>NC_052471.1:22783301-22910519 GCF_009730915.1 Dioscorea cayenensis subsp. rotundata | reverse complement strand
AAAATCAAAGCTCTAGCTAAAAACTTGAATAAAAAGACAACAAACCCGAAATGGGTATGCGTGTGTGAACTCACTCAAAAACAACCAGGTATACTCCTCAAAATTCTAAGTACAAGGGACTTGTTATCTACAAAAGTGACAACAATTTCAAAGATGGTGGTAGCTTCACATCCTCTAAGGTAGCCCTTTCCAAAGCGGCCGCTAAGGTGGCTTTTCACACTTTCGAGTGGTTGCTCTTTCTCTAGGGAGTGGTAGCTTTCACTCATCCTATGAGATAGCTCTTTTCTCTCATTAGGGGCATAGCTAGTATTCGACTTATGAGGTAGCTTCATACTTCATAGGTGGTAGCTCTTTCCACCCAACAAGCACAATAAAACTATTTTGTTTCTTTTTCTTTGCATTTTCCATTTTTTTTTTCAGAATTTGCACAAGAAACAACTATAACTAGTCCCTTTAACATCAAACTTGAGTTTCCAATAGAGTTTAAAAGAGTGAGTAGTGTAACAAGTATAAATCGGGTAAAAATTCCTAGAAATTCAAGCAAGAACTAGAGCATGAAAACATTCAATGTTAGAAATTCTCCTAAACTCAGGAATACAATGCTTGCAACTAAGGTGAACCGCCATTGGCTATGTGAGCATATAACAATCAAGAACAATAGAAAAGATGTGTGCACTTTGAAACTCCCCCCACACTTATGTTGTACATTGTCCTTAATGTACTCATGCAAGCTCACTCAAAATATATCATTCAAAAAATAGATGTGGGAGAAGCAATCAAAAACAATACTCCCACGACCCCTAGTGTTTGCATTTGATGAAGCTAATTAGATTTGGGAGTAGTGTTTCAGCAGGGTTGTGAAAGCTCACCGCGGCTAAGTCTTAGAGCTTACCTTGGCGGTGCCCATGACTAAGTCCCAATTCCCAAGATGACAAGACCATGCACTTGCGCATACACGAGGGGTTCGGTGAAGCTCAAGAAAAACAAAAATAACTCGAGTATACAAAAGATAGAGCAATGAATACAACTCGAGACCACAAAATGAAAATAAACTCAGAAGGAAAGTCCTTTCTGCGTATACCAATCCAAAATAAAATGCAGAAAATAAAATACGAAAAATAAGAACAAAGAAGGTAAAAGGCGTCTCAAGTGTAGATTAATGGGTAAGCTAGTACATCATCATTTAAAAATCATTTGGTGAAGATAATGTTGGTCTTTACAAAATAAATGAAGATTGAGCGAAAAGAAAGAGAAAGAGAAAGCTTACGAAACAAAATGAGAATGAAAAGACTAGAAAATGGCGGAAAAACTAAAAATAACAACCCTCTAAAATGAGCGGTGAGAGGTCGGGAGAGAGCAAGGATGTGTTCTCAAAGCAGTATGAGGATAAAAATATGAAGAAACCGAAAAGGTTTTAAAAGAAAAAAACCTGCGGTTCTAGCATGTTGTAAATCCACCAGGGCGTCGCGAGTACCGCGCTTGGTGTGCCCGACTCAACGAGGAGCAAGCACTTGCGCCCTGTGGACTCTCCCATACTGGCAGAAAATTCTCTAAGACCCACGCCCGTGTGAAAAATTCCACGCAGGCGTGGACGATCCTGAGCCCCGACTCCACGAGAGGCAAGCGCATGCCCCGTGTCTTCTCGGGATGGAGAGATCCTCTGCGAGAGATCCCTGCAGGCGTGCGAAAGATTACCATGCCGGGTGTGTGGTTCACAAAGGTCGCCCGGAGGCGAGTCCACGCCCACTGTGTGCTCTCGGGATAAACCGCCCAACTACAGCAGGAATTCCTGCGCCCGTGCGGAAATTACCGCAGGGTGTGTAGCGAGTTGCATGAGTCGTTCATAGGGGCGACCCTTGCGCCCACAGTGCCTTCTCTGGATGAGCTCGCGGTGCAAATCCCGCAGGGCGTCTGAAATCCCTGCCGCGTGTGTTTTCTCTGGATGCCTTAGAAAATTCTGCGAGCTCTGCGAGAAAAATTTTTCTTTATGTTTACACACTCGAGCACTGCCCTAATATGTAAGTTTTACCCGAGTGAAAAAAACATGTGAAAGACCTCAAAGCGACCAAAAACTTCACCAAAAACACATGAAAGCACAAGATAACACCAGTGGTCCAGGAAGAAAAAGCATAGCAATGGCCTATAAGAATCGAAACACCAACACTCAAGCTCTTATTCATGCAAACACTAAACTAAAAAAACTAGGAAAAGCGTAATGGTGCTTGGGTTTACCTCCCAAGAAAGCGCTTGTTTTCGTCACTAAACATCATGTACCTCTTCTTTACCTTATGGGGGCTTAAAAAGAGTGTGTTCCTCCCGACTAGATATTGCATAGCTACTTCATTTCAAACGAAAATCTAATTGCCGGGGTGAAATATTTGTTGGAGAGTCCAACCATCTTACCTTTGGCCTCCAAAGGAAACAATTTGGGTTGGGGAATTGTCCAAGCTTAGCATAGGGTGGAGTGGTTGGATGGTTTCAATCTCCTACCCACATCTTCTCCCAACCCCAAAATCTCTTTCTTGCAATTTACGAATTGATCAATCCCAAAGAGTGGTGCTTGTTCCATTACCTTAGGATTTACTTCTTCTTGTGTATTTTTCGACTTGAAAGGAACATGACACTAGCAAATCCCTTGAAAATTTTCTACGCTCACAAGCACAATCTTCATTCACCTTGTCCAAAAATCTAAAAAAATGGTATTCAGACTTCTCCTTTTTCATTTTCTACACCAATGTACTCAATTTTTCCCAACTTCTTCATTGTCGTTTCACTACCACATCATCTCTACAAGGAACTTGAATTGCTTGCTCAAATGCTTGTTGTTCCTTGGAGAGTGTGTCAATATCCCTCTAATTGATGTTCAAGGTTTTTATAGGAGGCTTCATGACATTTTCGTGTGGTCTCCATATTTTTGGACACTGAGACATCGGATGCTTCAATAAAGTTAGCTAATACTCTTTGTAACTGAAGTGCATCCTTGCCGAGTATCTCACCCCTTTAACATTTCTCTTGAGGTGTCTCCCAATGTTGTTCATCATTATTCCATAATAAGTTTGGGTAGCCCACTTCAATTGGATGATAAGCGTTGTAACATGGAATGTTTTGTTGTTGTGAAGTAACAATTCTATCAACCTTTTTCTTGAGGAGCTTCGACCTTCAAATATAGAGCAATGAGCTGGGTCAATCATCATTTAAAAATCCTTGCAAGAAAAAAAGTAAGACATGACAAAAAGAAAACAAATGAGAATGATGGAAGAATAGGAAAGTGTGAAATAATTTTAGAACAAATCAGAACGGTGATAGAGAAGAGATGTGAAATAGAGATTGAAACCATCCAACGACCCACCTATGTTAAGCTTGGACAATTCCCAACCCAAATTGTTTCATTGGAGGCCAAAGTTAAAATGGTTGGACTCTCCAATAAATATTCCACCCGACAATTAGATTTATGGTTTTAAAGGAAGTAGCTATGCAATATCTAGTCGGGAGGAACACACTCTTTTCAAGCCCCCATAAGGTAAGGGAAGAGGTACATCAAGCTAAGTGACGTAAAACAAAAGCGCTTCTTGGGGAGGCAACCCAAGCAATTACTATTTTCCTAGTTTTTAGTTTAGTGTTTGCATGAATAAGAGCTTGAGTGTTGGTGTTTTGATTCTTATCTTCCATTGCTATGCTTTTCTTGAAGACCGTTGGTGGTATCTTATGCTTACATGTGTTTTGGTGAAGTTTTGGTCGTTTGAGCTATTGCTCATGTTTTTATTTGAGTAAAAACTTACATATTAGGGTGAGGCTACGAGTGTGTAAACATGTTAGTTTTCTGTGAGCTTGCGAAATTTTTCTAAGGCATCCGGAGAAAAACACGGGCGTGTGGAATTTCCAAAGCAGGGTGGATTTGCTTTGCGAGCTCATCGAGAGAAGGCAGGCGTGCGGCTGCCCTGTGAGCGACTCATCTGGCTCATCGCGCCCGGTGGGCAATTTACTGCAGGCGTGTGAATTCTGCAGTTGGGCGTTTTATCACGAGGCACGGGGTCATGGACTCGCCCACGTGGGTGACCTTGTGAACCACCTGCGGGCGTGGGTAATTTTTCACTGCGCCGTGTGAATCTGTAGAGGATCTCTCCATCCCGAGAAGACACGGGGCATGCGTTTGCCCACGTGAGTTGGAGTCTGTGAATGTCCACGCCCGAGTGTGGAATTTTCGCCGCAGGCGTGGGTCTTAGAAATTTTTCCGGTTGCATGGAGGTGCGCGGGCGTGCGTCGCTCACGTGGGTCGAGCACTGCGGCAGTGGGTGAGTTTCCACTGCGCCCGGTGTGGATGTCTGCAATGCTAAAACCACGGGTTTTCTTTAAAAATCTTTTCGGTTTTCGAGACTTAGTCATGGAGCACGGTCAAGGTGCTTGACGCATGGCGTGTGAGCTCACAACCCGTTGGAACACTATTCCCCAGCAATTAGCTTCATCAAGCGCAACACTAGGAGTCAGGGGAGTATTGTTTTGATTGCTTCTCCCACATCTATTTTTGAATGATATATTTTGAATGAGTTTGCATGTGTATATTGAGGACAATGTACAACTTAAGTGTGGGGGGGAGTTTCATAATGCGCACATCTTTTCTATGGTTCTTGATTGATATATGCTCACATAAAGCAATGGCGGTTCACCTTAGTTGAAATGATTGTATTATTAAGTCTAGGAGAATTGTTAACATTGAATGTTTTCATGCTCTAGTTCTTGCTTGAATTTTTTTAGGAATTTTTTTGCCCGATTTACACTTAGTGCACTACTCACTCTTTGAACTCTATTGGAAACTCATGTTCGATGTTAAAAAGGACAAGTTAGGTTTACTTCTTTTTGCTAAATTTTTGACAAAAAAATTGAAAAATGAAAAAGAAGGAACAAAAATAGTTTTATTGTTTATTTGTATTTGTTGGGTTGAAAGAGCTACCACCTATGAAGTATGAAGCTACTCTTACAAGTCGGATACTAGTTATGCCCTAATGAGAGAAAGAGCTATCTTATAGGATGAGTGAAAGCTACCACTCGGGTAGAAAGAGCTACCACTTCGAAAGTGTGAAAGCCACCATAGCGGCCACTTTGGAAAAGGCTACCTTAGAGGATGTGTGAAGCTACTACCATCTTTGAAATTGTTGTCACTTTTGTAAATAAATAAGTCCCTTATACTTAGAATTTTGAGGAGTATACCTTGGGTTGTTTTGAGTGAGTTCGCACACGTACACGATTTCGGGTTTGCTGTCCTTTTTGATTCAAGTTTTTAGCTAGAGCATTGATTTTTCGTATTTCGTGTTGAAATTTCCCTTTCTTGTAGAATGCTCTCTTTGTATGCTTTGGTGAACCTAAGGCCAAGCACTTCAAATATTTCCTTAATCTATGCGCATAACGTTTTAATTTTTGCTTGAGGACAAGCAAAAGCTTAAGTGTGGGCGAGTTTGATAAGTACTTGTGCGATATGAATGTGAAGCATTATTTCCTTATGTTGAGCATTACTTTTCTCGGGTTTATACACTAATATGTGTGTTTTTATGTTACTTTTATGCAGGTAGGGTTGTGAAACCAATTATGAAGGAAAGAAGCCAATGTGGATTACAATGCATTGATTTTGGAGGAAATCTTGCTAAGGTTCAAACGCGAAGACATAGGTCGGGTGAGAGAAGCTAGAGTGTGTGCCAACCTCCTCGTATTTGAGTGAGCACAACCATTTGGAGGGGCACAAAGGCAGTCACACTCAAGCACTCCGACTTATGCACATAGAACAAGATTTCCATTAACTTATCCGTCATTGAAGAAGCAAAGCGACCCACGGCATAAACGTGTGCCCGTTTATGTTACCTCGATAAAAAGTGGATTCAGGAGTATTTTTTTGGCAAAAGACTGTAGCAGACACTGTAGAAAATCACTGTAGAAACATTGTGGCAGTTACTATTCACACCCGGATGAAAATGAATCATTACCACACTTATCATTGTTGATACTCCACATAGCTAAGAATCGAATTAAGTGTCTTTACTCGCTACTTCCTGTGTATTCGACCCCGCTCACCCGGGATTATTACTTCGACTAACCCGTGCACTTGTGGGATATAAGCAAGGGGACCTTGTCACACCTCAAGAGGAATGTCAAACGGGTGAGATACTCAGAGAGGATGCATTTCAGTTACAAAGAGTATTAGCTAACTTTATTGAAGCATCCGATGTCTGCGTCCAAAATATGGAGACCACACGAAGATGTCATGAAGCCTCCTATAAAAACCTTGAGCATCAACTAGAAGGGATACTTGACACACTCTCCAGGGAATAACAAGTATTTGAGCAAGCAAGTCAAGTTCCTTATAGAGAAGATGTGGTAGTGAATGACAATGAAGAAGTGGGGCTGAACGAGTATGATGTTGTCGAGATTGAGAGGATACAAGAAGAACCGTTCATTCAATGTGATAACTGTTTGAGTGGATAGTATGTTTGTGAGCAAGAAATGGTGCAAGGAGAGTTGGTTAAGACATATTGCTTTCAAGATGAAATGGAAGAAGACGCAAATCCTAAGATAATGGAGCAAGCATCTCTCTTTGGGATTAATCAACTCATAAATTGCAAGAAAGAGGTTTTGGGTTTGGAAGAAGATGTGGGTAGGAGATTATAGCCATCCAATGACCCACCTGTGCTAAGCTTGGACAATTCCCAACCCAAATTGTTTCCTTTGAGGCCAAAAGGTAAGATGGTTGGACTCTCAACAAATATTCCACCCGGCAAGCAAATTTTTTTGGTTTTAATGGAAGTAGCTATGCAATGTCTAGTCGGGAGGAACATACTCTTTTCAAGCCTCCATAAGGTAAAGAAGAGGTACATCAAGCTTAGTGACGTAAAACAAGAGCTTCTTGGGAGGCAACCCAAGCAATTCTTTGATTTTTCCTAGTTTTTAGTTTAGTGTTTGCATGAATAAGAGCTTGAGTGTTGGTGTTACGATTTTTTTATAGGCCATTGCTATCCTTTTCTTGTGGATTGTTGGTGTTATCTTGTGCTTTCATGTGTTTTTTGGTGAAGTTTTTGGTCGTTTGAGCTATTTCACATGTTTTTTTCATCTGGTAAAACTTACATATTAGGGTGAGGCTACGAGTGTGTAAACATGTTAAAAAAATTTTTCTGCAGAGCCTGCGAGAATTTTTCTAAAGGCATCCGGAGAAAAACACGCAGGGCGTGTGGGAATTTCCACGCCCGGGTGGATTTGTATCTGAGCTCATCGAGAAGCGCAGCGAGGCGTGCGGCTACCCTGTGAGCGACCATGCTAGCTGTCACACGCCCGTGGGTAATTTCACATGGGCGTGTGAATTCGCTGAGTTGGGCGGTTTATCCGAGAACACGCATGGGCGTGGACTCGCCCACGTGGGCGACCTTGTGAGCTCCACAGGGCGTGGGTAATTTTTCGCCGCTTTGTGCGAATCTCTGGAAGGATCTCTCCATCTCGAGAAGACACGAGGGGCATGCGTTTGCCCACGTGAGTTGAGGCTTGTGAATGTCCACGCCCGTGTCGAATTTTTCGCGCAGGGCGTGGGTCTTAGAGAAATTTTCCCGGTTTCATGGAGAGTCCACAGGGGCGTGCGTCTGCCCCTGTGGGTCGGGCACACGGCCATGGGTAGTTTTCACACGCCCGTGTGGATGGACAGAAATGCAAATCCATAGGTTTTCTTTAAAATCTTTTCGGTTTTCTTTATCTTTTCACCCTCATACATTTTGAGAACACATCTTTGCTCTCTTCTGACCTCTCACCGTCATTTTAGAGGGTTGTTAATTTAGTTTTCTGGCCATTTTCTAGTCTTTCATTCTCATTTTGTCGGTAAGCTTCTCTTTCTCTTTTCTTTGCCAATCTTCATTTATTTTGTCTAACTACCTCTTGACTGACCCTCTCAACCCTCTCTAATCTAGCTTTGTCTAACTCTTGTTGTGTGCCATCACTCACAAGGGTTACTAATAAGAATCCTCAACCCTAGTGTCTCTCTAAGGGAGTATTCACACAATCAAGAATTCAAGATTGGAACTCAATTAAAACATTAACAAGATCCCCTTGCGTATATCCCGCAAGTGCACGGGTTTGTCGAAGTAATAATCCCGGGTGAGCGGGTATCGAATCCACAGGGAGTAGGGAGTAAAGACACTTAATTCGATTCTTAGTTATGTGGAATATGAACAATGATAAGTGTGATAATGATTCAATTCTCAACAATTTAAAGCAACAAGTAAGAGAGCAAAAGTAAGGAGGAGGTAAAGCAATCGATAAAGATTGGGTACTCGGATGATGCTTCACCTAGGATAATCGCTTCAAGTGCAAGAACTCTCTATTATGATTCCTAATCAATGCAATGGTGAATCATGGAAATCCTTACATACATAGTCCCAAATCTAAGGTCAACTATGCCAAACTCTATTCATGTCCCGGAGGAGAGATTAAATAACCTCTCAACCTCGCACTCGAATAAAGTTGCAATGAGCTCTAGGGATTCCAGGTGATAAATCTCTTCCTAATTATAGACCTAACCCTTTGGTCTAGGCGGAAGGTCCCTAACCACAATTAAGCCCTAGATACTAAGATCCCCTCAACGCTTCACTCTATTGCACGCGCAACTAAGCCCCAGCGGAGATTCATTCCTTAGACCGTTCACTCTATCATGGCCTCAAAGAACTCGAGGAACGGAGGTAGAATCTATCACGTCAGAGGGGAAAGGGGACGCTCCTGTACCTCTCGACTCACCTTCTCAAGCCTCTCCAACCTAGCTTTGTCTAACGCTCGTGGTGTGTCACACACTCACAAGGTTACCAACAAGAACTCTAAACAATAGTATCACTCTAGGGGAAATGTTCATACAATCAAGCATTCAAGGTTGGAACTCACAATAAACATCAATTTATTGAAAGCATAATAAAGAAGTTCAATGAAACAAATACATCCTAGGGTTCACAATCACCCAAGTACCCACTAGGGGTTTAGCTCTCCATGGAGCTAAGTACAATCAAAGAAATCAAATGTAAACGCAATGAATCCATAAAGAAACCCCCTCGATAGTCGTATCGATGGTCTTGTAGAGAGTCCTCTACTCGTCGCAAGTTATCCTTTGTCTAGCCTAGGATACACCTCGCCGGATCTATGCTGACGAAATCTCTACCAATAACCTTCTTCCAAATGACGCACGATGTCAGAGGTGTAGAACCTCTCCAAAAACCTAGCCAATACTCCTCAAAACCCTAGCCGAAGTCCTCTCTCAAGTTGGGGAAAAGATGGAGAAAAGAATAACAAAATCGGGGCTGAATCGGCTTTAAATAAGGCTGGAATCGGGCGACTCCATGGGAGTGGACGGTACACGCGCCCGTGCGATATTTCCACACGGCCGTGGATAATTTCCACACGCCCGTTTGGATTCTCTGTTTCTCTGATTTCTCGGCCGGCTGTGAACAGTGCTGCTACAGTATAGGCTACACTGTTGCTGCAGTACTCTACTGCAGTCTTCGACCTGAATAACTTCCAATTCTATATTTTCATCGGGGTAACGCAAACGGCCACACGTTTACGTCGTGAATCACTTACTTCTTTAATGATATACATATTATTGGAGCTCTCGTTCTTATGTGCATAAATCGGAATGCTCGAGTGTGACTGCCTTTGTGCCCCTCCAAATGGATGTGCTCACTCGAATGCGAGGAGGTTGGCACACACTCTAGCATCTCACACCTGACCTATGTCTTCGCGTTTGAACCTTAGCAAGATTTCCTCCAAAATAGGTGCATTATGATCCACATTGACCTATTTCCTTCATACTCAGCCTCACAACCCTACCTGCATCAAAGTAACATAAAAACACACATATTAGTGTAAAAACTTGAGAAAAGTAATGCTCAACATAAGGAATGAACACTTGGCATTCATATCACACAAGCACTTATCAATGTCCCGGAGAAGAAATTGAACAATCTCTCAACCTCACACTCGTATAGAATCGCAATGAGTTCTAGGGATTCCAAATGATAAACCCTATTCCTATATGTGGACCTAACCCTTTGGTCGAGGTGGAAGATCCCTAGTCATAATTAAGCCCTAGGTGCTAAAATCACTTCAACACTTCACTCCGTTGGCTCTGCAACTAAGGCCCAGTAGAAGGTCATCCCTTAGCTCATTCACTCTACTATAACTATAAAGAACTTGAGCAAATGGAGGTAGGATGAATCAAATTGAAGGAGAAAGGGGATGCTCCGCTACTTCTCGACTCACTCTCTAAACCCTCTCCAATCTAGCTTTGTCTAACCCTCATGGCATGTCACCCATCCACAAAAGGTTACCAATATGTACTCTTAACCCAAGTGTCACTCAAAGGGATAAATCATTCAACACGCATTCAAGATTGGAACTCAATTAAAACATCAATTAAGGAAAGCATAATAAAAGATTTAAAGAAACAATAGCATCCTAGGGTTCACAAATCCAAGTACCCTCTAGCGGGTTAAGCTCTCCATGGAGCTAGTTACAATCAACAATGAAATCAAATGTAAAAATAAGTAATCCATAGTAAAACACCCTCAGTGTTCATGTCAATGGTCTTGTGGAGTGGCCTTGTCCTCTCCAAAGGTCACATTGTCAAACCTAGGGCACACCTCGCTGAATCGGTGCCGATGAAAGCTCCCCCAATAACTTTCGACCAAGTGGAGCACGGTGTTAAAGCCGGAGAACCACTCTAAAATCCTTGCCAAAACCCCTCTAAACCCTAGCTGCCACCTTCTCTCGAGTTGGCAAAAAGATGGAGAAAAGAATGCTGAAATCAGGGCTGAAATCGGCCTTAAATAGGGCTGGAATCGGGCATCCACACAGGCCTGTGGATGTTCCACACGCCCCATAGAATTTCCACACGCCCGTGTGGACTCTCTAAAATTCTGATTTTTGGCAGACTGTGCACAGTAAATGCTACAACAAATTGCTTCAGTGATTTGCTACAGTAACTAGCTGCGTTGCCACCCACGAAAAAATACTCCCGAATCCACTTTTCATCGAGGCAACATAAACGGGCACACATTTATGCCGTAGATTGCGTCACTTCTTCAATAAACGGGTTCATTGGTGAAGATCTTGCTATCATTGCACAAGTTGAGATACGCAAATGTGACTGCCTTCATGCCCCTCCAACTCATTGTAATGGCTTGAATATATGGAGGTTGGCACACATTCACGTATCTTAGAGCCCTACTTGTGCCTTCGTGTTTGTTGCTTCTAAGATTCCACTAAATAGTGTGTTTATGATCTACTTTTGGCTTCTTTTATTAATACTTAGCTTCACAATGCTACATGCACAAAAGAACACAAATACACATGTATCAATGCTTAAACCTGCTAAAAGTAATGCTCATCATAAGGAAAGAACACTTCGCATTCTTATCACACGAGCACTTATCAACTTCAAAGGCTCTTATCAACATAGACAGCGAAGAGTTAACTTTATGAGTTGGGGATGACAAGCTTACATACCGCCTCACTGAAACTATGAGACATTCGCTAGACTTTGATGATACTCTTTATTTTCTTGACACAACCGATGAACTAATAGATGAATATTTGCAGGAAATGATGAATCTGGACACATATGAAGGGTTTCTAGATCAAGGAGTGGAGAATGAAGATGTCTTGATGCTTTGTCTAGAAGAGAAGATGCAACCTACCCCGGAGATGATGAAGAGTGTGCTTAAAAAATGAAGCATGCAAGGAGATGTCACAAGAAACGCCGCAAGGCTAATGGTGATATGCAAGAATAGAGTAAGGATGACGAACACTTGTGCGGTAACAACCTCGATGACTCCTCGTCTACCTTCAAAAGATTATATTTATCATGCTTTCAGGTTATGGGTAAGAGGAAAACCTTCATCTAAGTGACGTTAAACAAGCGCTTCTTGGTAGGAAACCCAGCCCACGCGGGCATGTGGAAAATCCACATGGGCACGTGGGGGTACGTGACAGATGCGGTCTAAGGCCTATAAATAGCCATTTTGCCCTATTCTTTCTCATCTTTTGTGCGGCTCTTGAGGGGTGAGATGGGTAGGGTTTAGAGAGAAGGTCTTTGCGGCTTGGGAAGTGCTTTATCACCAGCTTTAATCGATTCCTCCTCCGTCATAGCATCAAGGAAGCCACCGGTGAACCTAGCTTCGGAGAGGGTCCTTCAAGACGTTGAAGCTCTCCATCAAGGCCATCAGTTCATATATAAGGGGGTTTATTTCTATGGTTTTAATGTACTTTCATTCATTGATGGTGTGTTTTGTATGTTGCTCCATGGAGAACTAAAACCCTAGAGGGTATTTGGGCTTGTTAACCCTAGGATTCTCATCTTGTGTGGATTTGCTTTGTGTTTCTATTTAATTCAAGTTTGATTAAGTTTCATTCTTGATTGTTTAATTCTTGCTTGCCTTAATTATCTTGTAGTTATTTTGTTTGCATGATTTGTTGCCTTGGTGGGAGAGAGATCTCCATTAGGGTTAGAACCTCAAGATTGAAGAGGGTTGAGAGGGCGAGTCATGAGATAGTGAAGTATCATGTTTCCCCTCTGATTTGTATATTCTATGTCCATTCCGTAGACTCTATGCAACCATATTTGGTGGGAGGCATGAGATTGTTTGATTTCTCCGCCAGGACCTTGTAGGAGGTTAGGATCGTTCGCCGGGAATTAGGGTTGGATCAATCTTTAGGAATCAGTTTCACCTTTCAAAATCCCTAGAGTGCTTTGCGGTCATATGTGGTGTGAGATGTTGAGATTGAGCGATTTCTCCACCGGGACCTCGTAGGGGGCTAGTATCGGTGATCTGGTGACAGATCTGATTATATTTGGATTTCCACAACTTAACTTACTCATCATAGAAACACTTTGCATATTTGGTACCTAATACCAGAATCCTAGGAAGATCATTGTCCGAATGCCCTAATTTTACTGATTGAGATCTTCCTTTAATTTACCCTTGCATATTCATCTCCGGTATTCATTTCTTCGCACATTAGATCACCACACTATCCCATTATCATTAGGCTAGAGAACAGAGGAGAAGTTAGTACTAGTAGCCCTGTTCCCTGTGGATTTGACTACCCGACTCACCGGGTAATTATTACTTCGACACTCATGCACTTGCGGTTTACACGCATATTCGGACGTGTCATACTCCCTTGTGGAGTCACACGAGCCTGGATAATTTCCACATACTTGTGTGAATGTACAAAATTTAAAAGGCCCTGATTTTATTTTATAAATCTTTTGCGCCTTCTTATTTTTACACTTCTCCACACCAAAAGAATGCCTCCCGACTTCACACCATTTTTTTAGAGAGACTTCACTCTAGTTTTCAGGCAAATTTCAACGTTTTCATCTTCATCTTGTTGGTAAACCCTCTTTCTCTCTTTTCTTGCCATACTTGATTTTATTTGATTAAACTAGTGAATGTGCTTCATTTCTATGCTAAAGTGGTTATTGCATGTTTAAAATGAGTGTAGAAATGAATTTGATGTATTTTCATGGATTTTTGCATAGTGACCGTGTGGCTTTCACGCCCCTTGGATCCACACGGGCATGTGGAATTTCCAGACAGCCGTGTGGATTTCTGTAGTGTTGTTCTATGAGTTTAACTGATCGCTTTTCTTTTCAAAACTTGCAGATATGGCTTCTAGAACAAAGAAAGTGGCCGAAAAACATCCTCGTGAGCCGTCCCCGGAGCAAGAGAGTATAGAGTTCGATATTCCAGAGCACCAGGCTTCGTTTGAGCGATTATCGAAGCTCAAGTTCTATCAGACACGATTCTCGGACTTGAGCTCGCTCAGGGAGGTATAGTTGGCTGATGATATGGCCGATAATGTTGAGCAGTTTCTTATTGTAGGTAGTTGGCGCAGATTGCTATCTATTCATGAGCCTGTCATTCATTTGCTAACGTTGGAGGTTTTAGCATCATTTGAGTTTGATCGATCATATTCTCGATTCGACTGTAGTGACACCATACAGTTCTGAGCATTTGTACACCATGACAATATGAATGTCAATCAATTTTTGGTCAAGCTTGGGTTATACGATGAGGACTTTACTGCCATAGAGGAATATGATCGTTTACCCACTGACTACCCCGTAGCTTGACACCGCAGTGAGCATACAGAGCGTTGTGCGAATAGGGACAGTGTGAGCCCAGGGTACTAGAAGCTACTTGTTTATCTCGATCGAGTTAGAGATATATTCATGCCATCCTGAGCATATCACTGAATGGCCGTGGCGATAGTACCAGAGTTTTGAGCAGACATGAGCTTTTATACTTATACTCCATGGTACAGAGCGAGTCGTTGCATCTAGGACACATTATGGGCGAGTATTTGTGACATCAGAGGCAGTATGCGAGAGTGAGGGTGATCTTCTTAGGCCCATATATCACTAGACTTATCATGGGGATGGGTCTTCTGGATGCTATCGAGGGGTCAAAAAGACGATAGTTATAGCACCCCTCAGCCTAGAGACCATGCGCATGATGGACATGATCAGAAGATATAGAGATGGGGAGTATGTGCTAAATATGCCCCCACCAGAGCCAGTTGAGGTCGAGGGAGTTGCAGCAAAGCGGTCTCATCCTTTTCTCGAGCCACAGGAGGAGCATATGGAGACCGAGGGATAACTTGCAGCCTAGGAGCCACCTTCAGTTCGGATCTTCTCACTAACTCGAGCCCATGATCATTTTGAGATGCTGAGAGTGCGGTAGGGGTCCTCTAGTCTGATTTAACTGAGGTTAGCGCGCTACCAACAGTGAACCACACAGAAGTTACGGCACGCCTTGACATCTTACAGCTGATTCTCGAGAGAGACACGACATCACCCTTTGTGATGAGACCAAGAACCCCTCAGGTATCTCCAGCACCACCATCACCAGTAGCAGCACCGATAGATCCACCAGCATAACCAGTAGCACCAATAACAACAACAGAGCTGACAGCCGACGACACTGACGCTTGAGGCATCTTTAGTTTTCTTTGTTTTTTATTTCTCATATTTTACTTCTGTATTATATTTTAAACTTTTACTACTCAGAAAGGATCATCCTTCCCGACTTTTAACTTTTTATTTTTCATTGTTACGAGTTGTATTTCATTTTCATATCTTTATATACTAGAGTTTATTTTTATTTTTTTATTGAGCTTCACTCGAACCCCCATTGTGTATACGTGTAGATGGTCTTTTTGAGTATGGAATTTGATGACTAGTCATGGACATGGTCAAGGTGGTATTCACATGACCGTGTGTGCTCCACAACCCATTGGAACTCAACTCTCAAGGAAAATAGCTCCATCAAATGTACCATTAGGAATTTAGGGGAGTATTGTTTCAATTACCGACCTTTACATGTAATCTTAAGTGTTATACTTTTTATTGTGCTTACATGCGTACATTTAGGGTAATGTACATCTTAAGTGTTGTGGAGGGGGAGTTCACATTACACATGTACATTACACATGTTTTGACAGAAATTATATACTCACAGAGCCAATGGCGGTTCACCTTAGTTGCAATGTCCGTATTCTTAAGTCTAGGAGAATTTTTAACATTGACTATTTTCATGCTCTAGTTTTTACTTGAATTTCTAGGAATTTTTGCCCGATTGACACTTGTTGCACTGCTCGCTCTTGAAACATTGTGGAAACTCAAGTTTGATGTTTAAGGGACTAATTAGTTTTGTGTCTTGAGTTCTTTAATTGCGCATACTACTTTTCGCAAAACGCTGTCTAAACACTCTTCTTTTTGAGGCCACATGTCCGGCACATCGCCAATGTGGTAGGCTATAAAAACTTTTCTTCATCGACGTATCTTTTGGGAGGTCTTGCAATCTTCACAAAGAGAAGGAACATGAAGATGTGGGTTGCCTTTGTGCCCTTCCAACTAGTGAATTGACTTGAACCTTCTTGGAAGTTGGACACATATCCATGTTTATGAACTCCTCTCGTGTTTTTGTCCTTGAATTGAACAAGAACTCCCAACATTGTGTCTTTATAGCCTATCTTTGCTTCCTTTACCTCTTCAAGGCATATGCATAAAAAGAACACCAAATACACAATATGAGACATAAACCATGGTAAAATGATGCTCAATGATTGTAAAACATATATAAAATATGTCTACTCAAGCACTTATCACATTATATGAGTTAATCAATCCCAAAGAGAGATGCATGTTCCATTACCTTAGGGTTTGCTTCTTCTTGTGTATTTTCAACTTGAAAGGAACACCTATATCTAGCAAATTCCCTTTGAAAAATTTTCTTGCTCACTAGCACACATCTTCATTCACATAATCCAAAAATCTTAAAAATGGTATTCAACTTCTTCTTTTTCATTTTCTCGACCAAAGGTACCTTAATTTGCCCAAATTCTTCAATGTTGTTCATGGCCTCAAGATGTCCCGGAGACACTTGCCTTGTTTTGTTCAAATTCTTCTTTTTTTCCTTCGCGACGCATATCCAAAAATCTCTCCCTAATTGATACTCAAGATTTTTGATGCAGATGTCATGACAACTTAATGTGGCCTCAATATTTAGGAACAGTGCATCGCTGTTTCCAATAAATCTCCTGAACACTCTTTTCAACTCAAGTACATCCTCTTCAAACTTCTCATCAATCTGAAATTCTTCTCGAGGAGCTTCCTCATTGTCGCCCATCAATATCCCATAAGAGATCTGGGTAGCTCCTTTGATTTGGATGATATGTGTTGTGACATGGATTGTATTGTTGATGAACACTAATCAGTCGATCAATTTTTTTCTAGCAACAACTTCAACCTGCAAACATAAATCTATAAGCGGATCAATCATCATTCAAGTTCCATGCAAGAAAAAGTAACACAAGATAAAATAAATCAAATGAGAATGGTCGAAGAAGATAGAGTGAAATAGATAAAAACAAAATAAAAACTGATGAGAATGATGGGAGAAAAAGAGAGTGCGTAAATAGAGAAATAAAATGAAAAGATAAATTGCCAAAGCAACAAAGTCTTAGCGCTTTAGTATCTTGTTTCCCAAAGAATTGCGCCTATACTACTTTTTCGCAAAACGCCGTCTAAACACTCTTTCTTTTGAGGCCACATGTCCCGGGCACACGCCAATGTGGTAGGCTATAAAAACTTTTCTTCATCGACGATCTTTGGGAGGTCTTGCAATCTTCACAAAGAGAAGGAACATGAAGATGTGGGCTGCCTTTGTGCCCTTCCAACTAGTGAATTGACTTGAACCTTCTTGAAGTTGGCACACATATCCACTGTTTATGAACTCCTCTCGTGTTTTGGTCCTTGAATTGAACAAGAACTCCCAACATTGTGTCTTTTTATAGCCTATCTTTTGCTTCCCTTTTTACTCTTCAAGGCATATGCATAAAAAGAACACCAAATGCACAATATGAGACATAAACCATGGAAAAATGATGCTCAATGCTTGTAAAACATATATAAAAATATGTCTACTCAAGCACTTATCACATTATATGAGTTAATCAATCCCAAAGAGAGATGCATGTTCCATTACCTTAGGGGTTTGCTTTCTTCTTGTGTATTTTCAACTTGAAAGGAACACTGATCACTAGCAAATTCCCTTGAAAATTTTCTTGCTCACTAGCACACTCTTCATTCACATAATCCAAAATCTTAAAATGGTATTCAACTTCTTTCTTTTCATTTTCTCGCACTCAAAGGTACCTAATTTGCCCAAATTCTTCAATGTTGTTCATGGCCCTCGCGATGTCCTCGAGACACTTGCCTTGCTTGTTCAAATTCTTCTTTTTTCCTTCGCGACGCATATCCAAAAATCTCTCCTAATCGATACTCAAGATTTTTGATGCAGTATGTCATGACAACTTAATGTGGCCTCAATATTTAGGAAACAGTGCATCGCTTGTTTCAATAAATCTCGTGAACACTCTTTTTCAACCAAGTACATCCTCTTCAAACTTCTCATCAATCTGAAATTCTTCTTGAGGAGCTTCCCATTGTCGTCCATCAATATCCCATAAGAGATTTGGGTAGCTCCTTTGATTTGGATGATATGTGTTGTGACATGGATTGTATTGTTGATGAACACTAACAAGTCGATCAATTTTTCTAGCAACAACTTCAACCTGCAAACATAAATCTATAAGCGGATCAATCATCATTCAAGTTCCGTGCAAGAAAAAGTAACACAAGATAAAATAAATCAAATGAGAATGGCCGAAGAAGATAGAGTGAAATAGATAAAAACAAAATAAAAACTGATGAGAATGATGGGAGAAAAAGAGAGTGCGAAATAGAGAAATAAATGAAAAAGATAAATTGCCAAAGCAACAAAGTCTTAGCGCTTTCTAGTATCTTTGTTTCCCAAGAATTGCGCCAAAAACTGTCGCAGATCCAAATAAGCTGTGTGGACCGTGATGCACCGTGTGTCGAAGTAATAAAATACCCAAGTGAGTTAGGTAGTCGAATCCATTGCGGAATCAGGTTACTAGTACTAACTTCTTCTCCGCTATCTCAGCCTAATAATAAATGGAATGATGTGTGATCTAATGTGTGATAAATACCGGAGATGAATATGCAATGGTAAAATAGAGGGAGATCTCATTCACTGAAAAGTGGAGTATTCGGGCAACGCTCCCCTAGGGATCCGTGTTTAAGGCTGACCGATATGCAAAAGTGTTTTCTGCGATGAGTAAGTTAAGTCATGGAAATCCAAATATAAATCGATTTGACCTCCGTACACTCGATACTAGTCTCCCTACGATGTCCTTATGGAGAAATCGGGTCAATCTCAACACCTCACACCACATATGACCACAAAGCACTCTAGGGATTCCAAAATTTATATCCGATTCCTAAAGATAGATCCAACCTTAATTCCTGGTGAAGGATCCCTAACCCCCTATAAGGTCCCGGTGGAGAAATCTATCAATCTCACGCCACACCAAATATGGTTGCATAGAGTCTATGGAATACGGAGATAGAATACACCAATCGGAGAGGAAAGGGGACGCTCCACTATCTCATGACTCACCCTATCAACCCTCTTCAATATTGAGGTTCTAACCATAATAGAGACCTCCTCTCACCAAGGCAACAAGTCATGCAAACCAAATAAACTCATAGGATCAATAAGGTCAGTTATATAAAAATTACGCATGTCCTAATTCAAATCAAATTAAAATTTTAAAACAAAAATGTGACCCGATCATAATCAAATTAGGACAACATGTGGATAAGATGAATAAATTTCATAATAGTTGGATATATTCAAGATCACCAAAGAATACATATCCTGAGGCGATCTAAATATTAAAAAAATCCAAAGATCAGCCTAGAGCACATATCTCGAGGCGATCTAAATATATATATATATATATATAAATAGTCAAATCGCTGGATCAGCCGAGAGCACCGATCTCAAGGCAATCCAAAATATGCAAATATCAAGATCTGCCGAGAGCTCCAATCTTGAGGCGATCTAAATATTCAAATCTTCGGATAAGCTAAGAGCACCGATCTCAAGGCGATCCAAAAATATTCAAATATCAAGATGCTCGAGAGCACCGCATCCTCGAGGTGATCTAAATATTCAAATCTCCGGACAAGCCAAGAACACCGATCTTGAGGCTATCCAAAAATATTCAAATATGAAGATCCATGGAGAGCACCGATCCTCGAGGCGATCTAAATATTCAAATCTCCGGATAAGCTAAGAGCACCGATCTCAAGGCGATCCAAAATATTCAAATATCAAGATAAGCCGAGAGCACCAATCTCAAAAGCGATCTAAATATTCAAATCTCCTGGATAAGCTCAAGAGCACTCGATCTCGAGAGCTATCCAAAATATTCAAATATCAAGATTTGCCGAGAGCACCGATCTCGAGGCAATCTAAATATTCAAATCTCTGGATAAGCCAAAAAGCACCGATCTCGAGGCAATCCCAAATTTCAAGACTCAAATTTTATAGACGATCTTGATGCGACCACAATACTAAGATCAATCGTGAATACAAATCACTGAGGGTAAAATATATATAGATATATACATATAATAAAAATTAAATTTTTATAAAAAAATAAAAATAAAAATAATAATAAATAAGGTAAAATAATCAAATAAGATAAAAGATGAAATAAATTAAATTAAAATAAATCAAATCGTATAAAATATATATAGATATATATGTATATAATAAGATAAATTAAAATAAAATAAATCAATTCAGACAAATATATACATATATAATTAAAATAAATAAAATCCGACATAAATAAAAAAAATCAATCAATCAAATCAAATAACAATCATAATGATAATAAAAATAACTCAATAAATTAAAATAAATATATAAAAATAATAAATAAAATAATATATATAGATATAGATATAGATATATATATATATATAACAACAAATCAATTAATCAAATCAACTAAAATAAAAAATAATATAATATATATATCTTTAAAAAAAATAAAAATAAAATAAAATAAAGTAAAATACCTATCTTATAAATATATATATTATCTACAAAACTCAAATCAGATAAAAATAATAATAATAATATATATAATAATGGTAATAAATTAATAATATAAAATATTAAATAAATAAAATAAATAAATAAAATGATAAAAAAAAATTATTATATATATGTATATAAATATATAATAATATGCATATATAAATCAAACCAGATAAATAAAATAAATAAATAAACGTATGTATAAATGGTAATAATTATATTAAAGATAATATAACACATATATAATAAACTAAAATAAAATAATATATATATATATATATATAAGGAAGACGGGGTCACCCCATTATCTCGATAACGCCACCGCTGCCTCCCCACGCACCCGTGAACGCCTTTTAAAAAAGAAAGGATATAGAAGTTTGAAGGAGGCGTCAGAGGACGGGGAGGAGAATTTTCGAAAGGACCGGCTTTCGATAGAAGAAGAAGAAGGAAGAAAAAGAAGAAGGAGATCCTCATTACCTCTCCCTGCCAACGTCGCGTCACTGGGGTGGTTGTTGTTATCGCCGCCATCGCCACTCGCCGATGTTGTTGCATCGGATGTCACCGCTGGCCGCTATTCCCGCAGAAAGATGAAAACCCGAAGAAGGGAGTCGACTCTAGAGAGAAGACTGAAGGAGAAGGGAACCGCACCTAGAGAGAAGACGAAAAGGGAAGTTTGGTTTCTCTCGCAGTAGGGGGACACTCATAAGGAAAAAGAAGAGAGGAACAGTAAGATTACTAGAAGACGGGAACCCCGAAGAAGCGACCAAAAACGCTAAGCAAAGAAAAATAGAGGAAGAAGTCACTCACGCAAACTGCCGTCACTACTACATTACGCTATTGCCTCTTTGTCGGATGGGAAAAGGCCGAACCCAGAGAAAGAAGATCGATGAGAGAAGATAGAAGGAGGAAGGCGTAAAAGAAAAGGTAGAGAAAGCAACAAGCAAAGAAGAAGAAGAGGGTGCTCACGCTTTTGTCTTCCCTCAGAACCCCATACATATTCTTGCCGCTTTGATGTGAAGCCGTGAAGACATGAGAAGCCTCGAGAAGTCGCCGCCATCACCGACATGGTCCGCTGCTATTCTTGCTTGCCGCCTACAGTCACTCTTGATGATGAACCCATGAAGATGGAGGAGGACCAACTAGAGAAAGACGATGAATGGAACTTGGCCAAACATATAATCATATAATAAATGAGAAGAGGGGAACAAAACTAGCAAAAGAAGAGGAAGAAGACGGGTCGCCATTATCATCATCGGCCGCCGCCGCCGCTTTGTTATATTTGCCCTCGTTGTCGCCCGATGCCCGATATCGCCATCGTTGTCGCTTCGCCGCCGCCGTTGCCTCTACTGCAGATGAAAGAAGGAGTCCAAAAGTAGTAGGATCTCTGCCGCCATTTGAAAAAAATATCAAAAGTCGCCATTCCTGCTCCTCCCTCATTGTCGTCAAGATGTAAAAGTTACATGGACATTAATGTATACTACACCGAGAAAGAGCAGAAACGAAGAAAAAAAGAAAAGAAAAAGAAGACTCTCACCACATCACATACTCTACCGCTGCTGTAGCAAAGAGAAGCCTCTAAGATGGTCAAGGAGCTAGAAAAACATGGTCAGGCTTTCTTCGCAATTCTCTCACACAGATAAGGGAGTCTTTAAGAACAATATACCGTCGAGGAATCATTAAAAATCCACGTGAGATTCTCTCTCTTTGTCGAAAGAAATTCATTTATGAATAATATATATATGTCTCGAGTTTCTATCAATTATATATATATATATATATATGTATATATTATATGATAACACTACAAGTCTTGAAGTTAACAAATGCATTACATGCATGCATGCAAGCATGTGCGTCTCAACCAAACACTTTAGTGGATATCTCCCTCACAATCAAAACACCTGTGGATTCAATTAAAGTGTATGGCATGTTATCTCAAAGTTTCATTTCATGAATCAAGACTTTAAATCTCAATTATTTTTCTTGATTCAATAAAAAAAGGGAGTAATGTAATCATATTGCTATGATTTCATCATCAAGTGAGTAATCTTCAAAACCAATTGGCAAAGCATAATAAGTAAGGGACATGAATTAAAATCATGATAAAGAAAAAATCATGTTCATGGCAAAATGTCTCAAACCAACTACTAAAGAAAATATAGACTCAAAACTAATTATAAAGCAAACTAGCTAAACAAATAAACGAAGGGTAGAGTTCTTCAATATTTGAAAATCTGAAAGACAAGACCCTCTTTGCTTTCTCAGTCTACCAAGCAATGATGTGAAGAAAGCTAATATGGCTATCGTCTCGAATCACCTCCCTTGAGCTTCAAGCAAGTTGTGTTCTACTCTCATCCAAAGCGTAGTTTGCAAGTCGGCTTGTGTGAGGGCAGAAATTTCCAAGGATTGTTCAGAATTTGTTATTTCTTCACGCAAGATCTTTATCTTATCTGAAATCTCATGAACCCTATTCTGAATTTGGTGGTGTTCTACTTCAAGCTTCTGAAGTTCATCCTTCTTCATATTTGTATCATTGATCTAATGTTGTACTGAGCACACGATCTTTGGCTTGTTGCTTCTGTACATGAGCTTGGACACTGGGCTTTTTCCTCAAATCTCTTTAATAAGTAATGCACATCGAGACACTTTTTCTAGAGCACGCTCAAGATTGTTCACGTCAACGCCGAAGGACATAATAATATTTTTGGTAGTTGTATTGATCAAGAGAATTAATACTTTCGACCATCTCGTCCTCGTAGGGAATAATACAATATTCTTCAAATCTATGGAGAGAAAAGATGGTAAATAATGATAAATTAGTAAATCAAAAAAATAATGAAAAATATTTTTACCTTGGGGAATTGAAGTAGACATCCCAAGACTAGCACCAACGCTGGCAGTGGTATGCTCTAATTCTTCTACATGTTGTTCTAAAAATGAAAAGTTGTCACTTTCTTGAAGGGATAAAAAAACATATAATGTCAAAAAAAAAAATGCTGGAATGAAATTACCTTCAATTTGTTTTAATGATGATATAACTTCAATATTTGTGCCATCATCCTACAATTCTTCTGTGGATAAAGGAGAATCTTTGATAAATTCTTCAGAAGTAGTTCATCCCAAGGATGGCGTACTTTCATCATCTCGAACACCTAAAGTTCAAAAGACATGTTAATTCCACATGGTATGAATAGGTGAATAAATAAACAAAAGGATACCTTCTGGGACCAACGGCGAATGATGTTGTGGTTCAGTCTCTAAGACAGTTGGGATATCACCTAACATATGGTCCAATACAAATAAGGACAAAATATAAAATTATAATAATAAAAAAAGGAATGATAACAAATTGATCATACCGTGTGGCTGTTCAGGAATGACTTCCTCGTCTTGGGTCAGTATAACATTTTCCGATGGTGTATCGTCAATTTGTATACCTACTAAGGAAAAGTGTTGAACAAAAATATATATATGTATATGTAGCTAATAAATGGGCGGAGGAAAAAGGGTATGTGCATAAATATATATATATATATATATATAAGGAGATGGGAATTATTAAAAATATAATAAAAATAATAAAAATAATAAAATAATACAAAATTATGAAAAATGAAGATGAAAAACTCGCACAAAGTGGTTAATGAAGGAGCAAAGAATATGTCGATGATATATACATTATATATATATATATTATAACAAAAGTGTAGGGCTTTAAAACCTGCTGAAATGGCTGAGGCCCAAGTGTCGTGAGTGTTATAGAATAAAGTAAAATTATATATATGTATATATATATATATATTAATATATATATAATAACAAAATAAAAGAAATACAGTGATAATAAAAATGCCATCAATAAAAAAGGTTAACATACCTTGAGTTCGCTGACGCTTTGGCCAAGTGGGTGGATCGACGAGAGTGGCCTCGCCAGCATGGGGGCTAGAGAGGCTAATGAAAATACCCCTCATCGGCGTAATTGTGGTCTCTTGACTACCCGACCTCGCCTTTACTTGTGGTAGGCCTCCTTGAGTTAAGAATGTAATGCTTTGATTGAAAAAGGCTTCGACATCCTTGAACAACCTTTTTGTCCATAGATCAACAAGAGTTTACCACTCCCCGCTATGCTCAGAATATAAAAACCTCAAGTCCCTTTGCGAGAGAAATGAAACCAAGAGTCTGTAAGAATCCCTAAGGAGGGAGGTTTTCTAGGATATTACCATATCTTGGAAAATATTGGTCGAACCAAATTGACGCCCAAATCGATGAGGATTGTAAGGTTCTCGCATAAATATCCCAAGCACAAAGCAATGAAAGAACAACACAACGAAGACAAATCACATACTCCATGGTAAAAGAGTCTATATCTTCTGGCCCTGAAGAATACCTAGAGTCTCGTATTCTCTCACCATTTTGTTGTCGAAATGGAAACGGACACCATATAAAATTACCTTCATGCCTTATAAATCTTCCTCACATTCAATGGACAATCAAATCGGGGTTGAGAGGCATTAATATAATATAACAAGCTTTTGGTATCTCCGAAAGTCCTGGGATAGTAAGTGTGTCAAGCATGAATCCTCCTTCAAGATATATTCTAGGGAAATGACATCCGCCCATGCATATAGAAGGAGAGAAGGAAAAATTGTCGTGGAATATCCAGACCTTTCTTATTATTAACCATGGCATCTCAACCCTCATATATATGCGTAACATCAGCGAAGCAAAAGCAATCTTCTTCCCATACACCACATCGAGCCATTATTAAAACTGTTGGCCTAATCATATTACGTCCCCTTGCCATGATGAAACAACAAATCCAAAGAGCTACGAAAGCCGCTAAGTTATTATATTGAGAAGGTTTTGGAGGAGGATCAGACTTTGACTCAAACTGTGTTCTCTTTCTAAAAAAGCTTATCCAATTATCAAACGACACCCCTTTGTCGTATTGAGGAAAATCTTGCTTGGTGAGCCATTGATAGACGTCAAAAAGATTTCGCAAAACGGAAAAGTCAGAAATTCCTCTCCTGACGAGTATGTCATTAGTGGGGAGGAATTCATCATACATATCCCCACAAATAGGAAGTCCTCCAAGTCGCTTTGATATCCCACAAAGAGATTCCTACCTCCCGTGAAGAAAGTGAAAAGTGTTGGTTTCTCGACACCAAAAATTCTACTAGTGATTTATAGAAATTAAGATCTATATCATAATGTCCAATTGAAGATACAATCCCTCCCACTATTTCTCCATGAGATAACCTCATCATGTATAATCATTAATAATATCTTTCGCCCAATTAGCATAATCTTGAGAATCTATTAACTCACTTCTGATGGGATTTTTACCCTTCCACCCAGATGGTGATTGATGATTTTATATCCAAGAGGTTGGAAAAACATTCGAATCTTGTGCGCCTCCCTTCGTGCTTTAAGTAAAATGCATCAATCCTGCTATCTTCATAGCAACGGTGCAGAGTAAGCCTCTGCAGCTGGGTCGAACGGGCAGCAGTGGCGCTCACCATCTCCGAATACTCTTCTCCCTCATAATTAATAACTGGCTCAGATCCCACACCAAAAATAGTGTTATGCCGAGTAAAAATTTGACCATGTGGAAATTCATCGCAACTTTGGTCAATATCCCAAAAAGGCTCCTTCTGCAAGTTGTCAGCCATGATAACACAAAAGATCTAGAGTTTCTCTCACTCAATCTTACTAAAATTATTAGTGAGAGAAGTATGAAGGGGCCATTTGTTTATATAAAAAAATTACGCATGTCCTACTAATTCAAATCAAATTAAAATTTTAAAACAAAAATGTGACCCGATCATAATCAAATTAGGACAACATATGGATAAGAAGAATAATTTTCATAATAGTTGGATAAATTCAAGATCACCCAAGAATACATATCCTGAGGCGATCTAAATATTAAAAAAATCCAAAGATCAGCCCAGAGCACAGATCTCGAGGCGATCTACATATATATATATAAATAGTCAAATCCCTGGATCAACCGAGAGCACCGATCTCGAGGCAATCCAAAATATACAAATATCAAGATCTGCCGAGAGCACCAATCTCGAGGCGATCTAAATATTCAAATCTTTGGATAAGCTAAGAGCACCGATCTCAAGGCGATCCAAAATATTCAAATATCAAGATAAGCCGAGAGCACCTGACAAGATCCCCTTGCTTATATCCCGCAAATGCACGGGTTTGTCGAAGTAATAGTCCCGGGTGAGCGGGGTCGAATCCACAGGGAGTAGGGAGGAAAGACACTTAATTCAATTCTTAGCTATGTCGAGTATCAACAATGATAACTGTGATAATGATTCAATTCTCAACAATTAAAAGCAACAAGTAAGAGAGCAAAAGTAAGGAGGAGGTAAGGCAATCGATAAATATGGGGTACTCGGATGATGCTCACCTAGGATAATCGCTTCAAGTGCAAGAACTCTCTATTATGCTTCCTAATCAATGCAATGGTGAGTCATGGAAATCCTTACATACATAGTCCCAAATCTAAGGTCAACTATGCCTAACTCTGCTCATGTCCCTGAGGAGAGATTAAATAACCTCTCAACCTCGCGACTCAATAAAAGTTGCAATGAGCTCTAGGGATTCCAAGTGCTAAATCGCTCCTAATTATAGACCCTAACCCTTTGGTCCAGCGGAAGGTCCCGAGCCACAATTAAGCCCTAGATACTAAGATCCCCTCAACGCTTCACCCATTGCACGCCAGCAACTAGTCTCCCCAGCTGAGGTTCATCCTTTTAGACCATTCACTTTATTATGGCCGCAAAGAACACAATGAACGGAGGTAGAATCTATCACATCGGAGGGGAAAGGGACGCCCTCTACCTCCTCGACTCACCCTCTCAACCTCTCCAACCTAGCTTTGTCTAATGCTCGTGGTGTGGCACTCACTCACAAGGTTACCAACAAGAACTCTCAACCCTCTTGTCACTCTAGGGAAATGTTCATACAATCAAGCATTCAAGGTTGGAACTCACAATAAACATCAATTTATTGAAAGCATAATAAAGAAGTTCAATGAAATGAATACATCTAGGGTTCACAATCACCCAAGTACCCACTAGGGGTTTAACTCTCCATAGAGCTAAATACAATCAAAGAAATAGAATGTAAAAGCAATAAATCCATAAAGAAACCCCCTCGATGGTCGTGTCGATGGTCTTGTAGAGAGTCCTCTACTCGTCATCCAAGGATTCCCTCGTCCGGTATAGGATACGCCCCAACGGAAGCTCCCCTACCAACCTTCTTCCTAAGGAATGACGATGTCAGAGCCGTGGAACCTCTCCAAAACCTTGGCCAATACCCCTCAAAACCCTAGCCGAAGCCCTCTCTCAAGTTGGGGAAAAGATGGAGAAAAAAATGTCGAAAATCGGGCTGAAATCGGCTTTTTAAATAGAGTCGAATCGGGCGACTCCACGGGCATGTACTGAACACGCGCTGCATGGAATTTCCACACGCCTGCGGATAATTTCCACACGCCCGTAGATTCTCTCGCTTCGTGATTTTCGCTCGCGTGAACAATAGCTACTACAGTGATTTCTGCATTGGTTTGCTTCATTACCCGCTACAAAGATTATACCAAAAATACTCACGTAATCCACTTTTTCATCCGTGTAACATAAACGGGCACACGCTTATGCCGTGGATCGCTTTGCTTTTTAATGACGGATAAGGTGATGGAGATCTTGTTCTATGTGCATAAGTCGGAATGCTTGAGTGTGACTCGCCTTGTGCCCTCCAAAATGGTTGTGTAAACTCAACACGGGGAGGTTGGCACACACTCTAGCATCTCGCACCCGACTTATATCTTCGCTGCTTGAACTTTAGCAAGATTTCAGTCCAAAAATCGGGTGCATTGTGATCCACATTGGCTTCTTTTCCTTCATAATTGGTTTCACAACCCTACATGCACGAAAAGTAACATAAAAACACACATATTAGTGTAAAACCTCGAGTAAAAGTATCGCTAAACATAAGGAAATAATGCTTCGCATTCATATCGCACAAGCACTTATCAGCACCGATCTCGAGGCGATCTAAATATTCGAATCTCCGGATAAGCCAAGAGCACCGATCTCAAGGCTATCCAAAATATTCAAGTATCAAGATCTGCGTAGAGCACCGATCTCGAGGCGATCTAAATATTCAAATCTCTGGATAAGGTAAGAGCACCGATCTCAAGGCGATCCAAAATATTCAAATATCAAGATAAGCCGAAAGCACCGATCTCAAGACGATCTAAATATTCAAATCTCTGGATAAGCCAAGAGCACCGATCTCGAGGCGATCCAAAATATTCAAATATCAAGATTTTAGGAGAGCAACTCGATCTCGAGGCGATCTAAATATTCAAAATGTCCGGATAAGCCAAAAAGCACCCCGATCTCGAGGCAGTCCAAATTTCAAGATCAAACCTTTATAGCACCGATCTTGATGTGACTACAATACTAAGATCAATCGTGAATACAAATCACGAGGCAAATATATATATATATATATAATAAAAATTAAATTTAAAAAAAATAAAATAAAAATAATAATAATAATAATAAATAAGGTAAAATAATCAAATAAGATAAAGATGAAATAAATTAAATTAAAATAAATCAAATCGTATAAAATATATACAGATATATATGTATATAATAAGTTAAATTAAAATAAAAGAAATCAATTCAGACAAATATATACATATATAATTAAAATAAATAAAATCCGATAATAAAAAAAAAATCAACCAATCAAATCAAATAACAATCATTATGATAATAAAAATAACTAAATAAATTAAAATAAATATATAAAAATAATAAATAAAATAATATATATATAATATATATAGATATAGATATAGATATAGATATAGATATATATAACAACAAATCAATCAATCAAATCAAGTAAAATAAAAAAATAATATAATATATATATCTTTAAAAATATAAATTAAATACATATCTTATAAATATATATATTATATACAAAACTCAAATCAGATAAAAAAAAATAATATATATAATAATGGTAATAAATTAATAAAATAAAATATAAAATAAATAAAATAAATAAATAAAATGATAAAAAAATATTATATATATGTATATAAATATGTAATAATATGCATATATAAACCAAACCAGATAAATAAAATAAATAAATAAACGTATGTATAAATGGTAATAATTATATTAAAGATAATATAATACATATATAATAAACTAAAATAAAATAATATATATATATAAAAGGAAGACGTGGTCACCCCATCATCTGGATAACGTCACCACGTCGCCACGTCGCCACGTCGCTGCGTCTCCCCACACACCCGTGAACGTCTTTAAAAAGAAAGGATATAGAAGTATGAAGGGGGCGGTTTGAGGACAAGGGAAGGAGAATTTTGAAAGGACCGGGCTTTCCAGATAGAAGAAGAAGAAGGAAGGAAAGAAGAAGGAGATCCTCATTACCTCTCCCTGCCAACGTCGTGTCACTAAGGTGGTTGCTATTATCGTCGCCATCGCTTACCGCCGATGTTGTTGCATCTGATGTCACCGTTGCTGTCGTTCCAAGAGAAAGATGAAAACCCGGAAGAAGGGAGACGCGCCTGAGAGAAGACGAAGGAAGAAGGGAGCCGCACCTAGAGAGAAGACGGAAAGGGAAGTTTGTTTTCCGCTCTGCGAGGGGGATACTCATATGAAAAAGAAGAAAAAAAAAAGAAAAGGAATAGAAGATTACGAGAAGACGGGAACCCCGGAAGAAGCGACCGAAACGCGAAGCAAAGAAAATAGAGGAAGAAGTCACCGCTGCAGCCCTCGTCGCTATTACTACTACCATTGCCTCTCTGTCAGATGGGAAGAGGCCGAACCCAGAGAAAGAAGATCAGACGAGAGAAGATAGAAGGAGGAAGGCGAAAGAAAAGCAGAGCAAGCAACAAGCGAAGAAGAAGAAGAAGAGGGTGCTCACTTTTTCTCTTCCCCTGTACACCCATACATATTCTTGCTGCTCTTGATGTGAAGCCGTAAAGACAGAGAAGCCTGAGAAGCTATCACCATCGCTGACATGGCTGCTGCTGTTATTCTTGCTTGCCGCCTACAGTCACTCTTGATGATGAACCGATGAAGACAGAGGAGGACCAACTAGAGAAAGACGATGAACAGAACTCGACCAAACATATAGTCATATAATAAATGAGAAGAGGGGAACAAAACTAGCAAAAGAAGAAGAAGAAGACGGGTCGCTCATCATCATCATCGAAGCCGCTTGTCGCCGCTTTGTCATAGTTGCCTGCTGTCGCCTGATGCCTGATCCTGTCACTGTTGTTGCTTCTGTCAGCGCCGCCATTGCCTCTCCTGCAGATGAAAGAAGGAGTCTAAAAGTAGTAGGATCTCTGCCGCCATTTGAAAAATATCAAAGTCGTCATTCCTGTTCCTCCCTCATTGTCGTCGAAGACAGAAAGTTACATGGACATTAATGTATACTACACCAGGAGAGAGCAGTAAACGAAGAAAAAGAAAAGAAAAGAAGACTCTAACCATTACTGTCACCTACCGCCGTTGTAGCAGTAGAAGCCTCAGAAGATGGTCAAGGAGCAGGAAAACATGGCTGGCTTTCTTTCGCAATTCTCTCACGCAGTATAAGGGAGTCTTTAAGAACAATATACCTGGTTGAGGAATCATTAAAAAAATCCACGTGAGATTCTCTCTCTTGTCGAAAGAAATTCATTTAAAAAAAATGAATAATATATACGTCTGAGTTTCTCTCAATTATATATATATATATATATATGTATATATTATATGATAACACTACAAGTCTTGTAGTTAAATAAGTGCATTACATGCATGCATGCAAGCTTGTGCGTGCCCAACCAAACACTTTAGTGGATGTCGCCCTCACAATCAAACAACTGTGGATTAAATTAAAAGAAAAAAAAGAAGTTTATGAAGAGGAAACAGTATTTTGGAATTCTTGGAATTCTATGAAGGTCTTAGCTAAGATAGCCAAGGACAAGTACCTGATCACGGAAAACAAGGCATAAATGATTTGAATTTATGGTAGCATTGCATGATACATTTCTTGGTTCTTAAAAATGTGAATGTGCATTAATTTGATCGTTAGGCGCATGGTGAACCGTAGTGGCACTGTTTACTGTTTGGAAATTTTTTTAGAACCAAAAATTGTTGCATATATATATCACCATGGATTATGAATGAATTTTAATTGTTCAAATACCATGGGTTAGTCAATGACTAATATACCCATCCCAACAATTAAAATGTCCATTCTGAAACAACGATAAAATGCGCATTCCAAAACAACAAGAAAAATTATCATTGCGAGACAACGCCAAGATATTAAGTATGATTAATTACCATACACAATGAGATATATTTCAAGATGACAGTGAGATATATAAGACTGCCAATGATTTGCATAATCTCATATCCCATTTGTGTAAGAGACCCACATCATGCTATCAAAAAATCACCATGAAAAAAAAATGAGATTTGACTTTGCATGCATACATGCATGATTCAATATATAAAATATAAAAAAATAAAATAAATAAATAAATAAATAAATAAAAAATCAAAAGGGCTTGGGATCCAACCAAGACAGAGACCCACATAAAAATGACTGAATATTAAGCAAAAAAAAAAAAAAAAGAAATTTGATGAAATGCAATGTAATTGCATGCATACACATATATTTACTCATGTGTATCATTAGTTAGAATAAAGAGTTCTCAATAGGGCGGGTCCACCATTCACATAGGATTATTTTATATATATAAACATCCCCAGAGCAACATGCTATATTGACTAAAGAACAATAGATGGACATGGTATGATGCTGCCTCTTATAATTGCATGGAAATCTTGATTTGTTGACGTTACTCAAGGAAGTGGCAAAACAATTTCAAAAGTGGGCCCCACTATGAAAAATTGCATGAATGATTTGTCTAATAAAAATTTTATAGGAATTAAATCTGTGCATTCTTCAAGAATGACAAGAATGCTTATCTCGAGGCAAGTCGGCAATGAGACATGCGAGACTACAACGAGGCATGCAACGCGATGATGAGGCATATGCAGCGACATGTGATAAAACAAAAAAAAATTAAAACCAAAGCAGTCAACTCGAGATTCAAGTTATGAAAAGAGTCAAGACTTGAAAAATTCATATAAATCGACAATTGGACTCAACAGTGTTAAGACATCATAAGTCGAAGACCCAAAGAGTTCCCCAAGTCAATATTCGAAAATCCATATAAATCGACAATTGGAGTCAACAGTGTTAAGACATCATAAGTTAAAGACCGAAGGAGTTTCACAAGTCAAGACTTGAAGAAAGTTTCACAAGCATAAAAGCCGAAGCTTATGGAAAGTCAAAATCAAGTTTATGATTCATCAACATAGAGGATCCGGAACTTGAAATACAAATCAAATCATAAATGCAAAAAAATGTCCAAGACACAAGTTCGAGCACAAGTTCATAAGTCAAGATGATTTCAAATTTCTGGTTATTTCAATGAAATCTATGAATTCACATTTATTGAAATGAATGAAATTAATTGTCACAAATTGTTTCCTTTTTCACACTTATTTCTTAATCGGAGGTTCCTGCGATAATGTCCAGGTTAATTAAGATTAAGGGCTTGCCCCTAATGGAAGTCATGAACCCATAATCTCTTGAAGTCATAAAAATTAAATTTAATTTGTGATCCATTTATTTTAACCGGTCTAACCCTAATTAAAGGCCAGGTGAGAAAAAAAAAAGGAGTCCACAAAGGCAAGCAAGCATTAGACAATCATGATTGAAATTTAATCAAACTCAGATTTAATAGAAACACAAACCAAATCCACAAAAGATGAGAATCCTAGGGTTCACAAGCCGAAATACCTACTAGGGTTTAGCCCTCCATGGGCAAGTTAAAAAACAATGATTAATACAATGAAAAGCCACAAAAACCATAGAGAAAACCCCCTTGAAATCGTGATAATTGGCCTTGATGGGTAGTTCAACGTCTTGAAAGATTCCTCTCCGAAGCTAGGTCGTCGGTGGCTTTCCAAGTGCTATAATGGTGAAGGAAACTATCAAAGTTGGTGAAGAACCCCCTCTAAATTGGCAAAGACCTCCTCTCCAAACCCTCGTCGTCTCACCCCTCAAGTGCTGCGGAAAAAATGTCAAAGAATAGGCGAAAACGCACCCATGTGGATTTTTCACGCACCCATGTGGGCTACAGGAATTGCACATGGGGTATGAATAGTAACTTTGTTACAATACTGCTACAATAAAATTGTTGCAGTGTTTTGCTACATTATTTTTCACAAACACGGTCCAAACATTCTCCTCTTGAGGCCACATAGTCGGGCACATGGTCATGTGGTAGACTATAAAACTTTTTCTTCATCGACGCGTCTTCGAGTGATCTTGCAATCTTCACAAAGAGAATGAACATGAAGATGTGACTGCCTTTGTGCCCTTCTAACTAGTGAATTATGACTTGAATCTCCTTGGAAGTTGGCACACATCTTCACATTCATGAACTCCTCTCATGTCTTCTTCTTTGAATTACACAATAACTCTCAACATTATACCTTTATATCCTATCTTTGCTCCCTTTTAATTCTTCAACGCATTCACAGCCTAATTGCAGAAAAGAACACCAAATACACAACATAAGACATGAACCATGGTAAAAATGATGCTCGATGTATGTAAAACATATATTAAAATATGTATACTTAAGCACTTATCAATGCTTATGGAAAAATGCGCCAAGCACAATAGCACTTTATCCCACTAAAAATCATAGGCGAACACTTAGCCGAGTCACTCAAAAGCTGTCCATGGAAAAATGGTCTAAGCACGATCGTGCTTAGACCATGTCGAGCTAGAAGACATCTTTTTTTGACTCCAGTTTTTAGGGTTTTTCCTCATCTTTGTTCGATGACTCAACTCTCCATCGGGAAGATACTGAAGAGGATGAAGATCAAGCTTTACCACACACTCTAAGGGGATAATGGAGGAGTTAATGGTACAAGAGAAGTGGGATTGAGCATACGAAGCTCGACAAAGAAGATCATCTTGAGTAGAAGGGTGTCATGTCTTCTTTCTATTGCCATTCATCTATGTCTTTCTTATTGTACCCATCTATAAGGGGCTAACCCTGCACGGTGCCCCGAGATGTTGAACTATGTTGTTTTGTATGCTTTAACTACTTGAATGTTAATGATTACGATGTTATTTGAGTTTCTTGTGTTTAATCTTGTGTTTTCATATCTTGATGGCTTGAATTGCACATCTGCCTTGGTAATCTAGTTATCTTGACATAACTTGGTGTGTTTAAGAAACATAGATGCAACATTGATTTAGGGCACACACTTAAATCTTAGAATGTACCTGGTAACCATTATAATCAAATTAGCATATTATAACTCATAAGGATCATCTCGGGCATTGCTCAATTGAAGTTGAAAACACAATCCTAATCCCCCGGTTTCTATAATCATTCACTCTTTCACTATTAATTCTTAATTCAATTTTACTTCAATCTTTGCTTAACTAGACATCAAAAGATAGATTAGTACTTTAAGTCCTATTGATAAGTGCTTGTGCGATATGAATGCGAAGTGTTCATTCCTTATGTTGAGCATTACTTTTCTCAGGTTTTTACACTAATATGTGTGTTTTATGTTACTTTTATGCAGGTAGGGTTGTGAGGCCGAGTATTAAGGAAATAGGCCAATGTGGATCATAATGCACCTATTTTGGAGGAAATCTCGCTAAGGTTCAAACGAGAAGACATAGGTCAGGTGTGAGATGCTAGAGTGTGTGCCAACCTCCTAGCATTCAAGTGAGCACATCCATTTGGAGGGGCACAAAGGCAGTCACACTCGAGCATTCTGACTTATGCACATAAGAATAAGAGCTCCACCAACATATATATCATTGAAGAAGCAAGTGATTCACGACGTAAACGTGTGCCCATTTGCGTTACCCCGATGAAAATATTGAATTGGGAAGTTATTCAGGTCGAAGAGTGTAGCAGAGTACTGCACCAACACTGCAGCATGTACTCGCGAGCTAGACGTTTCACGACCGGCCGAGAAATCGGAGAAAGCAGAGAATCCACAGGGCGTGTGGAAATTATCCACGGCCGTGTGGAAATTCCGCGACGGGCGTGTACCGATCCACGACCGTGGAGTCGCCCGATTCGACCTCTATTTAAAAGTCAATTCAGCCCCGATTTTTGGTATTCTTTTCTCCATCTTTTCCCCAACTTGCGAGAGGGCTTCGGCTAGGGTTTTGAGGGGTATTGGCTAGGTTTTTGGAGAGGTTCTATGGCTCCGACATCGCGCGTTATTTGGAAGAAGGTTATTGGGAGAGCTTCGTCGGCATCGATCCGACGAGGTGTATCCTAGGCCGGATAAAGGATCCCTTGCGACGAGTAGAGGACTCTCCACAAGACCATCGACACGACCATTGAGGGGGTTTCTTTATGGATTCATTGCTTTTACATTCGATTTCTTGGATTGTACTTAGCTCCATGGAGAGCTAAACCCCTAGTGGGTACTTGGGTGATTGTGAACCCTAGGATGTATTCGTTTCTTTGAACTTCTTTATTATGCTTTCAATAAATTGATGTTTATTGTGAGTTCCAACCTTGAATGCTTGATTGTATGAACATTTCCCGGAGTGACACTAGGGTTGAGAGTTCTTGTTGGTAACCTTGTGAGTGAGTGACACACCACGAGCATTAGACAAAGGTAGGTTGGAGAGGGTTGAGAGGATGAGTCGAGAGGTAAAGGAGCGTCCCCTTTCCCCTCTGACGTGATAGATTATACCTCCGTTCCTCGAGTTCCTCGAGTTCTTAGTGGCGCGTGCAACGGAGTGAAGCATTGAGGGGATCTTAGTATCTAGGGCTTAATTGTGGTTAGGGACATTCCGCCTGGACCAAAGGGTTAAGTCTATAATTAGGAAGAGATTTATCACCTGGAATCCCTATAGCTCTTTGCAACTTTATTCGAGTGCGAGGTTGAGAGGTTATTTAATCTCTCCTCCTGGACATGAATAGAGTTAGGCATAGTTGACCTTAGATTTGGGACTATGTATGTAAGGATTTCCACGACTCACCATTGCATTGATTAGGAAGCATAATAGAGAGTTCTTGCACTTGAAGCGATTATCCTATATGAAGCATCATCCGAGTACCCCATCTTTATCGATTGTCCTACCTCCTCCTTACTTTTGCTCTCTTACTTGTTGCTTTTAATTGTTGAGAATTGAATCATTGTCACACTTATCATTGTTGATATTCCACATAGCTAAGAATCGAATTAAGTGTCTTTACTCCCTACTCCCTTTTGATTCGATACCCGCTCACCCGGGATTATTACTTCGACAAACCTGTGCACTTAGGGGATATACGCAAGGGGATCTTGTCACCTATCCCTAAGGTTCGACAACCCTACCCCCAACGGGGCACCACTATATTACTTATGTGCCACCCATGTACTTGGGGAGAAAACATCAAGTTTTTAGCGTCGTTACTGGGAACTGGCAACTTTTAGGAAAATTTAGATTCTAGTGATTTAGTTTGTTTATAGTGTCTTTATTTGTAAATATTTGCTTTCTTATTTGTTTTCCTTTTTTATTTCATCTTTCTTTCCACTTTCATTCTTTTTCTTTTCTTTGAGCTTATTGTGATTTGTCTTATTGGACATTGGCAAAAGTGTATGACCCGTGGGAGTACCTCTTCTCCATTAGTGAATCCTGATCCAGATATTGAGACAAATTTTCGAAGAAGGATCAGGCGGATCAACTTGAGTGAAACAAGGTTAGTGGAGATAAGTGTGGAAGTATGTCAAGATGAGAATATGGACAAAAACGAGCAGCAAAGTTTCTCAGATTATGCCTAACCAAAGTTGGCGGGAATATGGTCTAGTATTGTTTGGCCTCCAGTTGCCACAAAGAATTTTGAATTGAAGCCAAATCTCATTCAATTGGTATAACAGAAGTGTTAGTTCGATGGATTCCAAGATTAGAACCCATATGAGCACATCTGGAATTTCCTAGATATTTGCGGTATCTTTTAGGTGAACAACGTCCCTGAGGAGGTCGTCCGCCTTTGACTCTTTACATTTACATTGTGAGGAAGGGCCAGACAGTGGCTAAATTCCTTCCTGAAAGGGTCAATAACAACATGGAAGCAAACCTCGGACACTTTCATCGCAAAATATTTTCCTCTGGCAAAGATCACTAAGTTGAGAAACGATATTTCTTCCTTTACACAGTTTGTGTCTGAAATCTTGTATAATGTTTGGGAATGGTACATTCAAATGCTGAGATAGTGCCCATCTCATGGAATTGTGGAATGGATGCAAATCCAGATTTTTTATAATGGACTGAATATATCTACTAAGAAAATGCTCGATGCAGCCTATAGGGGATCGTTATGCAATAACCAACCAGTGCGGCATATACTTTGATCGAAGAGATGGTAAGTAACAGCTACCAATGGAGTTCCGAGCAAAGAAAACCAGTCAAGGCAGCCAGGATTTACTAAGTCGATGTTGTCATCACATTGGCGTCACAGGTTGAAGCCATTATGAAGTGGTTATATATAATGCAATCGATCTCCTCAGGGAGTAGACCATCTGAAGATAGTTGGGTGCCCCCATGTTAGACTAGTGGCTCTGTTGATATGGGTGTAGGTCAGTTTGAATAGGTGGATTTTGTTGCATTGAATTGCCGATTCCAGAACAAACCATACAGTAATACCTACAATCCGTGGTGGAAAAACCATCCTAACTTTTCATGGAACCAATCAAGACAAGGGCAGGGTCAACAAAATAGAACTCCTCTACCGCGCACACAATCATCATAGCCCTCATCCTCTTCAAATTTAATTGTTGAACTCACCAGATTGCTTAGTCAATTCATGAAGGGTACAAACAGTCGTCTTTCGAATCATGAAGAGATGATCATGAACACTAATGCCCCATTCCTAAATTTGTAACACCGAATGGCTCAAATGTCAAAATTAATTGAAGAAGTGCTTTGAGGGTCACTTCCTAGTAATACTGAGATCAACTCGAAGGAATGGCTTAAGGGCGTATCATTGAGAAGTGGGAAACAGCTCCCAAATTCTGTGGAAGAGAAACTCGTAAAAGAAGTTGGGCCATCCAACATCATTCACCTTGAGGCCCAAATTTGTGAAGTGGAGAAGACAATAGACCAGGGTATAGAGAAGAGTGCACCACCCGTGTTTCAACATAAACTCCCTTACCCTGTTAAAATGGAAAAAGATCAACAAGATGAACAATATAAGAAATTTCTTGATATGTTCAAGACCTTGCACATCAATTTTCCTTTTGTTGAAGCTCTTGTGTAGATGATGAGATATGCTAAATTTTTGAAAGAGTTGCTCACGAACAAGAGAAAACTGGAAGACGTGTCATCAGTAACACTTAGTGAGGAGTGTTTAGCATTTATTTACCAACTATCTTCCCGAGAAGGAAAAAGACACCGGTGGATTCATCTTTTCATGCATGATTAGTCTGTTGATTGATGAAAAGACACTTACTGATCTGGGGCCAAGCATAAATGACAGTGCTTCCCGCAAGTGCACGGAGTTGTCGAAGTAATAAGTCCCAGGTGAGTGGGGTATCATATCCACAGGGAAAAGAGAATAAAAATACTTATTATGCTTCTTAACTATATGAAAGTTGATAGTGATATGTGTGACAAGATTCAATTCTCAAAAGTAAAACAACCCGAAAGAGAACAAAAGTAAAGGAGAAGGTAAGGCAATCGATAAAGATGGGGTACCCGGGTATTGTTCCGCCTAGGAAAATCGTTTCAAGTGCAAGAACTCTCTATTATTCTTCCTAACTAATGCAATGGTGAGTCAGGGATATCCTTTAATGCATGGCCCTGAATCTAGGTTTAACCAAGCCTAATCCTCTACATGTCCCGGAGGAGAGGTTGCACAACCTCTCAACCTCGCACTCGTAAGAAGGATTGCATTAAGCTGTGGGGATTCCAAGTGATAAATCTCTTCCTAATTGTAGACCTAATCCATTGGTCCAGAAGAAAGACCCCTAACCACAATTAAGCTCTAGATGCTAAAATCACCTCAACACTTCACTCCATTGCACTCGCAACTAAGCCCCAGCAGAGGGTCATCCCTTAGCTCATTCGCTCTATTATGGCCGAAAAAGAACTCGAGGAACGGAGGTAGAATCTATCACACCGGAGGGGAAAGGGGACACTCTTGTACCTCTCGACTCGCCCTCTCAACCCTCCCCAATCAAGCTTTGTCTAACTCTCGTGGTGTGTCACTCACTCACAAGGGTGACCACATAAACTCTCAACCTTAGTGTCACTCTAAGGGAGTATTCAAACAATCAAACATTCAAGATTGGAACTCACAATAACATCAATTAATTGAAAGCATAATAAAAAGATTCAATAAAACTAATACATCCTAAGGTTCACAAATAACCAAGTACCCACTAGGGGTTTAGCTCTCCATGGAGCACAATAAAAACGATAATGAAATCAAATGTAAAAGAGAAAAATCCATAGGAAAAAATCCCTCGATAGTCGTGGTGATGGTCTTGTTGAGAGTCCTCTACTCGTCGCAAGATCCCCTTGTCTAGTATAAGATATGCCTCGCCGAATCAATCCAACGGAGGCCCCCTTACCAACCTTCTTCCAAAGAGATGACGATGTCAGAGCTGTAGAACCTCTCCAAATCCCAGGCCAATACCTCTCAAAACCCTAGTCGCAGCCCTCTCTCAAGTTTGGGAAAAGATGGAGAAAAGAATGTTGAAGTTGGCCTTAAATAGGGCTGGAATTGGAATTCCACACGGGCCTATGGAATGAACGCACGGGTGTGTGGAATTTCCACACGCCCGTGTGGCTCCTCTGTTTTGCTCTTTCTTCGGCTAGCTGTGAACAATACCTGCTACAATAATTCACTATAGTGATTACTACAATACTCCCGAATCCATGCTTTCATCGAGGTAACCTAAACGGGCACACGTTCACGTCATAGATCATCTTGGTTCTTCAGTAAACGGTCACATTGGTGGAGATCTTGCTAAATATCCACAAGTTGGAATACTAGGATGTAACCGCCTTCGTGCCCCTCCAAATCATTGCCTTAGCTCAAATACAAGGAGGTTGGCATACATTCTAATATTCTAAACCTGACTCATGTCTCCGCATTTGAGCCTTCTCAAGATCTCCTCCAAATAATGCGTAAAATGATCTACAATGGCTTATTTCACAAATACTCGCCCTCACAACTCAACCTACATAAAAGTACACAAATACACACGTATTAGCGCTAAAACTTGACAAAAGTAATGCTCATCATAAGGAAAAATGCTTCTCATTCTTATCACACAAGCACTTATCAATAAATCTCATGCCCTACAAAATATTTCTAAAGCTTGGACTTAACTTGGTGTGTTTGAGAACTATAGATGCAACATTGCTTTAGGGCACACACTTGAATCTTAGAATGTACCTGGTAACCATTATAATCATGTCAGCATACTATAACTCATAGGGATCGTCTCGGGGCATTGCTCCCTTGTAGTTGAAAACACAATCCTAATCCCCGATTTCTATCATCATTCACTCTTTCGCTATGAATTCTTAATTCAATTTTACCTCAATCATTGCTTAACAAAACTTCAGAAGATAGATTAGTACTTTAAGTCTAGTCCCTGAAGTTCGACAACCCTACCCTTAATTGGGAACCACTGTATTACTTGTGTGAGACCTGTGCACTTGCGGAGAATACATCACCCGTAAACCAGGTTCTATTTATATCTTAAGATCTCTCTCTTATTCATGTTGAACTAGACTCCGACAGTCACTCAGCCTCCAGTGAACCATGGGATGAACTTGCTTGTATGGATGTTTTGATTTACTTCAAGAGTATTTGGTTTGGTTTTTGGTTCAAGCTTTGTGTTCTTTGATGTGTTATTTTGAATGAGAACTCTGCGATCAAACTTCTAGGGTGTACTCGATTGCGTGACCATCGCCCTTGTACTAGACTTACTTAGCTTGATAAGGATCATGTATGAATACGCCATGACCATCGGGTATTTCATACCCCGCCAACCATTGTGGCTAGATATAGATTTGAGTTTCGACCCTAATTATAAAATTTCCTTGGTTGTAATGCAATCGTAGGAGGATTTGGTCAGAAAATATTCTGAGCCAATATATGTATGTGATTAAGGATTATCGTCATGAGCATTGGGGTAACCCACTTTGGATGTCTCTTGGCCCAAAACCACCATTGCTTGTGTAATTCTAGCATCCTTCTAGCTTTTGTAGTCCCAAGGAGATCCTCACCTGGGGACCTCACTGTCTTATTGTTTATTGCTTCCTTAATATGTCTATGTGGTATGTCATAGTCCAATTGTTTATAGTTTTGTCTTTTCTTAGTTTTCTTAGTTTCTTTTAAACTTATATTGGGTAGACTAGATAGTGCCATATATGGGGAAGTAATAGAAGCTCTTGGGGCCCCACGGAATACAGCCCTCTCGTGCTTGCACGAGGGGTTTATTACTTGATGACCCGTACACTTGCGGATCTCATAAATATATTTAATAATCAGGCTAAACACCTTTCAAAATGAAGAGGTGAAAAATACATATCACTAATGAAAATATATATCCCATGCTTTGCAAAGGTAGCTATTTATAAATCTTTGGAGATATAGATTTTCTTTAACAATTCAAATGAAAAAATAGCTTGAATGAAAACTTGAAAGATAAGTTTTGTGGTAAGTTCTAAGTTTTATATATTCCAATATTATCTTGTACAGTTAAAGTTATCCTCAAAAATATTTTTAAAAGTGATTTGGTACTTATTTTCTTCTATTTATACTTTTAGGCCAACATAGATTCAACTGAACCAAAGTATGAACTTAGGAGTTAAACGAGGATAGAAACAACATTCATAAACATACACAAGCAAAGTACACTCCCATGTACTTGCTCGTGTACCTCCCAAGTATCGATTGGGTAGAAGTTATAGAAGAATGCACGGGCCATGTACATGCCCAACTACAAATCCGTGTACTCCCCAACTCAAGCACAAGAAGAGGCAGGGAAATGCACGAGTGACCTTAATGCCAAGGTATATACCCATGTAAATCTCAAAATTGACTAGTATGATTTTCCAGAGAAGTACAAGGGCAGCCCTGAAACTACACAACCATGTACATAATTTTGTACACAACAATGTAACACTAGAATTGGTGTTTTGAAATTACAAAGAGTTACACAGGAAAAGTACATACCCATGTACTTTCCTATATACTTTCTTGATCATGGTTACCTACTATTAGTGTAGGGGTCGTTAAGTAATACCTCGTACAAAAACATGATTGCCACACCAATTTATGTGCATGTTATGCAAGTGCACGGGTGTGGTAATAAAATACCGAGTAAGGTAGGTAGTCGAATCTACAAAGAACGGAAGTATTAGTAGTAACCATTTCTCAGTTATCTAGTCAGAATCAAGATTGTGATGAAATGATCTCAATCATAAGAATATGAATATCACAAGCAAGCAAAGGGAAAGTTAAATAAGGGAAGTTTCAATCAATAAAGATGAGGTACCCAGGCAATACTCCCCCTAGGATATAACATGAAGCTCAAGATTTACTAAATGTTTCTAAACTGAGTTAAATGAATTAAGGTAATCCAAGAACAATCGGTCCCTACCTCCAGGCCACCGGTACTAGTCCCCTATGAGGTCCTGGTGAAGAAATCACTCAATCACAACACCTTACACCACATATGATCGCAATAAACTCTAGGGATACCTAAGAGTACAACTAATTTCTAAAGATAGATCTAACCCTACTTCTAGGTGAAGAAGGCCGTGAAGCCAACCTGAGAACATTTTAAAAGTAAAGTTAGGACATCATTGAAGCGGTCTTTCATTGTTAATTGCTTCCTTAATGTGTTTATGTGGTGTGCCTTACTCCTGTTGTTTATAGTTTTTCATTTTGTTAGTTTTCTTAGTGTCTTTTAAACCTGTATAGAGTAGACTAGATAGTCTCATCTAGAAGGAAGTAATAGCAGCTCTTGGGACCCCAGGGAATATGACCCTCTCGTGCTTGCGTGAGAGGTATTACTTGACGACCCGTCCACTTGAGGATCTCAACCAATGAGGTACCCGGGCAATGCTCTCCCTATGATTTATCATTAAGCACAAGATTTACTAAGTGTTTCTAAACAAAATTAATCGAGTCAAGAAATTCTAAGAATAATTGGTCCTTGTTTCTAGGACACTGATACTAGTCCCCTACGAGGTCCCGGTGGAGAAATCGCTCAATCTCAACACCTCACACCAGGATATGACCACAATAGGCTCTAGGGATTCCTAGGAGTACATCCGATTCCTAAGGATAGACCTAACACTACCTCTAGATGAAAGATCCCTAACCCTCTACATGGTCCCGATGAAGAAATCTCTCATTCTCATACCTCACACCAAATATAGTTGAATAGAGCCTAGGGAATACGGAGATAGAATGTACTAATTGGAAGGAAAAAGGAACACTCCACTTTCTCATGCCTCACCCTCTCAACCCTCTTCAGTCTCAAAGTTCTAACCCTCATGGAGTCATCTCTTTCACCATTTGGTACTTCGGTCTTCTTTCTTTATTTGTTACTTTGTTATCTTAGTTGTTTTAGTTGTTTTCTTATTTTCTTTGGTTTGGGGCTTCTTGCTTAGCATTTGGTGACATTTTGAGAGTCGTTTGGATTGCATGGGCTATACATAGACTGCACAAAGCTTGTGTGGCCTGTGGACAGGACGCACAGCCCCTCTTGGGAGCTGTGCGGGCTCTTGTGCGGCTGCACAGGAGGCCGCACACCCCAGGCAGAGGGATGTGCGTCCTGGTGTGCGGGCTACACACAAGCCGACACACCTTTATGCCTAGGGTGTCTGGGCACTGCACGGGCCGCACATGAGGCCGCAAACACACAGTTTTAGGGTTTTTATACCTGTTTGAGCTCATTTTTCACACCTTTCTTTTATCAAAACCCTCCTATCCTTTCCTCCTCTTTTCCCCTGCCATTCATTGACGTTTAAGGATGATTTTTGAGGGATTCATGGGCTTGTTATTGGATTTTGATCATCTCTTGACTCAATCAAGCTTCCATCATTTCTTATTTCTTTTTTGTTCTTTGGATGAGTATAGTTAGGGTTTGGTTGTGGAATCAAGTAGGGCTTGATTCTTGTTTCCTTTTCTTCTTCTTTCATAGTAAATCTTGGGAGCAGTATTTGTGTTGATTTGTATGACTTTAATATAGAGGAATCCTGGAACCATCTTATGCCTTGATTTCGAATTTACTGTAGCAGCGAACCAAGTTAGGCTTTTGATAAGTGCTTGTCTGATATGAATGCGAAGAATTCTTTCCTTATGTTGAGCATTACTTTTCTCATGTTTTTACACTAATATGTGTGTTTTTATGTTACTTTTATGCAGGTAGGGTTGTGAGGCCGAGTATTAAGGAAATAGGCCAATGTGGATCATAATGCACCTATTTTGGAGGAAATCTCGCTAAGGTTCAAACGCGAAGACATAGGTCACGTGTGAGATGTTAGAGTGTGTGCCAACCTCCTAGCATTCAAGTGAGCACATCCATTTGGAGGGGCACAAAGGCAGTCACACTCGAGCATTCTGACTTATGCACATAAGAACAAAAGATCCACCAACATGTATATCATTGAAGAAGCAAGTGATTCACGACGTAAACGTGTGCCCGTTTGCGTTAACCCGATGAAAATATGGAATTGGGAAGTTATTCAGGTCGAAGACTGTAAAAGAGCACTGTAGCAACATTGTAGCAACATCGCTCACGTACGCCGAGAAATCAGAGAAACAGAGAATCCACACGGGCGTGTGGAAATTATCCACGGCCGTGTGGAAATTCCGCACGGGTGCGTATACCGTCCATGCCCGTGGAGTTGCCCGATTCCAGCCGTATTTAAAGCCGATTGAGCCCCGATTTTGGTATTCTTTTCTTCATCTTTTCCCCAACTTGAGAGAGGGCTTCGGCTAGGGTTTTGAGGGGTATTGGCTAGGGTTTTAGAGAGGTTCTATGGCTCCGACATCGCGCGTCATTTGGAAGAAGGTTATTGGGAGAGCTTTCGTCGGCATCGATCTGGCGAGGTGTATCCTAGGCCGGACAAAGGATCCCTTGAGACGAGTAGAGGACTCTTCACAAAACCATCAACATAACCATCGATGGGGTTTCTTTATGGATTCATTGCTTTTACATTCGATTTCTTTGATTGTACTTAGCTCCATGGAGAGCTAAACCCCTAGTGGGTACTTGGGTGATTGTGAACCCTAGGATGTATTCATTTCATTGAACTTCTTTATTATGCTTTCAATAAATTGATGATTATTGTGAGTTCCAAACTTGAATGCCTGATTGTATGAACTTTTCCCCTAGAGTGACACTAGGGTTGAGAGTTCTTGTTATTAACCTTGTGAGTGAGTGACACACCACGAGCATTAGATAAAGCTAGGTTGGAGAGGGTTGAGAGGGTGAGTCGAGAGTTACAGGAGAGTCCCCTTTCCCTTCCGACGTGATAGATTCTACCTCCGTTCCTCGAGTTCTTTGCGGCCATAATAGAGTGAATGGTCTAAGGGATATATCTCTGCTTGGGCTTAGTTGCGCGTGCAACAGAGTGAAGAATTGAGGGGATCTTAGTATTTAGGGTTTAATTGTGGTTAGGGACCTTCCGCCTGGACCAAAGGGTTAGGTCTATAATTAGGAAGAGATTTATTACCTGGAATCCCTAGAGCTCATTGCAACTTTATTAGAGTGTGAGGTTCAGAGGTTATTTAATCTCTCCTCCGGGACATGAATAGAGTTAGGCATAGTTGACCTTATATTTGGGACTATGTATGTAAGGATTTCCACGACTCACCATTGCATTGATTAGGAAGCATAATAGAGAGTTCTTGCACTTGAAGCGATTATCCTAGGTGAAGCATCATCCGAGTACCCCATCTTTATCGATTGCCTTACCTCCTCCTTACTTTTGCTCTCTTACTTGTTGCTTTTAATTGTTGAGAATTGAATCATTGTCACACTTATCATTGTTGATATTCCACATAGCTAAGAATCGAATTAAGTGTCTTTACTCCCTACTCCTTGTGGATTCGATACCCGCTCACCCAGGATTATTACTTCGACAAACCCCTGCACTTGCGGGATATACGCAAGGGGATCTTGTCAGCTTTCCTTGCTTTCTTTGTTGGTTTTAAGGGTTGTGAGAGATCTATACTTGCTAGATCTTCTAGTTAGAGAGTTTAGAAAATCCTTTAAATAATAATTTTCCCATTTTGAGAATTTCCTTCATTTTAATTGATCAAGTTGTTGATGATGTTTTGTTATTGTTTTGGTTTGTTAAATTACTTCTAGGAGGTGAAACTTCAAGTAAAGGGAAAGTGCCGGTGGAGAAGTAACATTGGAGGTTTCTAGCTCACCAAGTTTGTGAGTGGGATTTACTAATTATGGACTATAAATCATGCATGTTTTTCTAGTATTTAAGTTGGTTGCCTTTGAATGATAAACACCTTATTGCTAAATATCTTTAAAGGTTTTACATGGAGTTTACAAATCATGATGATTTATGATTGAGCTTATTTCATGAATACTTGTAAAGTATATACATTGTATGTGGTTTGGAAACCCCATGTTTCGAAATATATGTTTCAAAGTGTGGATTTTTAAGAAATTTGATGTTATTATTATGTTGACCAAACAGGCATGTGTAAACCAAGTTGAATTTCATTGTGATGATGCTATATTTGAAGTATATTTTTAAAGGATATTCTTGTATGATGTTCTTGATCAAAACGGTTTCAGTGAAATGTTATAATCATATTGTTCACTCTTGGAGTGAGAATTGCAATTGTGAACACTTGTGATCTCTCGATGAGAATTATGCTAACATGTCGATGTATATATTGAGCCTATGGGCTGGACTGCTATTTAAATGTTTTGATTGTGCTATAGGAGCCAAGCTCCAGTACTTACTACAGTAAGAAGTGGATGGTTTCCACAGGGCAACCCAGTTGAGGTTGCGTGAAAAACCGTCAAACCGGTTATGCCATTTTAGGTGGGAGGGTAGAGCCCTGACTTGGATTTAGTTGGTTTTTTCAGAGTCACCACACGCACTTCCCAACGACCAATGCCAAGATACGCTTATCTTGGTGGCTCCAGACCTAACCGAGGCCACGATTAGTGATGGAGGGTTGTGAGGTCATTTTTGATACTGTTGATTATCGTGATTTGTTGATCTATTTATTTCTAAGCATTTTGACATAATAAGCTATTGAAAAGAATGTGTGAATATTGGATTTGAAAATTATATGGATTTCTTGATGATTTCCAAGGGATTTTATTTTGCATTTCACTGAGAAAGCTAATATTCTTATGTTATAATTGTTATCTAAAGCATCTTTATTCTTATTAAGAATTGAAACATTTTTTTATGCTGTCTTACTTTCATTTAATCATGCTTGAGTTATAGTCCCATGTTTAACCTCTAACTGAGTAACCTAGTTACTCACCCCCTCTTTCTTCATGCCAGGTGATAACACAACGTAAGGGTGAAGGAGTGAAGTTCTTGGCAAGAGTTGTGGTTGTATTCCCCTTTTGAGTTATGTATGTTGCTTTATATCCTTAGCATGTATCATTAGGAATCCACTATGTGTTGTTGAACCCTATTATGTCCTTCCTTTTGGAATACTTTTTGTATGTCAGTCTAGTCCATGTTATGTAAAGAGGTATACTCTATGTGTTGGGATTGTTGTTCTTGTTATCATTATGATATGGTGGTTACTTATATTTGTTACCTTGGTGTCAATTTAATGAACATGGGTGGGATGATTGATGTATGTATTTATTGTTGAGTTATTCCTTGTGGTTATAGATGTATTGTACAAGGAGTAGGGTAGTCTTACTATGATCTAGGGTTGAGGTAGTGTTGGACCTCTTCTGGGTTGTCATGGCGGTATGTCACATGTGGGACCCGTGGGAAGGGGCGTGACACACCAAGCCAAAAAAATCATGCATACAAATCAACCATAGGATCAACAAGGCAAGAAAATAATAAAAAAACAAGATTAAAACTCAATTAAACTATGATTTAATGGAAAATACAAAGTAAATCAATACAAGAATAAGATCGTAGGGTTCACATGCCCGAATACCTACTAGGGTGTAGCCCTTCATGGGGCAAATTACAAAACAACTCATGGAATGTAAAACAATGAAAACTATGGAATAAAGCCCCCATGAATTCGTGATGATGACCTTGATGGGTCACTCAATGTCTCGAAGGATTGCTCTTTGAAGCTAGGTCACCGATGGCTCCTTGATGCTCTGACGAAGAAAGAATCTATCAATGTTGGTGAAGAAGGCCCCCCAAATTCGCCAAAGACCTCCTCTCTAAGCTCTAATTGTTTTGCCTCTCAAATGCTATCAAAAGTCTCTAAAGAATAGGGCAAAAGGGTTATTTATACTCAAAAACCCTTGTCTGTCATGTGCCTCAACGTGACCATGTGGGTTGCAAACTGGTACAATGATTTGCAATAGTGTTTTTCATGAACAAGGCTCCAACACTTTTCTTTTGAGGCCACATTGATGGGCACATGTCGACATGGTAGGTTATAAGGCTTTTCATCATCTAATCATCATTAGGAAGGTTCTTGAATTCTTCACACAAGTTGGGACATGGGGTGTGATTGCTTTTGTGCCTTTCCAACTCACAATATTACTTGAATTCTCTTTGAAATTGCCACACCTCCCCATGTGTATGAGCTCCTCTTCTGTCTTGAACCTTATGTTGCACAAAAATTCCAAAAAGTTGCCTTCATAACCTATCTTTGCTTTCTTATCTTCTCCCAAGGCCTTCACAACCTATTTGCACAAAGGAGCACCAAACACAATTTTTTGTGACATAAAACATGATAAAAATGATACTCAGTGCATGTAAAGCACATAAAGAAATATGTTCACTCAAGCACTTATCAGTTTCCCATTAAATAAATCAATAGTTTTCAAAAAAGAGGAAATCTTTCTTAATTCTTTTAAAACCATTTGGTATTGCATTAAATATGAAGAAAAAATGAGAGCAATAGATTCTATTTCAAAAAAGCAATGAAAAAGCATTTAATAATTTAATTATCCATTTGAGGAACTTTATAATTATGATTAAGTGAATATATGAATCGCAATCAACAGATATTTTTTATAAAAACCTCATATTGTAAATTAATTATTATTATTAGAAACAATTAATGGCATTAATTTTGTTAAGGCCATTAGATTGTTTTAACATTAAATATTTAATAAGGCATTCCAATTAAAATTGATAATTTTTTAAAGTGAAAAATAATACATTAAATTCAGCTTTTTCAAGGGGGTATATGTGAAAAACCAACAATATTATACATTTATAGAAGAAAACAATGAATTATGGGCTTTTATATTGGTACATATGCAAACCAACCTAAATAGTTAACCTAATATTCCTCATATATTCCCTTTCCTCATCGTAACAAGCTTGGCATGATATACATTCTGACGAGCAATTTTTTTAAAAAATAAAAAAATGAAAATGGTATATTAATAGTTTCATGCTCACTTCAACCTTGATTTTATTCTAACAAATTTAATGTAAATGTTATGCAGCTAGGATATATATATATGTTATATAATTCTAAATTGCATAGTAGTACACACACAATATATATCTAACTGCAATTGTGTTGATAAGATAAGCATTGATGGACATGGGTTATGATGAAAAAAATCTTCTCATGAGGATGCTTTTAGAACTCAATAAAATAAACGCTATTTTTGTATTCTTTTGCTTTGTTATTAATGAAAACTATCATCAATATTTTTTTTCATACAAATACACATATTTTAAAAAACATCAAAATCGCAAAACCTCCGAAGTAGAAAGAGGAAATTATACTAGTTTTATAATAGCAGTTGTATAATCTTCTCTCAAAGTGTTATTAGGAACAGTTTTGAATATTTATTTCAAGATGTTTGTTACATAATTAAAAATAAATAATATTCTATTGCATTTAAGTTTTATTTACATTGAATGTGATATTAGCAATAGAAAAGATTTCATTGCATTTATTTATTTTGCATTAGATGGTTAATTAAACTTTTCAAAATCAGTTATGGAAATTTTTAAAAAATTACATAGGAAAAGTATAACAATGGTTTCAATCACGGGAAGTTATTGAAACTTAGAGTTGTGGGCCCATGTTTTGATTGATAATAAATATTAGTTATTTAATGGAAGGTGATAAATAGCATAAGGTTTAATCATTTTGCTATAGTCATGTAACTTTAAATAGAAGAAATAAATGCAAGTTCACAAATATATGCCAATCTACCAGCCATATTTTATATCTGAGTAGAAGAAATTGAAAAGCCCAAAATATAAAAAATCAAAGGATGTGGGTTATTAGAACTCTAGACATTAAATGGGTTTCTAAAAATCGTCAGTACTAGTAAATTGTTTAAAACAAAAGAGCTACAAAATTTAAAGATAGTTCATTATTGTGGGATTTAATACACAAAATTCTAGTGTCATTGATATTGATTATTTAATGAGCTATAGAAGAGGTTATGTAATTTATTATTATACAATAAAATTCACTTTGTTTTTCATATCTCTTTTAAATATAAGTTTTTGAAATTTTTTTTATTTATTTAACTAATAGGAATTGCTTCATCTGGAATTGTTTTTTACATTTTCTCTTAAATAATATGTATGATGTTACAATTTGGAAGATAAAACAGTTTGTTTGTTAATCACTCAAATAATAAAAACCCTAATGTGAAGCAAGGGAATTTAACTAATAATAATAAGAAGAAGAATAAGAATAAGAATAATAATAATAACAGTGTTCTTAGTGGATACCTTCATCTATTTATAAACAATAATTTATATAGAAATTGCTAAATACATATTTTTGCTTAATTGATGTGGATTATTTCATTACTTCGGTTGTTAAGAATTTTTTTAATAAATATTGATAAATCATTAACCTTAAATTTTTTTATGAGTTGGAAGGAACTTAAATCTTCTACTTAATAATTTATGGGAGGAATCAAATACCACCGCAGAGGTGGTGCCCCCTCATTTGTACTGTGATATGAATGGCAATGATATTTAAATAGTATATTCCATTGCTTTATTGCTATTTGAATTTTTTTATAAATTAATTTTAAAAATTAATAATCGTTATAAAAATCTATACATGATTAATAGATCTTTATAAATACAATTTAATATTTTGAAAAAAAATCATAATCTTCCTACATCATGATTTAAACATTAACCTCTTCTTTGTTTAGTTGAATACTTATTATTTTACAAAGACGAATAAAGAATGCAATATATATATATATTGTCTATTTTTTCATCAAGGATTTGAAAACTCCTAAACAAAATGTTAGTACAGAAAGTTGTAATTATTAGAATAGCCTCTTTACTTTTGGTGACTCTATCCTTTAATACCCTTACAATAATTTAAGCTATTTTAATCTCTTTGAGTTTTAAATCATTACAATTGACTCTAACTTAGTAATGGGTGAAAAGGAGAAATTTAATTTACAATAAAATATATTATACCAACTTCATTAGATAGACCACCACCACAACAAGTGGCTTGGTACTTTGATTTCTTCCGAAGTCAAAAGGTCAAAATGTTTCACCTTGTCCCAATTAAAAGGTTGGGTTTAATTGTGTGATTTTCCCATATTTATTAAATAAAAAAAAATAAAAAACCGTTACATACATGGGACATGACGTTTAAATTACATTATATTATATTATTATAAGGTGGCTCATATTCAATCCCTTGCCAATTTGAGCAAATAAATATGTGTCTGAAAGGGGACATGAAATTAATAAGTATTTATTAGAATTATATGAGCAATAAATTTACCACAATAGAGAAAAGATAAAAGGACTATAAAGGGCCTCAACAAACATGAGCAAAATTGCCTCATAGAACCATCCCATAATTTTCATATAACAATGGAGAACAAGAACTTTTCTAGCATTTTACTGGTGATTTTCATCCTAGTTCCTACAGGTAAGTCCAGCTTTTATGTCAGAAAAAAAGATATTTTCTGTATGTTGCTTGTTTGCTGAAAATATTCACTATAATAACATAACTAATAATTTCATATTAGTTAATTAACATATATATATATATATATATATATATATATATTTTTGGGACACATATGATAGCTATTGAAGGAAGAATTTGCAAGGCTTGGAGCCATACCTTCAAGGGCATTTGTGTTCAACGATCTATATGCAGTCTCTGTTGTGTTGTTGAGGGCTATAGAAAAGGAGGAGCATGTGTGTTTAAAATTCGACCTTTCAGAATTCACAGTATGTGTCTCTATGATTGTTGAAAATAATTTGTGAGTCTTTCTCTTTCATACAAGTGTTTTCTTTATTAAATTTAGTTATTAATATTGATATTATTATTATTAGAATACAATTATTACTAATAAAAATAACAAATTTTTTGTTTATACTTCAACCTTTCTTTTTTCATCAGATTAGAGAAAAATAAACAGTACAAATTGATAGTAACAAAGCAACAGAACAACAAAAATATAGGAAATAAACCACCAACGAACAACAATCTTCAAGGAGTGGATCCTAGAACAATAATGAAAGACTACAACGACACCAACAACAACTAAAAACAAAAGCTAAGACAACTACAATGACTACAAAAACATCCCAATGAAAGTAAGGAAACAAATCACAGTGAAATGCAGCAACTCATGTCTAGACTATCCCCTCATAATGATCGCCTATTCTAAACGAGAAGCATCAACAAATCCCAGTGATTGAGATATGAACGAAGGCATTTTGTATATCAAGCTGATGAAGAGGCCAACCCTAAGATACAATAATAGTAGAATAACCCAAATGGTCGATGGAAACCCTTGGCAACCAACTCAGCTTTGTAATGCTCCATAGTCCCATCAGCCTTCCTTTTGATCTTCTACAACAACTTATAACCCACAACTTCATCAAACTCTAAAAATGTAACTAATGTCAAAGTGGCATTCCAAAGAAGTGCCTCATGATTATCAAACATAACCATGTGCCATTCAAGATACTTATAAGCAACAACAAAGGCAGTGGGTTCTATTACATAGGGAGTTATGGACATGGTAGTTAGGGAGATGGTTGGGGAAAATAAGATCCTAGATTTGGGTTAGGATGGAGTTTCATGGAATGAGTTTTTATAAGAAGCATCAATGATGTCTCATGTAGAGGTGAGATAAGTAAGGACTCGGAAGTGCTAGATGAAGAGGAAGTAGGAATAAATGTGTGAGGGAATTAATATGTAGAGGAGAAGCAAAAAGGCAAGAGGATTGTCGAGTGGTTAGAAGAGGAGAATCACCATCAAACGCAAGCCAAGAAGGACAAGTACAAGTGAGCAGTGTTCTCCAGTTGCAGTAGGAATGATAGTTAATTATTTAAAGGAGGAGTGAAATGGGAGTATGTGCTCATCAAACCATACATGCCCCACATTATAAAACTTGTTCATGCTTTGGTCAAGACATCAGTAATGATAATATGTACGACTATAATAGATAATAATGCAAGGAAAAGACCAAAAATTCATTTTATAGTTATTGTATGAACTAAGATATAAAAAAGACAACCAAAGACCTTTAGAAAGGTATAGTAGGGAAGACAATGAAATATACGTTCAAAGGATAAAATGGAAGAAGACACTTTGGATGGCATATAGTTAATTAAGTAAACCACTATCAAAAGCAAAGTGTGAGTATTTTTTAGGACCACTAGACTGAGCTAGGATGGAGAAACAAACTTCTACTATATGACTATAGTTTTTCTATTATATGATTTTGTTCATGGGTATGAGGGGAAGAAACAGGACGAACAATACCTAAGTTAGAAAATTAGTTTTTGAGTTTTCAAAATTCATCCCCTTGTCAATTTGAAAGAATTTTAATGTGGTACCAAACTTGTGTCCAACCATACAGACAAATTTGGGGAAAATATGAAAGACATTAGAGTTTTTAGTAAGAGGGTAAATTAAAATATATTTTGAAAAATGATCAACAACGACAACAAAGTAACAGTGGCCTGGACAAAGAGGGAGCAGGTCCTAAAACCTCATCAGAAATAAGACCCTAAAACCTCATCAAACTAAATTACTTTTATTATTTATCAATGGACAATATAATTTTTAAGATTTTTCTAATTGACTATCATTGCAAAAAATAAAAAATAAAAATAAAAAAATAATTAAAGGAACAAAAGAAACCAAAGTGAAATTTTATTAATAATGATCTAAAGTAGTTGTCGATGCAGGTGTAAGCAACAATGCTAAATTACAATTGAGACATACATAATCAAGAAAGCAGTAGAATTTATTGAAGGTGAAGAGTAAATAGGAAGTGTGTAGAGACCATCGTCTCTTGGAGCTTTAAGAGAGGCTGTTTGGTAACATGATCCTTCACAATAAAATAATTAGTGTGAAATTTAAAGAAAACATTATTATATTTATTAAATTGATGTCTATGAACTAATGATTTGGATATGGAGGGAACATTATAATCTTTTGTAGCTTAGGTTCTCGAGGGGGGACAAATGATCTTCAGCTACATTTTTGGCACCTTGCTTATCTTTGATTTAGAAATCAAATTCCGACAAAAGCAATATCCACCTTATTAACCTTGGTTTTGTATTGCCTTTTCTCATGAGGTAACCTAATGTTGACTAATCTATGTAGATAATTTACTTTAGACAAATCAAGTATGGGAAAAACTTGTCAAATGCAAACACAACAGCTGATAAACGCCTAAATGTATGTATTTTATATGTATTAATCTTGTATCATTTGTGAATATGTTAACGAACTGATGCCCGTTTTATGTCTAAATTGGTTATTTCGGTGTTGCAGTTCTTAAATGTGTCGAACGATGCTCAAAAATGTAAATCGGATGATTTCGACACCAAAAACGGCATTTTTGGGGTCCCAGCACTGTAGCGGCACTGTAGCGGTATTGTAGCAGGTCATTGTTCTTGCTGCGGGCATTTGGTTGTGAGTTTCACGGGCTCCATGGGTGCCCGTGAGGTTTGCTGGAAATTCTCAATACTCGGTATTGTAGCGAAAATACTGTATGGATGCCCGCATGGACTGACGGGATATAAATGAAACCGATTTTTCTAGGGCAAGGGGAGGAGTTTTTGGGAGAGTTCTTGGAGCCGATTTTCACCAGTCTTTAGGAGGCAAGATCACACGTTTTGGAGAAGGGAAATCAAAGGGAGAAGCTCGGTTTTGGCTAGATCTTCATCGATCTCTTCTTTGGGAGTTTGTAGATGGCGAGGGAAGCCGCCCCCATCGCGGCGTCCGTGGAAGCATTTCCAACTAGCTTGGCTTGTCTTCCTACTTCTATTGTTTGAGGGAGTTTTCTTATGCCATTTGTAGTTGTTTTCATGGACTTGTTGCTTGTATTTGTTTGCATGGACAAGTAGACCCCAAGGTCACCGGATGCCGGTGAACCTTGGGCTGAACTTGTGTATTTGGATGATTTAATTTTTTCTATTGCAATTGTTGTGTATTGTGATTCATTCTTGGTGCATTTGATGTGTTGCTTACATGAGAACTCCGTAAACCAACCGCTAGGGTTGTACTTGGTAGCGTGACCATCGCCCTTGTACTAGACACACCAAGTTTGGAAGGGATTCATGTACGAATACGCCGTGACCATCGGGTATTCTAGTACTCCTCCACCATTAGGGGCTAGACCAAGTTGTGTTCCGGCCCTAATTAGGGATTTCCCCACTTGTTAATGCAATCGTATGAGGATTTGATCGAAGAAATTGCGTGTCAATACTTATACCGGATTAGGGGTTAATTGCCGTGACCATCGGGTTGATCTAATTTAGGAAATCTCTAGGTCCAATACTTCAATTGCATGACATTCTTAGCATCCTTTGCACTTTAGTAGCCCCTAGGGAATCCGCATCCGTGACCATTTCTTTCCCCGATTTTATACCCCTACCTTATCATAGACTCCATTTGTAGTTCTTTTTATTTCAAGTAATAGATTAGAGAAACCCTTCGAATCATTCGGCTAGACAATACGCAAAGAGGAAGTAAGAGTAGATTATTGGGCCAAGGGAATACGACCTCTCGTGCTCGCATCGAGGGTATTACTTGACGACTCCTGCACTTCATGGATCGCTCATCAAGTTTTTTTGGCGCCGCTGTCGGGGACCCATAAGGAATACTCGTAAAAACTTAGAGTTTATTGATTTAGCCATTGTTGTTCATCCGCTTCTTTTTTTGTACATATATCTCCATTCATTTGAAATTATTCTCCACTATAAATATTTCTCTTTCTTTGATATTTCCCAGTTATTCACTATCCACTATCATTATGGATGCAGCTAGCTGTTGGAGGTGCGCCTCCTATTTGCAAGTCCCATATTCGGATCTGCCACTTGAATCTCTAACGGCATTTGAATTAGAAGGAATGACGAGTACACACATTTTTGACATTTGGATACGGTCTGAGCGTTACAATGTGGCCGGAGCTGTACCACTGGGAGAGCATGGTGTGCAAGACCTATTCACGCATTATTTGAAATCCGATAGTGTGTTGCCAGTAGTGGAGCTTATCCCACCTAATCCTCCGCCCATCCCTATTCATGAGAAAGTGAGGAACAATTCTAATGCCTTTGGCATACCAGTTCATCAATATGATGAGGAAATAGATCTTTTGTCGGGAAGTAGCTCAGGATCATCCGAAGGTGAGATTCACGCTATAGAAGAGTGCATGAATAGTAGCAGCTCCACGGAAGAGGAGTGTAGAGGATTCGACGATATTGATCTGGGGAAGTTTGGGAGACTAAAATCATCAATTGAGGAACCATCGGAACTAGAACTAAAGCCGCTGCCCGAACACCTGGAGTATGCTATTCTCGCAGAAGGATCAAAGCTCCCAATTATCATCGCCGCCGACCTGACTCCTAAGCAAAAATCCGACCTTCTGAGTGTGTTAAAGAAGTATAAAAAAACAATTGCGTGGAAGATCTCAGACATTAAAGGAATTAATCCTTCCTTCTGTACACATAAGATTCTCATGGAGGATAATCATAAGCCAATGGCTATACCCCAGAGAAGGCTCAACCCCAATATGAAAGAAGTAGCGCAGTGAGGGTGATCAAAGCTTCTTGATGCGGTATCATTTACCCTATCTCCCGACAGTGAGTGGGTAAGCCCTGTACAAGTAGTACCAAAGAAAGGGGGGATGACGGTGGTCACTAATGAAAAAAATGAATTAGTCCCCACTAGAACGGTTACAGGTTGCCGTGTGTGCATAGACTACAGAAAACTCAATGATGCTACTAGAAAAGATCATTTCCCTCTACCTTTCATCAACCAAATGCTTGAACGACTAGCAGGGCACTCCTATTACTATTTCTTGGATGGCCTCTCTGGATATTTTCAAATCCCCATTGCCCCAGAAGACCAGGAGAAGACAACCTTCACATGCCCTTATGGTACTTTTGCTTACCGCCGTATGCCCTTTGGATTATGTAACGCACCAGCCACTTTCCAGCGATGCATGATAGCTATATTTGACGATCTAGTGGAAAATATCATGGAGGTCTTTATGGACGATTTCTCGGTTTTTGGTAACTCTTTTGACCACTGCCTCAAAAATCTAGAGCGGGTTTTAGCCAGATGTGAGGAAACTAATTTGGTTCTCAGCTGGGAAAAGTGACATTTTATGGTCAAGGAAGGCATTGTGCTGGGTCATAAGATATCGCAACAAGGAATTGAGGTGGATAAGGCCAAGGTTTCCACTATCGAACAACTGCCTCCCCCAACGTCGGTGAAAGCCATTAGGAGTTTTTTGGGACATGCAGGTTTTTACAGAAGATTCGTCAAGGATTTTTCATTAATCGGCAGACCACTTACAAAGCTCCTTGAGAAGGACATGTCCTTCGAGTTCAGTGATGAGTGTATGACCGCTTTCCTTACCCTCAAGAAAAAACTTGTTGAAGCCCCGATCATCGTGTCTCCCGATTGGAATTTACCTTTTGAACTCATGTGCGATGCTAGCGACTTCGCAGTGGGGGCAGTTCTTGGGCAACGTCGAGGGGGTCATTTTCACCTTATATACTATGCAAGCAAGACATTGAATGGTGCTCAGGAAAATTATACTACCACTGGGAAAGAAATGCTTGCTGTGGTTTTTGCATTTGACAAGTTTCGTTCATATTTAGTGCTATCGAAGGTGATCGTGTTCACTGATCATTCCGCTCTGAAATATTTGTTGAGCAAACAGGATGCAAAACCTCGTTTGATCCGGTGGGTACTCTTGCTTCAGGAATTTGACTTAGAGATCAAGGATAAGCGGGGGGCCGAACACTTGGCCGCTGACCACCTATCTCGCCTTGTGGTCCCATTGGGGAGCACTGAGGAAAGAAGGGAGATAAATGATGGTTTTCCTAATGAGCAGTTGTTTAGCATTCGGATACTGAGAGAAGAAGAAACTCTGTGGTTCGCTGATTTTGCAAACTATCTTGCTGCCGGGACGCGTCCAGATGGGCTAACTTATCAACAAAGGAAAAAGTTCTACTCTGATCCGAAATATTATTTCGGGAGGATCCCTATTTGTTTAGAACTTGCACCGATCGGTGGTGAGGAGGTGCATATCTCATTCGGAAGGGTATTCTATATTGAGCATTGTCATGCCTGGGTCCCATCGGGGACACTACAAAGTGCCAACCGGACAACCGAGAAAAATCCTAGATGCAGTGTTTTTATTGGCCTTCCATTTTTTTCAAGATGCATGTAAGTTTGTTCAATGTCTGCGATAGGTGCCAATGGACTGGAAACATTTCAAGGAGAGATAAGATGCCGCAAACCTGGACCCAAGCTTGTGAGGTGTTCGATGTGTGGGGGATTGATTTCATTGGGCCCTTTTCCCTAGTTCCCGTGGTAACCAGCTCATTTTGGTTGCTCGTGGATTATGTTTCAAATGGGTGGAAGCACGGTGTCCCCCACAAGTGATGCACGAGTGGTAGTAAAATTTTTGAAAAAAAGCTATTCTCCGTGTTTGGTACTCCGAGAACGATCATCAGCGATCGGGGATTCATTTTTTTGTAATTCACGCTTATGAAGCACCTCGAAGCGATATGGATTATCACACAGGGTTGCAACTCCATATCACCCTCAAACTAGTGGGCAAGTTGAAATCTCCAACCGCGAATTGAAACGAATTTTGGAGAAATCTGTAAGTCAGCATAGGAAGGATTGGACAGATCATTTGGATGATGCCCTCCGGGCATATCGGACAAAGATATAAAAACACCTCTTGGAGCAACCCCTTATAGGATAGTCTACGGGAAAGCTTGCCATTTACCTGTTGAATTGGAACATAAAGCATATTGGGCTATTAAACAATTAAATTTCGACCCTCATCTAACCGGCCATAAGAGGAAGTTCCAACTTAGTGAGTTGGATGAATGGCGCACTATGGCATATGAAAATTCCTTGCTTTACAAGAAAAGGATTAAGGAGTATCATGACCGACACATCAAACAAGGTAAGCATTTCAAGGAAGGGGACCAGGTTCTCCTCTATAATTCAAGGTTACGACTCTTCCCGGGGAAGTTAAAATCTAGGTGGCACGGGCCCTTCACAGTTTCACAAGTCTTTCCCCATGGCTCCATCGAGATAACTCATCCGGAGAAAGGCACATTTAAGGTTAACGGTCACCGATTGAAGCCATACCTATCTTGGAGCACTTCTCTTGGGCTTGGAGGTAAGTCCCCGCCATTTGATCCACCTTGAGGTAAGAAAAAGGTACGTCGAGCTAATGACGTTAAACAAGCGCTTCTTGGGAGGCAACCCAAGTTTTGAAATTCGTCGTCTTTAAATTTTTGTATTTCTTTTAGTTGCTTAGTTTCTATTTTGTGGTTGAATGCCTTTGTTTGTGTGTTTTTCGTATTTTTCTTTTGTTGATGTTTTTGTGCTCAACTCATGCTTTGGTTTGCTCGCTTGTATTTGGCCTTGAATTAGTATTGTTTAGTTGTGTTTTATTGTCATCCCGGCGCTTAAATGGTTGTAATTCATATTTTATTGAGTGTGCAAGAGGAACCATGCCAATTTTTCAATTTTCCAGGTCCATACGGGCCGTATACGTATGGACACTTGTGGCATGATCCGGGGACTTGTGGCCATCCTTGTGGCCGCAAGGGACCTCTCTCGGGGACCCTGTGTGCGCGGGCTGTGGGCCTCACGGGCGCCCGTGAGGCTCTCGGCCTCACTGGGCGCGCGTTTGCTGAGAGGCTCACGGGTACCATGCGCCCGCATAGGCGCCCGTGAGCCTTTCAGGCTGGAATTTTCCAGCCCATGCGGGCACCATGCGCCCACATGGGACCCGCATGGGCTGGGCTGCCCATTAAAGGGGCTTTGTCCCCCTTTCTCTCTCCACTCTCTCCTCCTTCTTCTCCTCTTGTTTTCCTCTCATCTCTCCCTCACTCTACCTCATTTCTTCACCATTTTTTTTTTAGTTTTTCTTCTCTAATCACCTCTCCTCCATCTTGCAAACTCACTCTTGGGTTTTAATCGGAGTTTTATCAACAGTTTCACCGGATCTCATCACCCCAAGCCTCCAAGCCCTAATTCTAGGTTTTGATACAAACTTGTTTTTATTGTGTTCTCACTTTATCTTTGAAGCTTGAATGACATATTTGGTTGTTGTGATGTGGTGTATGCTTGTCTCTTTGAGTTTTTCCTTCATTTTGTAAATTTTGGGAAGCTAGATGTCTAGGAGAAACTCTTGCAAAAAAAATTTCGCGGGTTACTGTAGCAATGGATGAAATTTTCCTTCTTCACATAGAAATTGTTGTGCTTTCAATTTTTCATTAATTCCATGATGATATAGTTATCTCATTTGAATGTCTTCATAATAATATTGGTTTGATCACTTGTTTTTGTGGTATAGGTATGCCGATCAAGCGAGTTCTAACAAAGCGGCCACGGCACGATGCGGCATCAAGTGGAGTGCTATCCTTTGCCTTACCACAACATAGGGCACGCTATAATCTCTTACAGTCCAAGCCCTTTGGACTTCTCATGGATTGTTGCCACTCCTCCTTTCCCCTTTGCTAGCGTTGTTGCCCAATGACTGTGCTTTCACTGAACACTCTTCATCAACCAAATGGGGCAGTCTCTTTTCCCTTCCCTTTCATGCTTTATTTAATTATTATGAATTCTACACCATGCTCTGCTGATTAGTGTACATTGAGGGCAATGTACAATTCTAGGTGTGGGGATGGGATGGGCTATTTGCATGCTTACTTCACCGGTGATAGCTATGATTTATTGTTAAGAACCTCTTGGCTTGAATGAATGATAATAATGAGTTGTAGTGTTATTTGTGCTTTAAGGAAGTCATGTTTTCTTTCTAGTGTTTTCTTCACGCTTTTAACACGAGATTTCTTTTACCTTGTTTGCCCCAGACTAACCCATTGCTTTGATTTAAAAGTGTTAGAGTGGTAAATTCATTCCTCAATGGTCCTTTAAGAGCTTTTGGTTCTTTTGTTCATTTCACTTTATCCCTAAGTGAAGTTTTGCATGAAAGTTCTCCGGAGACATGTAAAAACATTGAAAAATGAAAGAAAAAAATGAGTCTATGTTAGTATTCCTCTGCTAATTTAGCATGAATGCGTCTATGTAGACTGTAATCAAGTAGGTTGGGTGGCTTTTGTGCGTAATCAGCATGTGCATCCTTCTGAAAGATTATAAGTTATTTTTGATGCGTCTACGTTAAACGGACTCAGAGTATTCTCTTGAACTCTTTCATGCATTCACTTAGAAATTGAAGTGTTGACTGTGGACCGAAGGACTCTTAACTCGCTATTGAGGGCATCTTTAACATTTCTAACACCGGTAGTCATTGAATGTGGTGTGAATAGGGAGAGCGAGGGATGAAGCATACACACACTCACGAGGAAAGCACACTAGAGGAATCATGACTATCTTTACTGAGTTAGTTATTGTACAACTCATTTCCTTGAATTCATTTCATCTGTGCCTGTGGGGTTCTTCACTGTTTGAGCTTGAGGTCGTACGTTTAGTCGTTTATCATTCTGCCCTTATTCTTTCATTTGTGTTTGCTTGGGGACAAGCAAACGCTTAGGTGTGGAGATGTTTGATAAACGCCTAAATGTATGTATTTTATATGTATTAATCTTGTATCATTTGTGAATATGTTAACAAATTGATGCCCGTTTTATGTCTAAATTGGTTATTTCGGTGTTGCAGGTCTTAAATGTGTCGAACGATGCTCAAAATGTAAATCGGATGATTTCGACACCAAAAACGGCATTTTTGGGGTCCCAGCACTGTAACGGCACTGTAGCGGTATTGTAGCAGGTCATTGTTCTTGATGCGGGCATTTGGCTGTGAGTTTCACGGGCTCCATGGATGCCCGTGAGGTTTGCTGGAAATTCTCAATACTCGGTATTGTAGCGAAAATACTGTATGGATTCCCGCATGGACTGACGGGATATAAATGAAACCGATTTTTCTAGGGCAAGGGGAGGAGTTTTTGGGAGAGTTCTTGGAGCTGATTTTCACCAGTCTTTAGGAGGCAAGATCACACATTTTGGAGAAGGGAAATCAAAGGGAGAAGCTCGGTTTTGGCTAGATCTTCATCGATCTCTTCTTTGGGAGTTTGTAGACGACGAGGGAAGCCGCCCCCATCGCGGCGTCCGTGGAAGCATTTCCACCTAGCTTGGCTTGTCTTCCTACTTCTATTGTTTGAGGGAGTTTTCTTATGCCATTTGTAGTTGTTTTCATGGACTTGTTGCTTGTATTTGTTTGCATGGATGAGTAGACCCTAAGGTCACCGGATGCCGGTGAACCTTGGGGTGAACTTGTGTATTTGGATGATTTAATTTTGTCTATTGCAATTGTTGTGTATTTGTGATTCATTCTTGGTGCATTTGATGTGTTGCTTACATGAGAACTTTGTAAACCAACTGCTAGGTTGTACTTGGTAGCGTGACCATTGCCCTTGTACTAGACACACCAAGTTTGGAAGGGATTCTGTACTCCTCCACCATTAGGGCTAGACCAAGTTGTGTTCCGGCCCTAATTAGGGATTTCCCCACTTGTTAATGCAATCGTATGAGGATTTGATCAGAAGAAATTCTGTGTCAATACTTATACCGGATTAGGGGTTAATTGCCGTGACCATCGGGTTGATCTAATTTAGGAAATCTCTAGGTCCAAACCTTCAATTGCATGACATTCTTAGCATCCTTTGCGCTTTAGTAGCCCCTAGGGAATCCGCATCCGTGACCATTTCTTTCCCCTGATTTTATACCCCTACCTTATCATAGACTCCATTTGTAGTTCTTTTATTTCAAGTAATAGATTAGAGAAACCCTTCGAATCATTCAGCTAGACAATATGCAAAGAGGAAGTAAGAGTAGATTTTTGGGCCCAGGGAATACGACCCTCTCGTGCTCGCAAGAGGGGTATTACTTGACGACTCCGTGCACTTGCGGATCGCTCATCAACAGCCAATAACTCCTTCTCTGTACTGCTGTAATTCTCTTGATCATCCATATGGATTCTGCTCGCAAAATAGAATTCCTAGAAATTTTTATCTTTTCTCTATCCTAAGACAATCTTAACTACATAGTCATTTGCATTGCACATAAGCTCGAATACCATGATTCCAATCAAGAGTCACCATTATCAGTGCATGTTAATTCAAAGTGTCACTCTTTATCAGATTCAAAAGAAACATAATTTTCAAAAGTTTGGTTAATGGTTGAGCTATCCTAGAGAAATCCTTAATGAATATCCTATCAAATATTGAATGTCCTTAGAAACTTCATACAGCTCTAAATGAAATATGCGATGGTAGCTTTTCAGTGGTTTGTATTTTTGCTTTGTCTACCTCCATCCCTTGTCAAAAAATCTTATGACCATGAATGATGCCTTCTTGCACCATGAAGTGACATATTCCTAATTAAGAACAAGATTGGTTTCCTACCATCGTGCAAGCACCCTCTCCATTACCTGCAAACAATAATCAAAAGCATTACCAAATACTAAAAAATCATCCATAAATACTTCTATTATGTCTTCCACCAAGTCGTAAATAATTGCCACCATACATTTCTAGAAAGTTGCTAGAGCCTTGCAAAGTCCAAATGGTTCCTACAGGCAAATGCACCATACAGACATGTGAATGTGGTATTTTCATAATCTTCTAATGAAATAGCATTTTGAAAGTATCCTAACATATTTTCAATAAATCAATAATAGATGTGCCCTAAAAGTCATTCAAGCAATTGTTTAATAAAGGTTTAGGGAAAAAGATCCTTTTATGTAGCATCATTCAATCCCCGATATTCATAGAGTCAGGGGAAATATCTTCTTCCTCAAAACTTACCCTTAACTTCTTTCAATTTTGGTAAAATCTAACATCAACGGGTTTCTCAACCCATAATCAATATGAAGAGGCACATAATTAAGCAATCGTTATAATAGATTATTAGGCATGAATAACACAAGGTTGAAACTCAAACTGAATTCAATAAAGAAATCCAGACTCAAATCAACAAAAAAAATTAAGTTCTAGGGCTCAAATACACAAATAGCCAAAGGGATTTAGCACCTCACTAAAGAGCATTATAAAATCAAATAATATGAATCACATACAAATGAACCCATGATAAAAATAACTCCCTTAATCCCAGCCATCTTTGGTCCGGTAAAGCTTCTTCGATCTCTAGATGAACCACTACAGAAGAATCTAAATATGCCACCTTGAATGAACATAGGTGACTCCCTTCATGACCTTATGTGTGGTGGAATTGATGAGAGTTGGTAAAGAAGATCCTTCCATGGTCACCTTGACCCTTCCTCCAAATCCTAGCTCCAATGTGCATTGCAACTTGTAAAAAAAGATACTGAACACATAACTATGGAGGTATTTATAGAAGGTACTCAATGTGCCATAGGGCTATGTGACAAGTCATGTGGCTTCCTTGTGGTTGATAGTGTGTCTTTCTGTTGTTTGAAACTTGGAGGACTGAATTTTAAGATTCACATAGCTAAGCACATGGCCATGTGACTATCCCTGTGTTATTATGGACACTGTAGCTTTGGCTAATCATATTTCTTGGGGACACTATACACAAGGAGGCAATCTTCATAGTTCTAAGCTCCATGTCTTGAATGGAAATATGGACAAAAGCACACATATATGAATAAGAATATTGGAGGTTTTATTGTAAAAGGCTGATAGTGCTAAGGAGATGGCCAACCAAGATAATATTGAATCTAAAAATTGACCAGTTGAGGGATTTTGATGGAATAAAGCATATATGTTCTAAAGAAAGCATGAAGTTTAATGAGAGTAAGAATGAGAAGATGAAAAAAAAGCAAATTATAATGGGGAAGCTTGGACTCTTTGGGGTTTATAAAGAAAAGTATCAAATATAAGTTCAATAATAAGACGGAATAGGTTTTTGTCCCTAATGTTATCAAAACTTCTATTAATTATTAAATTTATAGTATATTTTAATAGATTTAGGTTTCATTTCTTAGTCAATCATGAATCTTTCACTGTGTTTTTAATTAAGTTTTACTCTTCTAGCTCAACATACTATTGTTCAACTATTTGCAAGGAGATAATTGGAGTTCAGCTTATATTCAAAATATGGTTGAGTATTAAGTGTCGAAATATACGTATATTCAAGCATATATTTTTATACACAACATATGTGTTTTCATTGGATCAATGCTCATTTTATGCGTTATTTGTTTTTATCTACTTCACAGGGCATTAAAAGGTGATTAAGAGCTTGAGGACATATTTTGGACCAAAGCAGTTTAAGAAGGAGGCAAATTCGGAGATAGAGTATTGTAGCAATATTGTAGCAGGCCGCACAATACTGCATGATCCATAGATAATACCATCCACCAATATGCTATCATATAGAGACCGCATGAATACCCAACTTCACCAAAAAACTAATTTCATGACCCACATGGCCTCCATGCTAACATATAAGTGCTTGCAAGCCTAGTGAAGTATACAAGGGTGAAGTTAGGACTTTGGAAAGGGGCATAGCCGCTATTTGACTCCACTCACACTAAATTTATAATTTTTTTTGTGAGGAGACCCTTTCAGGCTCAAAATTGAAGTGTGAGGATGATAGATCTCAATTTATTCAACCTTGGAGCATCGATGGAGTGGAAATCAAAGCAACATTTGAGGGGCACGTAGAGGATGACATCATTGGGACCCAAAGAGCATCTCCATCTTCATCATGAGTGGATAAATAGGGAATTTAACAATGAGCTTTACTTGTTTTCTTCTTGATTTTGTGATTCCCTTTTCATTTCTCTAACTAAACTATAGGCATTAGAGAACCTTAGGAGAAAGACTTTTTATGGAAGATTAATCATTTTATTAATGCATGTTGGCTTGTTCTTTGGATTTAATCTTTGATGCTTCATGTATAATCTACAATGGATGGATTCCTTATGTTAATTTTGAATTGTATGTGTAGAACGTGATGTTTGCATATACTAGGTCATACTTAAACTAATGAGGTTTCATTGTATTCACACTGTGGAGGTTTTGGTTGTTGATGATCTTTTGCATTAGGGTTTTACCCTATGTTAGAGATTCCTTGTACCCAATGTAATCATAAAGGTGTCTGAGAAATGATACCCATATGAGATTGGGGCTATTCACCAAAGGTTTACTGGGTAGCCGATATTAGAATCTCAAAGTCCAAACTTGCCAATAACTACTTTCCATTTCATATAATCTATGCATCATTATTACTGCCAAGGGGATCCTAGCCCGAGGCTTACTTCATTTATAGAATATTTCCCTCCATTAAGTCTGTTGGTAGTAGTCTTTTCTTGTTTACTTTAGTTTCAATTAACATAACACTATTTCATTTGGTAGAATAAATAATGACACACCTAAGAAGTAGTAGTACTTCGTGAGACCCTAGGGATATGACTCTCCCAAGTTCATGACCCGGGGAAATTTTTTACAGATAACCTATGCACTTGTGGCATGGTTGGTCACATCTCTCACCCACACCATCAAGTTTTTGGTACTATTGCTGGGAAACCGAGGATACAAGGGAAACTCCTAGCTCACTACTTTAGTCATTTTTCAATTTTTTTTAATTTTTTCTTACTTTTTTTTTTCTTTTGTTTTTCTATTCTTCATTTATCTTTTCTCATCTTTCTTTTAATTTTCTTTAGTAAGGAACCTGTTAATGACCCACGAATATCCTAAGTGGTTTGTAGACCCGAATAGTGAGATTGAGTTGATGATATATAGGACATTGAGGGGAACCATTGAGGGTTCCACATCTAGGAGCATAAACATTGAGGATAGTGAATCCTCCACCATGGCCAAATAGAAAAGAACATTGTTCCATTATGAGCAACCACAATTAATAGTGGCAAAGTTTATTTATTAAGCTTTTGCAATAAATGCTACCAATTTGATTTGGCTTGCCTAATCGGAATGATTCAAAACATAATGTAGTTTGATGGGTTGGTAGATGAAGACCTTAATGAGCACTTGTCAAGATTCTTACAAACGTGAATCATGTTCAAGGTGAATGAGGTCTTGGATGATGTAATTAGATTCTATTTGTTTCCCTTTATTTTGAGAGGACCAGCGTACAGATGGCTTACATCACTTACTCAAGGCTCTATCAAGACATGGGCAAAGATGGTTGACAAATTCCTCAGGCAGTATTTTCCTTTGAGAAAAGCAGCAAATTTGGGGCAAGAGATCTCTGTATTTAGTCAAAGGAATTCATAAATACAGTTTGAAGCTTATCAAAGGTTGAAGGATCTCTTGTAAAAGTGCCCACATCATTGTTTTACCTCTTTTGCAAGCATATTGGTCGTCAAGTAATACTGGTCGTCAATTGGCAATGATAAGATCCGCAAGCATACTGGTCGTCAAGTAATAAACCTCTTTTGCAAGCATGAGAGAGTTGTATTCCTTTGGGTCCCAAGAGCATCTATTACTTCCCCCTAGATGACACTATCTAGTCTACCAAATATAAGTTTAAAAAAAAGTAAGAAAATAACAAAAGAGAAAGTTATAAACAAATGGACTAAGGCACACCACATAAGCACATTAAGGAAGCAATTGGCAATGAAAGAGCGAGGCCCCTTGATGAGGATCCCCTCAGGATTACTAAATCTAGAAGGATGCTAGAATTACGAAGGCAATGGTGGTTTTGGCCAAGAGACTCCTAAAGTAGATTAAGCCCGAAGGTCTTGGCGATTAACCCCTAATCCTATACAAGTATTAATTTAGAATCGCTTTCGACCAAATCCTCCTATGATTGCATTACGGTTAGGAAAATCTCTAAGTAGTGTCAAACACAATACCTAGGTTCATCACTATTGGTTGGAGGTGTATAAATACCCGATGATCGCAATGTATTCATACATGAATCTCTTTCAAGCTAAATTAGTCTAGTACAAGGGCACTGGTCGAGCAACTTGGTTTGTGTTCGATCCGCAAGTGCACACGTCATCAAGTAATACCCCTTTTATAAGCACAAAGGGGTCGTATTCCTAGGGCCGGAGAAGCTACCCTTACTTCCTTTTCTCTTGTTGTTTGGCCTAAGAATTCGAGTGTTGTGCTCACACTATAGAAAAAATAAGAAAGTTTCTACTAAGTGTCTACAATGATGGCAAAACATGGGTGAGGATCAAGATGTGAGAATGGTCACGTATGCGGATCCCCCTAGGGCTACTAAAGTGCAAAGGATGCTAAGATCATCATGCAAGTGGTGATATGGACCAAGGGATTTCTAAGATAGGGCAACCAGATGATCACTAAGTTGGCCCCTAAACCTGTATGAGTAATATCTAAAGCCTCCTATGATTACATTAAAAGTAAGAAAATCCCAAGTTAGGGCCGGAACACACACTAGGTTCAACCTTAATGATGGAGTGGTACAAAATACCCGATGGTCACGGCATATTTGTACATACATCCCTTCCAAGATAGTTGTGTCTAATGCTAGGACGATGGTCACACAACCTAGTATAACCTAGAAGTCAATACACAGAGTTCTTATGCGTACCAATACCAAGAAATACACCAAGCATGGGTCACAAACACACCAAATGCAATAAATAAATCAAAGCATCCAATCCTTACAAGTTCACCCCCAAGGTTCACCTACATCCGGTGACCTTAAGGTTTAGTTGTTCATGCTAGTAACATACACAACAAGGTCCATGAAAACAACTAAAGAAAGTAACATCAACTCCCTCAAAAATGAGAAGCTGAATGACACTTGAGAAACCCGTCAAGAAGCTCCTTTGTTGTCTTCAATCTCCTACAAGTGTGCCCTAGGAGTAGATGTCACCAAATCACGCTCTCCCCATCAATTTCCTACTTGGAGATACCCTCTAAAGCCTTCTTCAAGCTCGGATAATGAGTGGTGGTGGTGGTGGTGTGCTCTGAGAAGAAGAACTCCCCTTCAAAAAGATGCCCTAGAACCCTTTAAAACCACCCCCCCCTCTCCGGATGCCATGCGGCCTTGCATGCGGTCAGTATAATGGGCATGAAATTTCCAATTAATCGCCAAAATTCATGTAAGTTACTACAGTAACTGCTATAGTAAACCTACTATAGTACTGCATGAGCCCGTCTTCACGACCGTATGGTTGCCCGTATGAAACTCCAGACTTAGCATTTTTTGGTGCCGATTTCGGTGCCAATTTCTTCTTGAACCACATTGTCGAGCTCACCTAGGCTTCTTTTATACTTGTAATATGAAAGAAACCAATTTAGACCATAAAAGAGCATCGATTCATCAAGAAATACATAAATCATACACACACAAACATGTATAAAATACATACATTTAGGCGTTTATCAAACATCTCCATACCTAAGCGTTTGCTTGTCCCCAATCAAACAAACATGAAGAACAGGGGCAAGATGATAAATGGTTAAATGTATGTCCTCAAGCTCAAATATAAAGAACTCCACAAGCACAAGTAAAAAGAAATCAATATAGTGTGTTGCTATATAAGTAACCAAGTAATGATATTCATTTTTTATATAAAGTGCTCCTGTGAGTGTGTGTTAACTCCCTACCTTAAATTCGACATCCTAGACTACCCCAAGATGCCTATTCACCCCACCCACAATGAAATCGGTGTTAGAAATGGTAAAAACACCCTTAATAATCAACTAAGAATACTTTGGTCCCTAAACAAAACTTTAGCTCCCAAGTAAAAGTAAAAACAGGTTCTAGGCGATCAATAGGTCAATTTTCCTTTCTCTTTTTTTTTTCTTTTATCTCTTTTTTTCTAGTCTGCCTAACGTAGACTGCACAAAATCTTTCTGAAAGATGTACATACTAATTAGGCACAAGAGCCACCCAACCAACTCAATTACAGATTTACATGTACACATTCATGCTTCACTAGCAGAGGAATACTGATATAGACTCCTATTTCATGTCGCCTAATAAACTACTTGCCAAAAACCTTCACTTAGGATTAAAGCAAAAACAAAAGATTCAAAAGTTCTTAAAAGACTATTGAGAGTAGAATTTAACAAACTAATGACGAAATCAAAGTGATGGGCTGGTTGGAATGTAAAAGGTGGAAGTTCTCATGAGAAAGCATGAAGATGCACTAGAGATAAAACAAGACTTCATTCAGGCTTAGTAGAGAAATACAACTCACTTCTATCATTCTTTCAAGTGAGGAAGTTCTAAACAATAAAATCATAGCTATCACAAGTATTTCAAGCATACAAAAGAAAAGATAGTCCATCCCCACACCTAAAGCTGTACATTGTCTCCCATGTACATAAATAAGTAGAACATGGTGACGGATATACAATGAAAAGAAAGAGATGGAGGAAAGAAACTTCCCCAATCATTCAGTGAGATGAACGCTAGATGTGCATGGACCGGAGCAAGTTGTGAAGCAAGGGCCATAGGGTGTGAGGCTTCCTTAATGATCAGTCTTGAAAATAGCAAGAAATCCATCACAACTCAATAAAATAAATAGAGAGAAGCATGCAAAAATGGAATCAAAATAAATAAATAGAGTTTAATAGGGCCGGAACCCTTACTAACTGGAAAGTAAAACATACAGATAAACAAACCAAATTACACACAACTATAAAAAACCATGAGAACAAAAGTAGAAAGTTGCTCAGGTATGCCATAAGTCCAGGAGTCCGGTGGAAATGATGGTGCCATGCAAGTAGTGGCGGTAGAGGTAGTGCTAACTGATGATGATGACCTATGAATATAAGTTAGAATCTAAGCCATACTGCTCTTAATATGGCGCAGTGATGCAGCTAACTACCTCTACCTCCTCTTAAGAACCTATAACTATTGGCAGACTTCACTGCAGAACTCCTCGAAACTTGCCTCAAGAGACCGTTAACTCTCCTGATGTTCATGCTCAAGTTTAGACTCAGACACTGATTCTGTCTCTGTCTTGTGCAGGGGACCAGGATCTTATACACTCAACCTCTACCGCTATGCAAGGCAATATGTGTTCCCTCATCTCTCGACAATCCCAATGAAGGCTAGAGTCTGCATCTTGAGTGGTGCAATGGAACCCACAACCTGGATGCCTTAGGTGTGCTCAATAAGTTCCATGCCTATAATTAATCTTATAATGTATGGTTCGGTGAAGATGACCCCAAGGTGGATAGATGTCCCTTGATGTGGAAGGAGCTCAGCGAAGAGATGGCTCATGTGTATGGGATAGTGCTCAACAATACTAAATAGCATCAGCAGGTCAGTGCACGTGACTACCCCCGTGGAATCAGAACAACCCTTAATTCCTCTAGATAGCAAGGCTTGGATATAACAATGAGCGAGGTTGATAAGTTCTTGTGTATTAGTAATACGAAATATTCTTTTCTTACAATGAGCATTACTTTTCTCAGATTTTATCGCTAACATGTCTGTATATGCATGTAAACCGCAAGTGCACGGGTGTCAAAGTAATAATCCGAGATGAGTGGGTATCGTATCAACAGAGAGTAGGGAATAAAGACACTTAAGTTGTTTTTTAACTAATGTGGAAGATGAATAGTGATAAGTGTAACAAAATATGAAATAACAAAAATAAAAGCAACAAGATAAAGAGCACAAGTAAAATAGAAGGCAAGACAATCGATAAAGATGGGGTACTCAGTTATTGATATGCCTAGGACATTCGCTTCAAGTGTAAGAACACTCTATTATACTTCCTAATTGATGCAACAATGAGTCGTGGAAATCCTTAATTACATGATCCCAAATCTAAGGTCAACCATTGATAAGTGCTTGTGCGATATGAATGCGAAGCGTTCTTTCCTTATGTTGAGCATTACTTTTCTCAGGTTTTTACACTAATATGTGTGTTTTTATGTTACTTTTATGCAGGTAGGGTTGTGAAACCAATTATGAAGGAAAGAAGCCAATGTGGATCAGAATGCACCGATTTTGGAGCAAATCTTGCTAAAGTTCAAACGCGAAGATATAAGTCGGGTGCGAGATGCTAGAGTGTGTGCCAACCTCCCCATATTTGAGTTTGCACAACCATTTGGAGGGGCACAAGGATAATCACACTCAAGCACTCTGACTTATGCACATAGAACAAGATTTCCATCAACTTATCTGTCATTGAAGAAGCAAAGCGATCCACACCATAAACGTGTGCCCGTTTATGTTACCTCGATGAAAAGTGGATGCGGGAGTATTTTTGGCAGAGTACTGTAGCACATAGAACAAGATTTCCATCTTTTCCCCAACTTGAGAGAGGGTTTCGGCTAGGGTTTGGAGAGGTATTGGCTAGGGTTTTGGAGAAGTTCTACGGCTCCGACATCATCGTTCCTTTGGAAGAAGGTTGGTAGGGGAGCTTCCGTCGAGGTGTATCCTATACCAGACAAGGGAATCCTTGGACGACGAGTAGAGGACCTTCCACAAGACCATCGACATGACTATCGAGGGGGTTTCTCAACGGATTCATTGCTTTTACATTCTATTTCTTTGATTGTACTTAGCTCCATGGAGAGCTAAACCCCTAGTGGGTACTTGGGTATTTGTGAACCCTAGGATGTATTTGTTTCATTGAATCTCTTTATTATTCTTTCAATTAATTGATGTTTATTGTGAGTTCCAACCTTGAATGCTTGATTGTATGAACATTTCCCCTAGAGTGACACTAGGGTTAAGAGTTCTTGTTGGCAACCTTGAAAGTGAGTGACACACCACGAGCGTTAGACAAAGCTAGGTTGGAGCGCCCCTTTTCCCCTCCGACATGATAGATTCTACCTCTGTTCCTCGAGTTCTTTGCGGCCATAATAGAGTGAATGGTCTAAGGGATGACCCTCCACTGAGGCTTAGTTGCACGTGTAACGGAATGAAGCGTTGAGGTGATCTTAGTATCTAGGGCTTAATCGTGGTTAGGGACCTTCCACCTATACCAAAGGGGTAGGTCTACAATTAGGAAGAGATTTATCACTTGGAATCCCTAGAGCTCATTGCAACTCTATTCGAGTGCGAGGTTGAGAGGTTATCTAGTCTCTCCTCCATGACATGTATAGAGTTAGGCATAGTTGACCTTAGATTTGGGACTATGTATTTAAGGATTTCCACGACTCACCATTGCATTGATTAGGAAGCATAATAGAGGGTTCTTGCACTTGAAACAATTGTCCTAGGTGGAGCTTTATCCGAGTACCCCATCTTTATCAATTGCCTTACCTCCTCCTTTACTCGTGCTCTCTTACTTGTTGTTTTTACTTTTGAGAATTGAATCATTGTCACACTTATCACTACTGATCTTTCACATAGTTAAGAAGCAGATTATGTGTTTTTATTCCTTACTCCCTGTGGATTCGATACCCGCTCATCCGGGATTATTACTTCGACAAACCCATGCACTTGCGCGATATACGCAAGGGGACCTTGTTAACCATGCCTAACTCTATACATGTCCCAGAGGAGAGATTGAATAACCTCTCAACCTCACACTCGTATAGAATTGCAATGTGCTCTAAGGATTCCAAGTGATAAATGCTATTCCTATGTATAGACCTACCCCTTTGGTCCAGGTGGAAGATCCCTAGCCACAATTAAGCCCTAGGTGCTAAAATCACTTCAGCGCTTCACTCCGTTGCACTCGCAACTAAGCCCTAGCGGAAGGTCATCCCTTAGCCTATTCACTCTACTATGGCTACAAAGAACTCTTGGAACGTGGAGGTAGGAGGACGCTACGCTACATCTCAACTCACCCTCTGAACCCTCTCCAATCTAGCTTTGTCTAACTCTCATGGTGTGTCACTCACTCACAAGAGTTACCAAGAAGAACTCTCAACCCTAGTGTCACTCTAGGGGAGTATTCATACAATCAAGTCTCCAAAATTGGAACTCACAATAAACATCAATTAATTGAAAGCATAATAAAGAGATTCAATAAAACGAATACATCCTAGGGTTCACAAATATCCAAGTACCCACTAGGGGTTTAGCTCTCCATGGAGCTAGATACAATCAATGAAATCGAATGTAAAAACAAAGCGTCCATAGGAAACCCCCTCATTAGTCATGGCGATGGTCTTGTGGAGAGTCCTCTACTCATCGCAAGGGTCTCTTTGTCCGGCCTAGGATACACCTCGCCAGATTGGTGCTGATGAAAGCTCTCCCACTAACCTTCTTCCAAACAGCGTGCGATGTTAGAGCCATAGAACCTCTCCAAAGCACTAGCCAATACCTCTGAAAATCCTAGCTGTCGTCCTCTCTCAAGTTGGGGAAAAGATGGAGAAAAAAGAATGCTGAAATCGGTGCTGAAATCGGCTTTTAAAGGGCTGGAATCGGGAATCAACACGCCCATATGGGCGCCATTGTCGATTTTTCACACCGGTGTGTGGAATTTCCACATGCCCGTGTGGGTTCTCTATTTTTCTATTTTCTCGGCTGGCTGTAAACAGTGCTGCAACAGAATTTTTGCTACATTATTTTCTACAATACCCTTCTACAGTACCGGCTTGAAATACTCCCGAATCCATACTTTCATCGAGGTAACACAAACGGGCACACATTTACGTCGTGGATCGCCTTGCTTCTTTAATAACGGACATGTTGGTGGAGATCTTGTTCTATATGTACAAGTTGGAATACTTAAATGTGACTGCCCTTGTGCCCTCCAAATAGTTGTGCTAACTCGAGTACGAGGAGGTTGGCACACATTCCTGCATCTAGAACCTGACCTATGTCTTCGCATTTGAACCTTAGCAAGATTTCCTCCAAATTAGTGCATTACGACCAACATTGGCTTCTTTCTCTCATAATCGCCCTCATAACCCTACCTGCATAAAAGTAACATAAATAATCCCATATTAGCGTTAAAACCCGAGAAAAGTAATGCTCAACATAAGGAAAGAATGCTTCACATTCCTATCACACAAGCACTTATCAATCGCTCATACATGTGTATTTGAGTAACTTTTGTGCATGTGGGGTTGTGGAGACAAGTATGGAAGAAAGAAGCTAAAGTAGATCGTGAAGGCACTTTGTTGATGAAATCTTAGAGTGAACAAACGTGAAGACACAAGTTATGATCAAAAATATATGAGTGTGTGCCAACCTCCATTGTGCTCGAGTGAACATGCAAATTAGAGATGCACAAAAGTAGTCACACTTATGTGTTCCGACTTGTGCAATGTTAGCAAGATTATCGTCAAATGTGATTGTATTGAAGATGCAACATGATCTACCTCATGGATGTGTGCCCATTCATGTGGCCTCGATGAAAATATGGATTCAGGAGTATTTTGCCGGAATACTGCAGCAGGTTACTATAGTAAATCACTAAAGGATAGTATTGTAGCAGTTACTGTTCATAGGCTGCTGAAAAATCAATTCCTGTAGATTCACACGGTAATTCCACACGCCAGTGGTTTAGAGGGGCTTTGGCAAGGCTTTTGGAGTGGTTCTATGACTTTCAATACTGTGTTCCTTCGAAAGAGAGTTATTGGGGGAGCTTTCATCGGCATCAATTCGGCTAGGTGTGCCTAGTCTTGACGAGGGAACCTTTGGAGAAGATACGGGCACTCCACAAATCATCAACATGAATACCAAGGGGGTTTTACTTATGGATTGCATGTTCTTACTTTCGATTTCATTATTGATTGTATCTTGCTCCATGGAGAGCTTAACCCCTAGTGGGTACTTGGACTTGTAAACCATAGGATGATATTATTTCGTTCACATTTCTATTATGTTTCTTTAATTTATGTCTTTAATTGAGTTACAATCTAAATTCTTGTTGAATGGATCTTTCCTTAGAGTGAAAATAGAGTGGAGAGCCTACATTGGAAATCCTCTGAGTGAGTGACACAACATGAGGGCTAGACAAAGCAAGATTGGAGAGGGTTCAGAGGGTGAATCGAGAGGTAGTGGAATGTCCCCTTTCTCCTCCGGTGTGATTTATCCTACCTCCACGTCCCAAGAGTTCTTTCCGGTCACAATAGAGTGAAGTGCTAAGGGACGAACTCCGATGGGGCTTAGTTGCGCAAGTAATAGAGTGAAGCGCTGAACTAATCCTTAGTATCTACTCCTTAATTGTGACTAGGGATCTTTCGCCTGGACCAAAGGGTTAAATATATGTTAAGGAATAGGGTTTATCACTTCGAGTCCCTAGAACTTTAAGTAACTTTGAATAGTGTGAGGTGTTGAGACTGAGCTATTTCTCCATCAGAACATAGTGTAGTGTTAGTCACGGTTGACCTTAGGTTTGGGAACTTGTATTTTAGGATCTCCATGACTCATTAAGCATTAGTTAGGAGACATATTAGTTGGTTTTGCACTTGAAGCAATAGCCCTAGGGGGGAGCAATGTCCGGGTGCCCCACTTTCTATCCATCGCTTTTCCTCTCATTTTTTATAGCATCTCTCTTTCTTGTTCTTTTTATTTCTTTCAATATTGATATTGTTCACACTATTATTGATCCATCTTCCCTTTAGTTAAATGTTAATCCTTGTGATTCTGATTACTATTCCTTATGGATATGACTACCCACTCACTAGGGTAATATTACTTCGACAAACCCTTGCATTTGCGGTATATACGCAAAAGGTGTTTGTTAGGGGTTTGACATTTGGGTTACCTTTCTCTTCTTTGTGCTGGTAATGGACATTTAAATGAGTCATGTGTAACCGGATATAGAAAATCTTCTGGCAAGCTCTTGACCTCAAGTATAAGAGTGAATCCTTCAGTATAAAGCCCTAAGTGTACACCCAATTGGTATTGAGAGATTCTATGTTTCTTACCAAATGCCTAAGAAGATACGGAGCTCACTTGGTGAGTAAATGGGTAATATTTGGCAACTTCTACCGTACTCAATACCTCCAAGGTTAGCTCTCTATAAGCAGGTTCTTCAATAGCAAAAACCTTGTCCCACCCATCATGAGAGATGTGCTCAAGGATGATATTGTCCAAGCTCAATGTTTTCAAAACATCCCAATCAATCCTTCAAATGGTGCCAAAACCTTTGCGTGCCAATAGTGTGAACCTTGTCTTGTGGGCTTCATTTGTGAATCATGGTTTGCTCACGGGTGCTGGAGTACTTCTTCTTGCTCGTTTGCTGGCCACGTGCTTGGTTGGCATCCCTACAAGACAATTGGTGTGACATCAAACCAAAACACTTTGAAAGCAATGCTCAGTAAATCCCGGAAAAATTCGCAAGAGTTTCTCTTGTAAAAGTAGCCAACCAAAAATTCAAAGCTCTAGAATTGAGCTCAACGTTGCACAACAATCATTTACAACAAAATCCCCAAAGATTTCATCCCATTCAAGCTAGAAAAATAAGATAAAGTGTGAGAGGATGCATACCTTAGGTTAGGGCTTCTTGGAGAAGATGAAGTGAAAACTTGGCTAAAATGGTGATAAATCTTCAAACTATTTTCAAAAACTTGGTTGCTAGGGTAAGGAGAGTTTTTTAGAGAAAAAAGAATGGAGAGAAATAATGGAGAAATGGAGAAAAGAAGAGAAGAAGAAAGAAGGAAAATGAGTGATTAGTAAGAAAGATGAGAGGCAGAGAGGGTTAAAGAGGAGGAGGCCTCCATGTGGCCGCATGGATGGCTGCATTAACCCACTGGATGCCATGCGTGCGGGTGCATGGATGTCTTCATGGAGCCTCTGGATGTTATCCAAGCTCCCCATTCAGCCAAAAAAGGGCAAATTTTTAGTTTTCTACAAAGTTCTCACCTTAACAACCATAAAAAAAAGTAAAAACAAAGCTAAATCCATTCATAAACAATTATAACATGATTTTTGATGCACCAATATGAATAACAACTCCAAGAACTCACAATATACATGAAAGAGCACAAGTAAAAGAGTTAAGAAAAATGATGAAAAGCACCATAATCCACTCACTTTAACACAAGACCACCTTAGCAAACCATTAACTTAAAACAAAGACCAACCTAACAAACACCCATACACAAAAGGAAAATAAGAAAATAATAGTGCAATGAATTGTAAAGCTTGGGTTGCTTCCCAAGGAGTGCTTGTTTAACGTCTTTGGCTCGACGTGTCTTACCTCATGCTCATGGTAGGTCAAAGGAATTAGAGTTACCTCCATTACCAAGGGAAGTGGTATAACATGGAAAATAGTGTTTAAATTTGTGACCATTAACCTTGAACATCCCTTTTTGTGGATGACTGATCTCTACAGCACCATGGGGGAACACTTGTGAAATTGTTTAGGGTCCATGCCATCTTGATTTCAACTTTTTCAGAAAAAGTTTCAATCTAGAATTGAAGAGTAACAATTGATCCCCTTTCAGAAAGTATTTATCCTACTTGATGTGCTGTTCATGGTACTCCTTCACTTTCCCCTTGTAACACACTGAGATTTCATATGCCATGGTTCGCCACTCGTCTAACTCATTTAATTTAAACTTCTTCTTGTGGCCACTTATATCGGGGTCAAAATTCAGCTGTTTTATGGCCCAATAAGCTCTATGCTCCAATTTAATAGGTAAGTGGCATGATTTCCCATAGACTAGTCTGTAGGGTGTTGCTCCAAAAGGTGTTTTGTAAGCCATCCTATATGGTCATAGTTCATCATCAAGCTGATCTGCCGAATCCTTCCAGTGATGGTTGACTGTTTTCTCGAAGATAAATTTTAATTCCCTGTTTGACACCTCAACTTGACCACTAGTTTGAGGATGATATGGAGTCAAAGTTTTATGAGACACCCCATATCGTTTCAAAACCTTTTTCAAACTGAGAGTTGTAAAAATGGGTGCCTCGATCACTTATGATTACCTTTGGTGTGGCAAATCTAGAGAACAATTTTTTCAAAAACTTCACCGCCACTTTTGCAGCACAGGATAGGAACGCTTGCACTTCCACCCACTTGGAAACATAATTGACCGCCACCAAAATAAACTTATTGCCTTGAGAACTAAGAAATGGGCCCATGAAGTCGATCCCCCACACATCAAATACCTCGCAATCTTGGTTCCAGGTTTGTGGGCACTTCATTCCTCTTTGATATATTTCCAGCTCTCTGGCACCTATCACAGTGTTGCATGAATGTTTGCACATCTTTGAAAATAGTGGGCTAGTAGAACCCTACATCGAAGAATTTCTTAGACATCCTTTTTCCACTGGCCCCGTCGGGCCTGAATGACAGTGCATCAAAATGCCATGCCCCTTTTTCATTGAAACACATCTGCTAACAATTTGATCGGTGCAAATTTTGAAAAGGTAGGGATCTTCCCAGATATAGAACTTTAGGTCAATAAAGAACTTCTTTCTTTAGTGATGAGTTAGCCACTTCGGGAATGTTTTTGCCGCCAAATAATTTGCGAAGTCGGCGAACCACGAGGTCTCATCTTCCCCAATGACCTGGATGTTGTACAATTGCTCCCCATATAATATATCATTTATCTATCTCCTTTCCAACATATCTTCATGGGGGCCCTTAAGGTGTGATAGGTGGTTTGTAGCTAAATTTTTTACCCCTTTTTTTGTCTTTTATTTCCAAGTCAAACTCTTGGAGTAGTAAAATCCGGTAGATTAGTTGAGGCTTGGCATTTGATTTACTCAACAAGTACTTTAGTGCTGAGTGATTTGTATATACAATCACCTCAGAAAGTACCAAATATGATCGAAACTTGTCAAATGCAAAGACGACTGCGAGTAGTTCCTTCTTAGTGGTAGTGTAGTTTTCTTGGGCATCATTTATGGTCTTGCTCATGTAATAGATAGGATGGAAATGTTTGTCCCATCGTTGCCCAAGTACTGCTCGATCTACGAAATCACTTGTATCGTACATGATCGGTACCTCCACAAACTTTCTCTTGGAGCTGAGGAAAGAGTTCATGCAATCTTCATTAAACTTAAAAGGTGCATCCTTTTTTAGCAGTTTCGTCAATGGTTGAGCAATTGAAGTGAAGTTTGATAAGTTCCCCTTGCATATATCCCGCAAGTGCACGGGTTTTCGAAGTAATAATCCCGGGTGGGCGGGTATCGAATCCACAGGGAATAGGGAATAAAAATACTTAATTCGATTCTTAGCTATGTGAAAGATCAATGATGACAAGTGTGACAATGATTCAAATCTCAACAATAAAAACAACAAGTAAGAGAGCAAAAGTAAAGAAAGGGGGTAAGGCAATCGATAGAGATGGGGTACTCGGATAATGCTCCGCCTAGGATAATTGTTTCAAGTGCAAGAACCCTCTATTATGCTTCCTAATCAATGCAATGGTGAGTCGTGGAAATCCATAAAAACATAGTCCCAAATCTAAGGTCAACTATGCCTAACTCTATACACGTCCCGGAGGAGAGATTAGATAACCTCTCAACCTCGCACTCGTATAGAGTTGCAATGAGCTCTAGGGATTCCAAGTGATAAATCTCTTCCTAATTATAGACCTAACCCTTTGGTCCAGGTGGAAGGTCCCTAACCACGATTAAGCCCTAGATACTAAGATTACCTCAACGCTTCACTCCGTTGCACGCGCAACTAAGCCCCAGCGGAAGTTTATCCCTTAGACCATCCACTTTATTATGGCCGCAAAGAACTCAAGGAATGAAGGTAGAATCTATCACGTTGGAGGGGAAAGTGGACGCTCCTGTACCTTTCGACTCATCCTCTCAACCCTCTCCAACCTAGCTGTGTCTAACGCTCGTAGTGTGTCACTCACTCACAAGGTTACCAACGAGAAATCTCAACCCTAGTGTCACTCTAGGGGAAATGTTCATACAAACAAGCATTCAAGGTTGGAACTCACAATCAACATCAATTTATTGAAAGCATAATAAAGAGATTCAAAGAAACGAATACATCCTAGGGATCACAAATACCCGAGTACCCACTAGGGGTTTAGCTCTCCATGGAGCTAAGTACAATCAAAGAAATAGAATGTAAAAGCAATGAATCCATAAAGAAACCCCCTTGATAGTTGTGTCGATGGTCTTGTGGAAAGTCCTCTACTCGTCGTCCAAGGATTCCCTTGTCCGGTATAGGATACGCCTCGACGGAAGCTCTCCTACCAACCTTCTTCCTAAGGAATGACGATGTCGGAGCCGTAGAACCTCTCCAAAAAACCTTGGCCAATACCCCTCAAAACCCTAGCCGAAGCCCTCTCTCAGGTTAGGGAAAAGATGTAGAAAAGAATACTAAAATCGGGGTTGATTCGGCTTTAAATAGGGCTGGAATCGGGCGACTACATGGGCGTGGATGCTTCACGCGCCCGTGCGGAATTTCCACACGGGCGTGGATAATTTCCACACGCCCGTGTGGATTCTCAGAACTTCTGTTTTCTTGGCGGGCTGTGAACAATGCTGCTACAATACTTGCTACTGCTCTGCTACAGTATCTGGCCTGAATAGCTTCCCGAATTCATACTTTCATCGGAGTAACGCAAATGGGCACACGTTCACGTCGTGGATCACTTGTATCTTCAATGATAGGCACGTTGGTGAAGCTCTTGTTCTATGTGCATAAGTTAGAATGCTCGAGTATGACTGGCTTTGTGCCCCTCCAAATGGATGTGCCAACTCGAATACGAGGAGGTTGGCAGACACTCTAGCATCTCACATCGACTTATGTATTCACGTTTGAACCTTAGCAAGATTTCCTCCAAAATCGGTGCATTGTAATCCACATTGGCTTCTTTCCTTCATACTTGGCCTCACAACCCTACCTGCATGAAAGTAACATAAAAACACACATATTAGTGTAAAAACTTGAGAAAAGTAATGCTCAACATAAGGAATGAACGCTTCGCATTCATATCGCACAAGAGCTTATCAAACTCCCCCACACTTAAGCTTTTGCTTGTCCTCAAGCAAAAATTAAAACGTTATGTGCATCCACGATGAAAATATTGAAAGTGCTTTGCCTTAGGTTCATTAAAATATATAAAGAGAGCATTCTACAAGTGAGGGAGATTTCAACACTAAATACGAAAAAATCAATGCTCTAGCTAAAAACTTGAATCAAAAAGGGAACAAAACCCAAAGTCGTGTACGTGTGTGAACTCACTCAAGTCAACCCAAAGTATACTCCTCAAAGTTCTAAGTACAAGGGACTTATTTATCTACAAAAGTGACAACAATTTCAAAGATGGTAGTAGCTTCACACATCCTCTAAGGTTGCCCTTTCCAAAGCGGCCGCTAAGGTGGCTTGAACACTTTCGAGGTGGTAGCTCTTTCTACCGGAGTGGTAGCTTTCACTCATCCTATGAGATAGCTCTTTCTCACATTAGGGCATAACTAGTATCCGACTTATGAGAGTAGCTTCATACTTCATATTTGGTAACTCTTTCCACACAACAAGCACAAATAAACAATAAACCTGAATTTAAAACAAGAAGCAACTATAACTAGACCCTTTAACATCGAACTTGAGTTTCCAAAAGAGTTTAAAGAATGAGTAGTGCACTAAGTGTAAATCGGGTAAACATTCCTAGAAATTGAAGCAAGAACTAGAGCATGAAAACATTCAATGTTAGAAATTCTCCTAAACTCAAGAATACAATCCTTACAACTAAGGTGAACCGCCATTGGCTATGTGAGCATATAACAATCAAGAGCAATAGAAAAGATGTGTGCACTATGAAACTCCCTCCCACACTTAAGTTGTACATTGTCCCCAATGTACACATGCAAGCTCACTCAAAATATAAATCATTCAAAAGAAAATGTGGGAGAAGCAATCAAAACAATACTCCCCTGACTCCTAGTGTTGAGTTTGATGAAGCTAATTCAATGGGAGTAGTGTTTTGACGGGTTGAGAGGCTCACACAGCCAAGTGCCTCAGCACCTTGGCCGAGCCCATAATTAAGTCTCAATTCCTAAGAAGACAAGACCATTTGCACGCATACACGAGGGGATTCAGTAAAGCTTAATAAAAACAAACATATCTCGAGTGTATATAAAAGGTAGAAAATGAATACAACTCAAGATTCAAAATGAAAATAAACTCAGAAGGAGAATCCTTTCTGAGTGAACAAGTCTAAAATATAAATGCAACATAAAGAAAATGCGGGAAAAAACAAAATCAAATGTTGGTGTCCCGCTCGGGCTCCGGTGCTGCTGCTGGTGGTGGTGAAGATGCACATGGTGGGTCCACTGGTGCTGGGGTAGGGGATGAGGGTGCCGTGGATGTCGAGGGAGCCTGAGGAGTCCTCGGTCGTAAGACAAATGATGAGGCGATGTCTCCCTCTAAGATCTGCTGTAATACGTCGAAGCGTGTCATGAACTCTGTGTACTGAGCGGCTTGCGAGGCCCTGATCTCGGAAACCTCTGCTCGCACCACTCCTAAAGCATTCTCGAGCCTCTCAAAATGATCATGGGTTTGAGATGGTGTAACTGAACATACCGGGGGTATGTTCTCCGCCGCTGGAGGTGCCTCAGTCTCCATTGGTGCTGACTGAGGCTCATCACCGTTATCCTCGAATGGTATATTCAGCACATAAACATCATTTGGATATTTACGGATCAAGCCCATGAGCCTCATTGTCTCTAACCCCAGTGGTGCTGGTATAATTGTCTTCTCGGTCCTGCTAATTGCGTCTCGTAGACCCATCCCCAAAATGAGTCTAGTAATGTATGGACCCAAGAAAATGACAAGTAGTCTGGGATACTGTCCTTGATGCTTCAAATACTCCGCTAAAATGTGCCCCAGATGGACCGGCTCGTTCCACACCATGGAGTATAAGTACAGAAGTTCTTGCTTGTTTTTGACTCCCGTGCTATCACCACGACCATTCACTGACCTGCTTATGATTGCGTGAAGATATCTATAACTAGGTCGAGATAAACATGAGGCCTTAGACACTCCTGGTTCATATCGCCCCTTAACACATAATATTCTGTAGGCCTCCGTGGGTGATAAACCCGACATGTCAATTGGAAGAGTCTCATACTCCTCATCGTATAAACCAAGTCTAGTAGAAAACTGTGTGATGCTCATACTATGATGTTGCTCAAAAGCTCTGAACTGAATAGTGCCGACACTATCAAAATGAGCATAAGAGCAGTCAAACTCAAATGAAGCAAGCACCTCTAAAGTGAGTGAACGGATAACAGGGTCATGAATATTTAATATCTTGTGCCAACTTCTGACCGATAATAGTTTCTCGACCTCATCAGCCATGTCATCTGCTAGTTGGACCTTCCTGAGTGACCCAACATCTGGGATTCGCGTCTGACCAAACTTAAGCTTCGTTAGCTGCTCAAAACGAGCCCGATGCTCAGGAAGTGTGAATTCCATGACTTCCGGCTCAGGGGTAGGCCCTCTAGGATGTTTAGCAACTACCTTCTTCGATCTCGTGGTCATACCAGCATGTATTAGAAAAGAAATTCAATAAATTTCTGCAGGAAAATAACAACGTACGGTCGTGCGGAAATTCCACACGCCCGTGTGCTTTCACGGGGTGTAAAAAACGCATGACCTTTGTAGCCATTCTCCCAGCTACACCCCCATCTCACTCCCAGGTCTTCCCAAAAACAAATCATAACCATTTTCGCAAGAAACCGATGTGTATTATCCATTTAAATTAGATGTAATCAGCTAGACTCAAAGGAAGTCGATGATGAGAAGAAATGAGGTCTTATCGATGAGTTGAAGCAAAACTCCTCTATAATCTGCACAATGCTCAATCAATCGACTCAAAGAGAGCAAGAGGAGGTCAAGAGAATGTCAAAAAATGTTCTGTGAGCGACCAAGGGTCAGCTGAGGAACAAAGTGTAACTATTGTATTGGGAGAGCAGAGAGTCGTTTAATTCTTGGAGATCTACATGGGCGTGGCATAGCCCACAGTCGTGTGCCCTCAAACGAAGGTCTCACAGGGGCGGACGCACGCCCCTTTGGCTTCACTGTATATCCGAGAAAAAATACCAAGTGTTATACACGCCCGTGCGGAAATTTCACACGGGCGTGGACATTCACATGCCCAATCCACAGGGGCAGCTGCACGCCCCTGTGTTTTCTCAGGAAGGAGAGAACTCCTCTATAGAGTTTCACACGCGCGTGTGGAAATTACCCACGCCCGTGCATGGTTCACAAGGTCGCCCACAGGGGCGAGTCCACGCCCCTGTGTGTTCTCGGGAAAATCCGCCCAACTCTGCAGGAATTCACACGCCCGTGTGGGGATTACCCATGGGCGTGTGCTAATCGCATGGTCGTTCACAGGGGTAGCCGCACTCCTCTGTGCCTTCTCCGGATGAGCTCGCAGTGCAACTCCACGGGCGTGCAGAAATTCCACACGCCCGTGTGTTTTCTCTGGATGACTTAGAAAAATCTGCAAGCTCTGCAGAAAATTTTTGAACATGTTCACACACTCAGAGCCTGCCCTATTATGTAAATTTTACCAGTGAAAAATATGAAATAGAGCTCAAACGACCAAACTTCGCCCATTCCATATGAAAACACACGATGAATACTCAAGGCCAACAAGAAAATTTTAGCACAAGCGTCTACAAATCAAGACACCAACACTTAACAAATTTTTCATACAAACAAACTAACTAGAGGATAAGAAAGCAGTAAACACTTGGGTTGCCTCCCAAGAAGCGCTTGTTTAACTTCACTAAGCTTGACGTACCTTGCCTTACCTCACGGGGGTTCATGGAGGAAAAATACTTCTCTATTGTCACTGCAAATCTCTCTGCCATAGTATGGTTTCAGCCTATGTCCATTCACTGTGAGCCCCACCCCTTAAATTAGATCCTAGCCATCAATGCAAACTTTTTCAATCAGAGCCATTGATTTATAAAATTTTAAAACCCTTGTTCTTATCCTTACGGTTACCAAATATCACGACCTCTTATAAAAAAAAAACCCTAGCCCTCATTTCCGTTTCCTTCATGGTGAGTGCCGGCAAGGACTAGTGGATCTTCTTTTTCGAGAGTTTGTTCGCTTCTTTCAAGGTAGGATCCTAGAGCTTTGTGCATAATATTAATGATTATTAATACCGGTTAGCTATAGATTTCTTTCTTTCTGAAACCATAAAATTTGTTCTTATTTGTGATTCACCTTTAATCATTAGATTTAGCTCTTTAGTTTCTAGGGTTTGTTCCCAATTTGTGGTTTGAAGGAGTTTTGTTTCTCTTTTGTTGTGTGCACTTAGGATCTTGATCATGATGTTTTTATGTATTAAATCACATCTCAAGGATGAGATTTTGCATGTTATATTTGATGTAATGTGAAGTATAGTTGATTGAGGTATAATCTTTCGCCATGAGAAAGGAATTGTTAGTTGATTTAATTTGAGAGGTTTCAGATTTTCGTTTTTGACAATTGCAGAAATCCCTCTCCGATTTTAGAGATCTTAGAGGAAGAATTTGGAGGAGAGTAAAATATGAAAGTTGTATATTTTTATGTTATCTAAATAAATGCAAAATTTCAGATTTTATTCTTCTGTAGTTTGTGAGATATAGCCTCATTAGTATAATTGTCTCGGATGATATTTCTGTGCAGAACTTGAAGAATCATTGCAAATTTTGATGATCAGGGAGATTGAATTAGATAAGGTGAAAAATAAGAAAATCGTTCATTTTTGAGTTGTCTGATTGTCAGTAAAAGTTCATTAAGTTTGGAATTGTAGGTTAAGAGATATGCATATTTTAATAGTTTATGTCTGAATTATAAGTTGCAGAAATAGTTAGAGATTCAATTGAATGTTATAAATTGAGTAGTACTCTAAATTATGTGAATTTCGGCTATGTCATAGTGTTAGGTGTCTATTATTCCCAGAATTTTTAAATTTGTGATTTGGAAAAGTGTGAGTGAAGTTTTGAGGGTTTTAGTACTCATTGATCATGTTGGAATTATTGATTTGGCTCTTAGAGTGGGTAATTGCTATTGTACCCTCACAATAATCAATATTTGGGGGTGTAGAATAATAGTTTGAAATTTTTGCATTTGTACCCTTCTAAAAATCTTTATATATATATACTATTGCTTGTTAGCCTCGATTTTGTTATTTAAAGCTAATAGGATCTCTTCCCAAATATAGGGCATGCCAAAGGTGTAAGGTTTGAGAGTATTTTTGGGCGTTAATCAGGTAAGTATCCCACATATAAATCCTATTATATGTATATACTTGAAAATTCAAGTTTTGTGAACTTTTGAAATTTTTAAAGAAAATTACTGATTATTTTGACATATATATTTTGAATTATTTATTTATTATTATTTTTGCAATTACTTTAAATTATTTGAAATTTTGAGTTGATGATATTTTATTTTAGATTAGAACTATTTGAAAGGTTTAAATATTTATTTTTAAATTCAGATTATTTAATTTGGAAAATTTAAATAGTTTATCTTAAAAATGTATTACTTCAACTATGAATTTTAGATATGTTTTTAGTTTAATTTTTGATTAAAGAATATTATTATTATTATTATCTGTTCATGTTTGTATTCCATTAACTGGTGTATTTTGATATGACAAAAATGGGATCATGTTACTGTAAATTCTTGTACTTTGCTTGTTTTGAATTTTGTTAGTTCATCGTCGAATGAAAAGTATTTTTGACATAGAAACTAGTCCCCAAATAACTTTGCAATAACCCTGTCACTGGGGGTTAAACACTGACCGTGTCGACACGTATTTTGTTCTAGAAACTATAGTTTCCCACCGCTTCCGTCGGTGAAGAATAACGACCTCGATAATTTTTGGCTCGGGGTCACCGAGTGTAAAAATATGACTTTTGTTAAATTTTGTCTCGGGTCACCGAGGGTAAACATATGAATTTTTGTGATTTTGTTTTGGCAATAGTTGCTTGGGGGACCTATATGCTCAGTTTTGACATCTTTGTTTACTTGAAATAATTCTGGTTTCCCATTTTCTCTTTTTGATAAATTATGATTTTGTGTAAATGATCCCAATATTTTTAGTGGATGCTTACTGGGCTGTCAAGCTCATAAATTTTGTTGATATTTTTTTTCAGATCAGGAGTAGAGGTCAGTGGCAGATAGCTTAGCAAGGATCGTTGGGCCATCGCCGTTTTATTTAGCTTGTACCAAGTCCCGATTGTTGTGGGCCTAGGTTTTATTTGAATAAGTTTATATTTTTATTACAATCCACTGAGTTTTATTCATTGTTCTGTTTTGGATCAGGATTTGAGGCCTTGTATGCCTACTTAGTTTCGGCCTTGTAGGTGTACGGCCGTTTGTCAGTGTCCCGGGTCCATAGAGCTGGGTTCGGGGCATGACAAGTTTAGTGGTATCAGAGCTTTAGTAAAATTTTGATAATATTAGTGTGTTCGATAGAAAGTTTAGTTCCGCTTTTAGACTAAACCTATAGCTTTAAATTGCATCCTTGAACTTCTCTCTTTGATTGGTCTTTTGTTACTGACTTTGTGTTTTAGCATTGTTCGAGGGAAGTCTACTAGCGACCCCCTTTATTCTTAGTAAAGAAAATTTTGGTGGTCTTGGACAGTTGAAATTTAATTAGCATATGTATTAGTTACATCCCTACATTAATTTTGTTGGGCTTCCATAATCTTGTTGATTGATAATGTTAAGTCTTTATAGGGCTAGAAAAGGATTGGTTGTTGCTATATTCTTGTAGATGTCGTTTTTCTCTTTTCTTTTCGTTGTCGGAAGTTGCATGTATGGATTTGAGTGTTTGATTTTGATATTTTGAATTGATGAAAAACTCTTACTTTGGTTGAAATTTGTGATTGGATCTTGTAGGATTGTATTTTTTTTTATTTTATTTGACTTGGCCATTTGGTATGAAGAGAATAAAAGGATTTCAAATTTTCAGTATGATGATTAGAAAAAAAATGATTAGAGTTAAGCTCTTGTATGGTTGTATATTGAAGTATAAGAATTGTGACTTTCAAGATTTTGATTTGAGTTTTCTGAAATTATTCCCTAAATTCAAAGACTTAGAAATACAATTTGGAGAAGGTTACAACTAGAAAATTTTATCACTTTTCCATAGCTAATCACCTGCAAATTTTTGAAGTTATTGGAATTGCAACCGATGAAATATGTTTGCTTAAGTAGACCCTTCTTGGATGTTGTTATTATGCAGGACACGAGGAGAGAATTGTATTTTTATGATTTTTGAGGTTGAATTGGCCAAAGTACAGAATACAAAGAACGTTTGTTGTGATCTTAGCCACATGTCTGTAAAATTTCTCTATAATTGGATGTATGTGTTGGATGATATTCATGATTTTGTAAAAGCAGGCTGAAATTTAAATGTACAAAAATTTGGTGAATTTCATGTTGATGCTATAATTTGAGATGGGCTAAGAATATTATGGAACTTGATAACATTGTAGGTTGGTGAGTCTAAATTTATTTGAAGACGAATTATGATGTTGACAAGTTAAATATTGCTATAATAAAAAAAAAAATTCCCAGAGGTTAATGTGTGCATGTTCCTGCCCTTTGCTTGTTTTGTTGGGTAGTATTTGGTACTTTGAGTGGCAAGATAATGATTGAAATTTTTTTGAGGAGCAAAATTCTTGTAATTCGATACTTTTCTTTGGTTTTCTTGAAACTAAGAAGAGGCTCTGAATGATATATATGACATCTTCATGTGTTCAGTTGTATTGATTTTAGTGAATTAATGGTCAACCTAGAGAATCATTATGTACTTGGAAGGTGAATTAAGCTCCATTGATGTAATGCTACAAGCAAAAAGATGTAAAGGATCATACCATAGTGCTTAGGAAGATTTAAGTAATTTTGATGATTAGACTCCAAATATTTGATTGAGGATAATTCAAGAAAGTTTAAGCTTGGTAGATACTTGTGGCTCTTGGTTGGTTTTAATATGCTTATGTTTTTTTTAATCAATGAGAAAATTTTACAGTGTTCAAATATTGTTTTGGACTGGAGTATAAGTATAATTTTGATGTTCTGATGTTTGATGGGTGTAAGTTTGATCTATGAGAATCATATCAAGCGATTTTAGTAGGCAACATGGTTTCCAGTGGATGAGAAAGAAATTAATGGCATTTTAATATTTTCTAAACTTGTTTGATTTAGCCATCATATCCAGGAATTAGGAATTTTAATCGAGGTTTGATAGGTTTCGATGATGGCAATGAACTTGTGGTTTTAATTTCTTTTGAAGTCAAATGACAACAAATACATGATAATATATGCTCAGATTGATGTTTAATAGAGGATGCGAAGGACATTGAATTCTATTTTATGTTGACATTAGTTTGAGACAAACCTAAGGTTGGTTTATTGTTTACTTGTTGTGACCATCATCCTTAGAAGTATCATCAATCAAGTTTTGTTAAATCCATTGGTATTGAATCTTATCAGCTAATCTGATGACACACAAACCTTTATATGGTCCGAATTATACTGGAAGTCTGCTTTGATTGATCAGATTTGAGTTTAGAGGACTAAACTCTTTTAAAGGAGGGGAGATTGTGAGCCCCACCCCTTAAATTAGATCCTAGCCGTCAATGCAAACTTTTTCAATCAGAGCCATTGATTTATAAAATTTTAAAACCCTTGTTCTTATCCTTACGGTTACCAAATATCACGACCTCTTATAAAAAAAAAACCCTAGCCCTCATTTCCGTTTCCTTCATGGTGGTGCCCCCGGCAAGGACTAGTGGATCTTCTTTTCGAGAGTTTGTTCGCTTCTTTGAAGGTAGGATCATAGAGCTTTGTGCATAATATTAATGATTATTAATACCGGTTAGCTCTAGATTTCTTTCTTTCTGAAACCCTAAAATTTGTTCTTATTTGTGATTCACCTTTAATCCTTAGATTTAGCTCTTGAGTTTCTAGGGTTTGTTCCCAATTTGTGGTTTGAAGGAGTTTTGTTTCTCTTTTGATGTGTGCAGTTAGGATCTTGATCATGATGTTTTTATGTATTAAATCACATCTCAAGGATGAGATTTTGCATGATATATTTGATGTAATGTGAAGTATAGTTGATTGAGGTATAATCTTTCGCCATGAGAAAGGAATTGTTAGTTGATTTAATTTGAGAGGTTTCAGATTTTCGTTTTTGACAATTGCGGAAATCCCTCTCCGATTTTAGAGATCTTAGAGGAAGAATTTGAAGGAGAGTAAAATATGAAAGTTGTATATTTTTATGTTATCTAAATAATTGCAAAATTTCAGATTTTATTCATCTGTAGTTTGTGAGATATAGCCTCATTAGTATAATTGTCTCGGATGATATTTCTGTGCAGAACTTGATGAATCATGGCCAATTTTGATGATCAGGGAGATTGAATTAGATAAGGTGAAAAATAAGAAAATCGTTGATTTTGGAGTTGTCTGAATTTCAGTAAAATTTCATAAAGTTTGGAATTGCAGGTTAATAGATATGCATATTTTAATAGTTTATGTCTGAATTATAAGTTGCAGAAATAGTTAGAGATTCAATTGAATGTTATAAATTGAGTAGTACTCTAAATTATGTGGTTTTCGGCTATGTCATAGTGTTAGGTGTCTATTATTCCCAAAAGTTTTAAATTTGTGATTTGGAAAAGTGTGAGTGAAGTTTTGAGGGTTTTAGTACTAATTGATCATGTTGGAATTATTGATTTGGCTCTTAGAGTGGGTAATTGCTATTGTACCCTCACAATAATCAATATTTGGGGGTGTAGAATAATAGTTTGAAATTTTTGCATTTGTACCCTTCTAAAAATATTTATATATATATTATTGCTTGTTAGCCTCGATTTTGTTATTTAAAGCTAATAGGATCTCTTCCCAAATATAGGGCATGCCAAAGGTGTAAGGTTTGAGAGTATTTTTGGGTGTTAATCTGGTAAGTATCCCACATATAAATCCTACTATATGTATATACTTGAAAATTCAAGTTTTGTGAACTTTTGAAATTTTTAAAGAAAATTACTGATTATTTTGGCATATATATTTTGGATTATTTATTTATTATTATTTTTGGAATTACTTTAAATTATTTGAAATTTTGAGTTAATGATATTTTATTTTAGATTAGAATTATTTGAAAGGTTTAAATATTTATTTTTAAATTCAGATTATTTAATTTGTAAAATTTAAATAGTTTATCTTAAAAATGTATTACTTCAACTATGAATTTTAGATATGTTTTTAGTTTAATTTTTGAATAAAGAATATTATTATTATTATTATCTGTTCATGTTTGTATTCCATTAACTGGTGTATTTTGATATGACAAAAATGGGATCATGTTACTGTAAATTCTTGTACTTTGCTTGTTTTGAATTTTGTTAGTTCATCGTTTTGTGAACAGAAAGTATTTTGACATAGAAACTAGTCCCCAAATAACTTTGCAATAACCACATCCTTTGGGTTTTAAACACCCGACCAGTGTCGACACGTATTTTGTTCTAGAAACTATAGTTTCCCACCGCTTTCCGTCGGTGAAGAATAACGACCTCCGATAATTTTTGGCTCGGGGTCACCGAGGGTAAACATATGAATTTTGTGATTTTGTTTTGGCAATAGTTGCTTGGGGGACCTATATGCTCAGTTTTAACATCTTTGTTTACTTGAAATAATTCTGGTTTCCGATTTTCTCTTTTTGATAAATTATGATTTTGTGTAAATGATCCCAATATTTTTAGTGGGTGCTTACTAGGCTGTCAAGCTCATAAATTTTGTTGATATTTTTTTTCAGATCAGGAGTAGAGGTCAGTGGCAGATAGCTTAGCAAGGATCGTTGAGCCATCGCCGTTTTATTTAGCTTGTACCAAGTCCCGATTGTTGTGGTCCTAGGTTTTATTTGAATAAGTTTATATTTTTATTACAATCCACTGAGTTTTATTCATTGTTCTGTTTTGGATGAGGATTTGAGGCCTTGTATGCCTACTTGGTTTCGGCCTTGTAGGTGTACGGCCGTTTGTCAGCGTCCCGGGTCCGTAAAACTGGGTTCGGGGCATGACATTCACCTTGAATGTGCCCTTCTCCGGATGGTTAATCTCAATGGCTCCATGGGGTGAAACTTCATTTATGGTATACGGACCATACCACCTTGATTTGAGTTTCCCCAGAAATAGACGTAGACGAGAGTTGAATAACAACACCTGATCGCCTGCTTTGAAGTCATTCGGTATCTTAATATGCTTTTCATGCCACTTCCAAATTCTTTCCTTGTATATCCTTGCATTCTCATATGCCTTCATCCTCCATTCGTCTAACTCGTTGAGATGTAATATTCGTTGCTCTCCAGTTTGCATGAGTCGAAATTCATCACTTTAATTGCCCAATATGCTTTGTGCTCTAATTCCACCGGTAAATGGCAAGATTTTCCATACACTAAATTATAGGGAGTGGTCCCTATTGGGGTTTTGTATGCTGTTCTATGAGCCCAAAGTGAGTCATCCAATCTTTCGGACCAATCTCGTTTCCCTTGTTTCACTGATTTGGTTAATATTCTCTTGAGCTCTCTGTTTGTGACCTCCTCTTGCCCACTCGTTTGCGGATGGTAAGGAGTAGCTAGATGATGATGAACCCCATAGCGCTTTAACACTTTCGCTAGTTGTCTATTATAAAAATGGGTTCCCCGATCGCTGATGATAATTCTTGGAGTTCCAAAGCGAGTGAATAGCTTCTTCAAAAACTTCACCACAGTTCGTGCATCATTAGTTGGAAGAGCCTGGGCTTCCACCCACTAGGAAACATAATCAACTGCTACCAGAATGTATTGATTTCCATTGGATTTTGGAAATGGTCCCATAAAATCAATTCCCCAGACATCAAATACCTCGCTTTGACAACTATCACATCGTAAAACGAACTGATGAACATCTTGGAATAAGGTTGGCCAATAGACCCCAGCGGCTAAAACCTTCTCTGCAGTTGAACTTGAAGCATAATTAACAAGATCCCCTTGCTTATATCTCGCAAGTGCACGGGTTTATTGAAGTAATAATCCCGAATGAGCGGGGTCGAATCCACAGGGAGTAGGGAGTACAGACACTTAATTCGATTCTTAGCTATGTGGAGTATCAACAATGATAAGTTTGGTAATGATTCAATTCTCAGAAATTAAAAGCAACAAGTAAGAGAGCAAAAGTAAAGAGGAGGCGAGGCAATCGATAAAGATGGGGTACTCGGATGATGTTTCACCTAGGATAATCGCTTCAAGTGCAAGAACTCTCTATTATGCTTACTAATCAATGCAATGATGAGTCGTGGAAATCCTTACATACATAGTCCCAAATCTAAGGTCAATTATGCCTAACTCTATACATGTCCCGGAGGAGAAATCGAACGATCTGAACACCTCGCACTCGCATAGAGTTGCAATGAGCCCTAGGAATTCCAAGTGATAAATCTCTTCCTAGATTTAGACCTAAGCCTTTGGTCCAGGCAGAAGGTCCTTAGCCACAATTAAGCACTAGATACTAAGATCACCTCAACATTTCACTCCATTGCACGCGCAACTAGGCCCCAGCGGAGGTTCATCCCTTAGACCATTCACTCTATTATGGCCGCAAAGAACTCGAGGAACGGAGGTAAAATCTATCACGTCGGAGGACAAAGGGGACGCTCCTGTACCTCTCCACTCACTCTCTCAACCCTCTCCAACCTAGCTTTGTCTAACGCTCGTGGTGTGTCACTCACTCACAAGGTTACCAACAAGAACTCTCAACCCTAGTGTCACTCTAGGGGAAATGTTCATACAATCAAGCATTCAAGGTTAGAACTCACAATAAACATCAATTTATTGAAAACATAATAAAAAAGTTCAATGAAACGAATACATCCTAGGGTTCACAATCACCCAAGTATCCACTAGGGGTTTAGCTCTCCATGGAGCTAAGTACAATCAAAGAAATCAAATGTAAAAGCAATAAATCCATAAAGAAACCCCCTCGATGATCGTGTCGATGGTCTTGTGGAAAGTCCTCTACTCGTCGTCCAAGGATTCCTTCATCCGGTATAGAATAAGCCTCGATCGAAGCTCCCCTACCAACCTTCTTCCTAATGGAATCATGATCTCAGAGCCATAGAACCTCTCCAAAACCTTGGCCAATACCCCTCGAAACCCTAGCCGAAGCCTTCTCACAAGTTGGGGAAAAGATGGAGAAAAGAATACTGAAATCGGGGCTGAAATCGGCTTTAAATGTGGCAGGAATCGGGCGACTACACGGGCGCGTGTGATGTCACACGCCCTGGAATTTCCACACCGGGCGTGATAATTTTCACCGCCTGCGTGGATCTCTGTTTCTCGATTTCTGCCGGGCATGCACTGCATTTGCTACATTGTTTTACTACGAGTGCCCTTTGCTACATAGACACACGCTACGTCGTGAATCACTTGCTTCTTCAATGATGTACACGTTGGTGGATCTCTTGTTCTTATATGCATAAATTAGAATGCTCAAGTGTGACTGCCTTTTTGCCCCTCAAAATGAATGTGATCACTCGAATACAAGAAGGTTGGCACACACTCTAGCATCTCACACCCGACCTAAGTCTTTGCGTTTGAACCTTAGCAAGATCTCCTCCAAAATAGGTGCATTATGATCCACATTGGCCTATTTCCTTCATACTCAGCCTCACAACCCTACCTGCATAAAAGTAACATAAAAAACACACATATTAATTAAAAAACCTGAGAAAAGTAATGCTCAACATAAGGAATGAACGCTTCGCATTCATATCGCACAAGCACTTATCAATAATGCCCCCCACTGGGCCTGAGTGACAATGCGCAATGATGTTCCAACCTTCCTCCCTAGAAACGCACCTTCGCACCACCTGATCTGCACAAATACGGAACAGGTAAGGATCTTCCCAGAAAAAGATCTTAAGGTCACTGAAAAATTTCTTCTTCTGCTGAAAGCTTAAACCCTGCTTCAATACCAGTCGTGATAGATAATTCGCAAAATCTGTGAACCGTGGAACATCTTTCGATTCTAATTCTTGTACCGCATACAAATGCTCTTCAGGGAAGAAATCATTAATTTCTTTGCTTGCTGGTTCTTGCCCCTCACAATCTTCTAATCTCGACAAATGATCTGCAACCACATTCTCTGTCCCCTTTTTATCCTTTATTTCAATGTCAAATTCCTGCAATAATAATATCCATCGAATCAATCTCGGCTTCGCATCTGCCTTGTTTATGAGATAACGGATTGCAGAGTGATTGGTGAACACTATGACATTAGATAGGATGAGATATGGTCTGAATTTATCAAAAGCAAACACCACTGCTAATAATTCCTTTTCAGTAGTGGTGTAGTTCACTTGTGCACTTGTGAGAGTCTTACTAGCGTAATAGATCTGTTGAAATTGCTTGCTTCTCCTCTGACCCAAGACCGCTTCCACTGCATAATCACTAGCATCATACATTACTTCGAACGGCTCATCCCACTTCGGTGTTTTCAGAATTGGTGCTTGCACTAACTTTTCTTTCAGCACATTAAATGCATTCAGACAGTCATTTCCGAAATCAAAAGGGGTATCCTTCTCCCAGAGTTTTGTTAATGGTTGGAAGATCTTCGAAAAGTCCTTAATGAACCTTCTGTAAAAACCTGCATGACCCAAGAAACTGCGGATCCCTTTTACATTCGTAGGCGGAGGAAGCTTTTCAATTATCTTAATCTTCGCCTTATCCACCTCCATACCTGCCTGGGAAATCTTATGTCCACGGACAATGCCTTCTTGTACCATAAAGTGACACTTCTCCCAGTTGAGGACGAGATTCGTCTCTTCACATCTCACTAAAACTCTTTCCAAATTATTTAAGCAAGCATCGAAAGAGTCCCCGAACACTGAAAAATCATCCATAAAACTTCCATAATATCTTCAAGAAAGTCATCAAAAATGGTCGTCATGCAGCGCTGGAATGTTGCAGGAGCGTTACACAGCCCGGAAGGCATTCTTCTATAAGCAAAAGTAATATAAGGGCAAGTAAATATGGTTTTCTCATGATCTTCTGGAGCTATTGGGATTTGAAAGTATCCCGACATGCCATCAAGGAAACATTAGAAATGATGCCCCGCTAGTCGTTCCAACATTTGGTCAACAAATGGCAAAGGAGAGTGATCTTTCCGAGTGACGTCATTCAGTCTCCTATAGTCAATGCAAACTCATCAACTAGTAACTGTCCTAGCGGGGATTAACTCATTCTTTTCATTCTTCACTACTGTCATTCCTCCTTTTTTCGGGACAACTTGGGTCGGGCTCACCCACTTACTATCTGATATGGGATAGATGATTCCCGCATCCAAAAGTTTTATTACTTCCTTCTTAACAACTTCCTTCATATTCGGGTTCAATCTTCACTGAGGTTGGATCACAAATTTGTAGTCATTCTCTATTAGGATCTTATGAGTGCAGAATGATGGGTTTATACCCCTAATGTAGGAGATCTTCCATGCAATAGCTGATTTGTGCTTTTTCAACATGCTAACAAGCTTATCCTTCTGCTCCGCAGACAAGTTTGAAGCTACAATCACAGGGAGTTTAGAGTCCTCCATTAAGAATGCATATTCCAAATGTGTTGGAAGAGTTTTAAGCTCAAGTTCTGGTGGTTCAACAATTGGTGGGTGCAAGCCGCCCTCCTTCAATTTATCAATCTCTTCGAAATCATTTGCCTCATGTTCACAGTTATTCTCCTCCTCTTCTAACTGGGTACCTATTTCTTTACAATCTGCAACAAATATCAATGTGTCCATTCAACATAGTTCTACTTTTGAAATAGCAACCACAACTGAAAAGAGTTCCTGCCTCTGGTCTTGATAGGAAGAATCAAACTGAGCAAGTATTCTTTCTACACTTTCCTCCAACTGGTCGCTCATTGACGCCGACGTGGATTCCTCAAACTGCTTTATCACATTATCTAATTCACCGTTTTGCCCTTGAATCCTGGCGATGTACTCTTCAACCGATTCATCTACTGGCTGTTGAGTTGTACACTGTTCATTGTGAAAATAACACGGCATGTCATGCCATGTAATTGTTTGAACTTTCTGCTCCACGTGTTCAACCATTCTCATGATAGTGTCAAATGATTCAAACATGTTAATCATTTCCTACAATAAAAAGAATAAGGAAAAGTCAGAACAATGATAGAATAAGAAGATAGGAAATAGAATATATGGTGAAATAGCTAAGAAAAAAAAGTGCAAAGTATCTCTAAACGCCTAATATCCGACAACGGCGCCAAAAACTTAATGATAATGAGTGTGAAAATGATTCAATTCTCAACAGTAAAAGCAATAAGTAAGAGAGCAAAAGTAAAGAAGGGGGTAAGGCAATCGATAAAGATGGGGTACCCGGATAATGCTCCGCCTAGGATAATTGTTTCAAGTGCAAGAACCCTCTATTATGCTTCCTAATCAATGCAATGGTGAGTCATGGAAATCCTTAATTACATAGTCCCAAATCTAAGGTCAACTATGCCTAACTCTATACATGTCCCGGAGCAGAAATCGAACAATCTCAACATCTCGTACTCGCATAGAGTTGCAATGAGCTCTAGGGATTCCAAGTGATAAATCTCTTCCTTATTATAGATCTAACCCTTTGGTCCAGGTGGAAGGTCCCTAACCACAATTGAACCCTAGATACTAAGATCACCTCAACGCTTCACTCCGTTGCACGCGCAACAAAGCCCCAGCGGAAGTTCATCCCTTAGACCATTCACTCTATTATGACCGCCAAGAACTCGAGGAACAAAGGTAGAATCTATCACGTCGGTGGGGAAAGGGGACGCTCTTGTACCTCTTGACTCACCCTCTCAACCCTCTCCAACCTAGCTTTGTCTAACGCTCGTGGTGTGTCACTCACTCACAAGGTTACTGACAAGGTCCCCTTACGTATATCCCGCAAGTGCACGGTTTATCGAAGTAATAATCCCGGGTGAGCGGGTATCGAATCCACAGGGAGTAGGGAATAAAAATACTTAATTCGATTCTTAGGTATGTAAAAGATCAATGGTAATGAGTGTGACAATGATTTAATTCTCAACAGTACAAGAAACAAGTAAGAGAGTAAAAATAAAGGAGGGGTAAGGCAATCGATAAAGATGGGGTACCCGGATAATGCTCCACCTAGGATAATTGTTTCAAGTGCAAGAACCCTCTATTATGCTTCCTAATCAATGCAATGGTGAGTCATGGAAATCCTTAATTACATAGTCACAAATCTAAAGTCAACTATGCCTAACTCTATACATGTCCCGGAGGAGAAATCGAACAATCTCAATACCTCGCACTCGCATAGAGTTGCAATGAACTCTATGGATTCCAAGTGATAAATATCTTCCTAATTATAGACCTAACCCTTTGGTCCAGGTAGAAGGTCCCTAACCACAATCGAGCCCTAGATACTAAGATCACCTCAACGATTCACTCCGTTGCACGCGCAACTAAGCCCCAACGGAAGTTCATCCGTTAGACCATTCACTCTATTATGGCCGCAAAGAATTCGATGAACGGAGGTATAATCTATCATGCTGGAGGGGAAAGGGGATGCTCCTGTACCTCTCGACTCACCCTCTCAACCCTCTCCAAACTAGCTTTGTCTAACGCTCGTGGTGTGCGACTCACTCACAAGGTTACCAACAAGAACTCTCAACCCTAGTGTCACTCTAGGGGAAATGTTCATACAATCAAGCATTCAAGGTTGGAAATCACAATAAACATCAATTTATTGAAAGCATGATAAAAAGGTTCAAAGAAACAAATACATCCTAGGGTTCACAATACCCGAGTACCCACTAGGGGTTCAGTTCTCCATGGAGCTAAGTACAATCAAAGAAATAGAATGTAAAAGCAATGAATCCATAAACAAACCCCATCGATAGTCGTGTCGATGGTCTTGTGGAAAGTCCTCTACTCGTCATCCAAGGATTCCCTCGTCCGGTATAGAATACGCCTCGGCGGAAGTTCCCCTACCAACCTTCTTCCTAAGGAATTATGATGTTGGAGCTGTAGAACCTCTCCCAAACCTTGGCCAATACCCCTCGAAACCCTAGCCGAAGCGTTTTCTCAAGTTGGGGAAAATATGGAGAAAGGAATACTAAAATCGGTGCTAAATCGGCTTGAAATAGGGATGGAATCAGGCGACTACACGGGCGTGGAAGCTCTACGCGCCCGTGCGGAATTTCCACACGGGTGTGTATAATTTCCACACGCCCTTGTGGATTCTCTGTTTCTCTGGTTTCTAGGCCGGTTGTGAGCAGTGCTGCTACAGTATATGCTACATTGTTGCTACATTGCTCATGTACGATGATTCGACCTGAATAGCTTCCCAATTCCATACTTTCATCGGGGTAACGCAAACAGGCACACGTTCACGTCGTGGATCACTTGCTTCTTCATTGGTGTACACGTTGGTGGAGCTCTTGTTCTATGTGCATAAGTCGGAATGCTCGAATGTGGCTGCCTTTGTGCCCCTCCAAATGGATGTGCCCACTCGAATATGAGGAGGTTGGTACACACTCTAGCATCTCACACCTGACCTATGTCTTCGCGTTTGAACCTTATCAAGATTTCTTCCAAAATTGGTGCATTGTGATCCACATTGGCCTATTTCCTTCACACTCGGCCTCACAACCCTACCTGCATAAAAGTAACATAAAAACACAGATATTAGTGTAAAAACCCGAGAAAAGTAATGAACGCTTCGCATTGGTATCGCACAAGCACTTATCAATTACCAACAAGAACTCTCAACCCTAGTGTCACTCTAGGGGAAATGTTCATACAATCAAGCATTCAAGGTTGGAAATCACAATAAACATCAATTTATTGAAAGCATGATAAAAAGGTTCAAAGAAACAAATACATCCTAGGGTTCACAATACCCGAGTACCCACTAGGGGTTTAGCTCTCCATGGAGCTAAGTACAATCAAAGAAATAGAATGTAAAAGAAATGAATCCATAAACAAACCCCCTCGATAGTCGTGTTGGTGGTCTTGTGGAAAGTCCTCTACTCGTCGTCCAAGGATTCCCTCGTCCGGTATAGGTTGCGCCTCGACGGAAGCTCCCTACCAACCTTCTTCCAAAGGAATGATGATGTCGGAGCCGTAGAACCTCTCCAAAACCTTGGCCAATACTCCTCAAAACCCTAGCCGAAGCCCTCTCTCATGTTGGGGAAAAGATGGAGAAAAGAATAATAAAATCGGGGCTGATTTGGCTTTAAATAGGGCTAGAATCGGGGGACTACACGGGGTGGATGTTTCACGCGCCCGTGGGGAATTTCCACACACGCGTGGATAATTTCCACACGCCCGTGTGGATTCTCTGAACTCCTGTTTTCTCGGTTGGCTGTGAATAGTGCTGCTACAGTCTTTCTACAGTGCCACTACAGTATCCGTCCTGAATAGCTTCCCGAATCCATACTTTCATCGGAGTAACGCAAACGGGCACACGTTCACGTCGTAGATCACTTGTATCTTCAATGACAGCCACGTTGGTGAAGATCTTGTTCTATGTGCATAAGTCGGAATACTCGAGTGTGACTACCTTTGTGCCCCTCTAAATGGATGTGCCAACTCGAATACGAGGAGGTTGGCACACACTCTAGCATCTCACATCGACCTATGTCTTCGCGTTTGAACCTTAGCAAGATTTCCTCCAAAATCGATGCATTGTAATCCACATTGGCATCTTTCCTTCATACTTGGCCTCACAACCCTACCTGCACGAAAGTAACATAAAAACACACATATTAGTGTAAAATCCTGAGAAAAGTAATGCTCAACATAAGGAATGAACGCTCCGCATTCATATCGCACAAGCATTTATCAAACTTTGTGTTGAGTGGACTGCGTATCCCTAATCTCTGCAATCTCGACTCGAGCCTCTGACACCTCAGTCCGTATCACCCCCAAAGCGCTCTTGAGCCTCTCAAACCGATCATAAGCTCGAGATGGTGAAAACATACACACGGGGGGTGGTTCCTCTGCCACTAGAGGTGCCTTGGTCTCCATCGGTGCTGGTTGAGGTTCGGGAGCAGGCTGAGATACCCCGGCTTCATCACCCTCATCCTCGGTTATCTCCGGAGCTAGTAACACAAAAGCAAAAACCCCTGTCCGAACCCTGCGGATCATACCCATCAGTCTCATCATCTCTAGACACAGGGGGTAGGTATACTCACCTTCTCGGTCCCACGATTCGAATCCAAGAGACCCATGCCCAGCACTAATCTCGTAATGTAGGGGCTCGAGAAGATCGCTCCCAATCTAGCATAGTGTCCCTGATGTCTGATGTACTCTGCCATGATGTGCCCTAAGTGAATCGGTACACGCTGCACCATCGAGTACAAGTATAGTAGTTCCTGTCAGCTCAGAACAACAGTGCTATCACCACGGCCATTCACCGACATACTCATAATAGCATGTAAATATCTGTATCCAGGTCGGGAAAGGCACGTGGGCTTGGACACCCAGGCTCGTACTGACCCTGACAATATAGTACTCTGTAAGCTCTCTGCGGGGTCAAGGTTCCAGGATAATCAGTCAGTAACTAAACGTACTCCTCCGTATCTGTGAATGCCTCCTCATACAAGCCAAGTAGTACTGAAAACTGAGTAACGCTCAAGCTATGGTGGTGTCCAAATACTCTGATCTGAATGGAGTTCAAACTGCCGAAGCTCGCGTACGATCTGTCAAACTCGAATGATGATAGCACCTCCAGTGCAAACTCTTGGATGGCTGGCTCTCTAATCGTCAATAACTGCCGCCAACCACCTACTGAAACGAGATCCTCTACCTCATCAGTGAGCTCATCTCCCTGCTGTAGATCTCGCAGTATAGTCGTGTCGAGGAATCAAGTCTGCCCGAAACGGAGCTTCGACAAGCGCTCATAGCGAACTTGATGCTCTGGAATCACAAACCTCATGCCCTCAGTCTCAGGGGATGACTCACGCGGTCTCTTATCAGCTTGCTTCTTCGATCGAGGTGCCATAATCTGCAAAATTTGAAACGAAATCGATCAAACAAGTTGATAAAATAATGCTGCAGAAATCCACACGGTCGTGTGGAATTTCCGCACGCCCGTGTGGATCCATGGGGCATGAAAACCGCACGGCCGCGCTTCAAAAATCCAAAAAATACAACTTAAAAATACTTCTAACTTCGTTCTAAATATTAATCATCTTTCTAATTGAAGAAACGAAGCATTATTAACCAGATTAATCGATGGAAACCATGAATTGGCAAAGAAAATGATGAATAGGGCTTACCGACGAGATGGGATGAGAAAATGAAGAACCGGCCGGAAAACCTTGCAGAAATTCTGCCAAATTAGCGCTATAAAATCGGAGAATGACTTGATAGTGTTTCCAGACGAGTAGAGGTCGTGAAGAGGGAGAGAGACTAATCTTCTTTAAAAAGAACTCGCGACCCTTGATGTTCTGTACATCCACATGGGCGTACGGTAATTACCCACGCCCGTGCGCTTCATTACAAAAGAGCCACAGGGGCGCACGCACGACCTTGTGCACTCTCGAGAAAACAATCCTTCGATTCTGACTGCTCTCGCACGGGCGTGTGGAAAATGCCCATGCCCGTGCGTCCGACCAACAGGGGAAACCGTACGCCCCTGTGGCTCTCTGGACATCCGAAAAAAATACCAAGTGTTATACACGCCCGTGCGGAAATTCTGCACGGGCATGGACATTCACAGGCCCAACTCACAGGGGCAGCCGCACGCCCCTGTGTTTTCTTAGGATGGCGAGAACTCCTCTGCAGAGTTTTGCACGGGCGTGTGGAAATTACGCACGCCCGTGCGTGGTTCACAAGTTCACCAAAAGTGGCGAGTCCACGCCCGTGTGTGCTCTCGGGATAATCCGCCCAACTCTGCAGGAATTCACACGCCCGTGCGGAAATTACACACGGGCGTGTGACAATCGCATGATCATTCATAGGGGCAGCCGCACGCCCCTTTGCCTTATCTGGATGAGCTCGCTTTGCAAATCCATGGGCGTGCGGAAATTCCACACGCCCGTGTGTTTTCTCTTGATGACTTAGAAAAATCTGCAGGCTCTGCAGAAGATTTCTGAACATGTTTTTTCACTCAAAGCTTGCTCTATTATGCAATTTTTACAAGTGAATAACATGAAATAGAGCTCAAACGGCCAAACTTCGCCAATTCCACATGAAAACACACGATTAAAATTCAAAGTTCACAAGGAAATCTCAGCACAAGCATCTAAGAAATTAAGACACCAACACTTAACAAATTATTCATGCAAACAAACTAAACTAAAAGCTACAAAAATAGTAAACACTTGGGTTGCCTCCCAAGAAGTGCTTGTTTAAAGTAACTAAGCTTGACGTACCTTGTCTTACCTCACGGGGGTTCATGAATGAAAGTTGCCCTCTTACCCATGACTTGAAAGCATGATGTGCAAAGTCTCTTGAGAGTAGAGGGTGTATTTTCGGGCTTCGGACCACCTAACAATGATACGTTGAACTTCTTCAGTTCACGTACGTCTCCAACAGCCTTGGAGTGTTTCCGGTGGTGTCTCCTAGCCCTCTTCATTTTCTGAAGCACTTTCGTCAAGATCCCCGGGGTAGATGGCACTTCTTCCATCGATCCAAGCATCATTAAATCTTCATGTCCCTCCTCTTGGTCAAACAAACCTTCATGCGGATCTGGATTGAACATCTCCTGCATGTATTCATTAATAATCTCATCAGTAGTGTCTAGAAAATATAAAGTATCATCGAAATCGAGAGAATGCCGCACGGCCTCAGCAAGGCGGTATGTGAGCTTGTCATCTCCAACTCTCAATGTGAGCTCTCCGCCGTCCATGTCAATCAATTCTTTGGAAGTCTGCAAGAACGGTGTCCCAAGTATCAAGGGTACATCCGCATCCTCATCAACATCTAGTACTATAAAGTCAACCAGAAAAATGTACTTGTCCACCTTGACAAGCACGTCTTTAATGATGCCTCTCGGATGTCGCACTGTTCGGTCCGCTAGTTGCAAAGTCATCCGAGTAGGCCTAGGCTCACTCAAGCATAGCTTTTGAAAGAAGGTGTATCGCATGACATTGATACTTACCCCTGAGTCCGCCAATGCCATTTCTTCACCTAGATTTCCAATATTACATGGAATGATGAAGCTTCCCGGGTCTTTCTTCTTGTTCGGTATGTTCTTTTGCAATACCACCGAGCATGAAGCATCTAAAATCACTGAATCACTCTCCTCCAACTTCTTTTTGTTGGTCAACAAGTCTTTCAAGGACTTCGCATACTTAGGCATTTGGGCCAATGCCTCAACAAAAGGAATATTAATGTGGAGTTGCTTGAACAAACTCAGGAACTTCTTGTACTGTTCATCCCCTTGGCCATTTTTCAATCTAGAGGGATAAGGGATCTTGGCTTGAAAGGTGGGGATGCCACCTCTTTATCTTTGCCTGTCCCCTCTTCGACCTCTATAACCTCGGGTGCGTATTCTTTTGGCTGCTCACTCGGAAGCCTACCTTCAACCTCACGACCACTTCTCAAATTGATCGTCTTCACATGCTCTATAGGGTTGGTCTCTGAATTTCTTGGTAAGCTTCCATGTGGCCTTTCGGAGAGAGACTTCGCAATTTGCCCCACTTGATTTTCAAGATTATGCAAAGAGGCGGCGTGGTTGCGAAGTGTAGACTCGACTGATTCAAACCTTGTATTTGCGGATTGTATGAATCTAGTCAAGTGCTTCTCTAGGTCACTCATTCAGGTTTCCAAACCTGAGACTCTGTTTTCCACCTGAGGGGCTTGTTGTTGTAATTGGAAACCTAGTGGCCCCATGGCATTTTGTGGAACCTGATTACTCCATGAAAAATTGGGATGATTCTTCCAACCCGCATTGTAGATATTGCTATATTGGTTTCCTTGAGGTCTTATGTCGTACCTACAAAATCAACATTCTCCACTGAAGAAACATGACCAATAGAAATTGGGCAATCGGAGGGAGCATGTCCTCCACCACAACCAGTGCAATTAGTCACGCTGCCACTCTATTTGAAGTTAGAAGATCTAATTTCTTACTCAAATTCTCCAATTGAGCCACCAATGAAGTTACCGCATCTATTTCATGGAGACCGGCCACCTTTTTCTTCTCCCCAGAATTCCATTATTAGCTGTTTAACCCCATTTCTTCAATCAACTGTCGGGCCTCATCAGGGGTCTTGCTACCTAAGGTACCTCCTGCTGCCGCATCCAAGAGTTGCCTTGTACTCAGTTTCAAACCATTGTAGAAGGTTTGGACAATCATCCACTCCAAGAATCTGTGTTGCGGGCACTTCCTCAGGAGCTCCTTGAACCTTTCCCATGTCTCCAATAGAGACTCCAATTCCAACTGAACAAAGGATGAGATCTCGTTCCTAAGCTTTGCTGATTTTTAGGGAGGGAAATAACGAGCTAGAAAAGCTTCCACCATCTCCTCCCACGTGGTAATTGATGCTCTAGGTAACGAGTGTAGCCACTGCTTCGCTCTCCCCTTTAGGGAAAATGGGAAGGCTCTCAATTTGATAGCGTCATCCGTCACCCCATTTATCTTCAGTATATTACACACCTCGAGAAAGCTCTCTATGTGACTGTTTGGATCCTCATTGGCCAAACCATTGAATTGTGCGGACTGCTGCAACATATGGATGAATGCCGGCCTTAACTCAAAGTTCTGAGCTGTAATCGGGGGACGCACAATGCTCGACTGTGTCCCCAACACTGAAGCTCTGGCATAATCGGATAATGTTCGTTGTTGCTCATTCTGTTCTGCCATGTTTTTAGATCCTTCCACTTCCAAATCAGCTAAATTAGACTGTTCTTGTACAGGCTCTTTCCCTTTTCTTTTAAGTGTACATTCAAGCTTAGGATCCCCTTCAATCAATATTGATGGATTCCCTCGTGTCATAACCTGAAGCTGCAACCAAATAAAAAAAAAAAGAAATCAGAACGATGATAGAATAAGAAGATATGAAATATAATGTATAGTGAAATAACAAAAAAAACAAAGTGCAAAGTATCTCTAAACGCCTATTCCCCAGCAACGGCGCCAAAAACTTGATAAGTTCCCCTTGCGTATATCCCGCAAGTGCATGGGTTTGTCGAAGTAATAATCCTGGGTGAGCGGGTATCGAATCCACAAGGAATAGGCAATAAAAATACTTAATTTGATTCTTAGCTATGTGAAAGATCAATGATAATAAGTGTGACAATGATTCAAATCTCAAAAATAAAAACAACAAGTAAGAGAGCAAAAGTAAAGAAAAGGGGTAAGGCAATCAATAAAGATGGGGTGCTCGGATAATGCTCTGCCTAGGATAATTGTTTCAAGTGGAAGAACCCTCTATTATGCTTCCTAATCAATGCAATGGTGAGTCGTGGAAATCCTTAATTACATAGTCCCAAATCTAAGGTCAGCTATGCCTAACTCTATACATGTCCCGGAGGAGAGATTAGATAACCTTTCAACCTCGCACTCGTATAGAGTTGCAATGAGCTCTAGGGATTCCAAGTGATAAATCTCTTCCTAATTATAGACCTAACCCTTTGGTCCAGGTGGAAGGTCCCTAACCATGATTAAGCCCTAACTACTAAGATCACCTCTCGACTCACCAGTTGCACGCGCAACTAAGCCCTGTTGCACGCGCAACTAAGCCCCAGCGGAAGTTCATCCCTTAGACCATTCACTCTATTATGGCCGCAAAGAACTCGAGGAATGAAGGTAGAATCTATCACGTCGGAGGGGAAAGGGGACGTTCCTGTACCTCTCGACTCACCCTCTCAACCCTCTCCAACCTAGCTGTGTCTAACGCTCGTTGTGTGTCACTCACTCACAAGGTTACCAACGAGAACTCTCAACCTTAGAGTCACTCTAAGGGAAATGTTCATACAATCAAACATTCAAGGTTGGAACTCACAATCAACATCAATTTATTAAAAGCATAATAATGAGATTCAAAGAAATGAATACATCCTAGGGTTCACAAATACCCAAGTACCCACTAGGGGTTTAGCTCTCCATGGAGCTAAGTACAATCAAAGAAATAGAATGTAAAAGCAATGAATCAATAAAGAAACCCCTCGATAGTCGTGTCAATGGTCTTGTGGAAAGTCCTCTACTCGTCATCCAAGGATTCCCTCGTCCGGTATAGGATACGCCTCGACGGAAGCTCTCCTACCAACCTTCTTCCTAAGGAATGACGATGTCGGAGCCATAGAACCTCTCCAAAAAACCTTGGCCAATACCCCTCAAAACCCTAGCCGAAGCCCTCTCTCAAGTTGGGGAAAAGATGGAGAAAAGAATACTAAAATCGGGGCAGATTCAGCTTTAAATAGGGCTGCAATCGGGCGACTACACGGGCGTGGATGCTTCATGCGGCCATGTGGAATTTTCACACGCCCGTGTGGATTCTCTGAACTTCTATTTTCTCGGGCGGCTGTGAATAGTGCTCTGTTTCAGTATCCGGCCTGAATAGCTTCCCGAATTCTTATTTTAATCGGAGTAACGCAAATGGGCACACGTTCACGTCATGGATCACTTGCTTCTTCAATGATAGGCAAGTTGGTGGAGCTCTTTTTCTATGTGCATAAGTCAGAATGCTCGAGTGTGACTGCCATTGTGCCCCTCCAAATGGATGTGCCAAACTCGAATACGAGGAGGTTGGCACACACTCTAGCATCTCACATCGACCTATGTATTCGCGTTTGAACCTTTGTAAGATGTCTTTCAAAATCGGTGCATTGTAATCCACATTGGCTTCTTTCCTTCATACTTGGCCTCACAATCCTACCTGCACGAAAGTAACATAAAAACACACATATTAGTGTAAAACCCTGAGAAAAGTATTGCTCAACATAAGGAATGAACGCTTTGCGTTCATATCGCACAAGCACTCATCACGAATATTCTATAGAACCCGGCATGACCCAAGAAGCATCTGATAGCCTTCACTGAAGTAGGTGGGGGAAGTTTCTTGATGGTGGCAACTTTCGGTCTGTCTACTTCAATACCCTTTTGTGAAATTTTATGCCCGAGCACAATGCCTTCCTTGACCATAAAGTGGCATTTTCCCCAACTTAGTACCAAATTTGTTTCCTCATACCTATTTAGAACCCATTCAAGATTTTTGAGACACAACTCGAATGAATCACCGAAGACGTACAAGTCATCCATAAAAACTTCCATAATGTGTTCCACCATATCTTCAAAAACTTCCATAATGTCTTCCATAATGGCTTGCTTAAGTGAAGGTGATAAGGATCCTGTAAATGGTAACCAATGACGCAATCGTTAGTCCAAGCTATATTCAATAGCAAAGGGAAGAAGTATTTACAGGAGTAAGAACCAACCTTTAGAAATAGCAATAAAGCAATATAAAGAGATGCAAATAATAGAATGGTGATAAATATACACAAACAGCGAAAATAAAAACAAGATAAACAATGAAACAAAATATTGGACAAATTAACCAACTCTATGTTTTTAAAGTATTACGCATGAGTACCCGACAACATCGCCAAATATTTGATTTGTGTTCGATATGCAAGTGCACGGGTCGTCAAGTATTACCCCTAGTACAAGCACGAGGGGGTCATATTCCCATGGCTTGACATTCCTGTTCGTGTGGTGTTTGGCCTAACAATTCGAGTGTTGTGCTAAAACTATAGAATAATTCATGTAGTGAGGATCAAGATATAAGAATAGTCATGGATGCGGATCCCCCTGGGACTACTAAAGTGCGAAGAATGCTAAGATCATCATGCAAGAAATGATATGGACCAAGGGATTTCTAAGATAGGCCAACCTGATGATCACAGAGTAGACCCCTAATTCAGTTGGAGTAATACTAAAGCCTCCAATAATTGCATTAAAAGCAAGGAAATCCCAAGTTAGGACTAGAACACACACTAGGTTCAACCCTAATGATGGAGTAGTACAAAATACCCGATGGTCACAGCATATTTATACATGTATCCCTTCCAAGCTAGGTGTGTTTAATGCTAGGGCGATGGTCACGCAACCTAGTAAAACTTAGAAAATGATACACAGTGTCCTTATGCATACTAATGCCATAAAATACACCAAGCATGGTGATAAGTGCTTGTGTATTAGTAATACGAAGTATTCTTCTCTTACAATGAGCATTACTTTTCTCATATTTTATCGCTCATACATGTGTATTTATGTTACTTTTGTGCATATAGGGTTGTGGAGACAATAATGGAAGAAAGTAGCTAAAGTAGATCGTGGGGGCACTTTGTTGATGAAATCTTGGAGTGAACAAATGTGAAGACACAAGTTGAGCTCAAAGACATGTGAGTGTGTGCCAACCTCCCTTGTGCTAGAGTAAACATGCAAAGTAAAGGGGCATAAAGGCAGTCACACTCATGTGTTTCTACCGCATGGATGTGTGCCCGTTCATGTGGCCTCGATGAAGACTGTGGATTCGGGAGTATTTTGGCAGAGTACTGTATCAGTTTGTCATAGCAAAGTACTATTGCAAATTACTGCAGTAGTTACTGTTCACAGGCCGTAGAAAATTAATTTCCTGGAGATTCACACGGGTGTGTGGAAATTCCACATGCCCTGTGGATGCCCCATTCTAGCCTATTTAAAGCGACGTTTTCAGGCGATTTGGGGATCCTTCTTTCCATCTTTTTCTCATCTTTGAAGGCGCTCATGACTAGGGTTTAGGGAGGCTTTTGGTGTGGTTCTATGGACTTCAACACCGCGTTCCTTTGAAAGATAGATATTGGGGGAGCTTTCGTCAGCATCAATTTGGTGAGGTGTGTCCTAGGCATGACAAGGGAACCTTGGAAGAAGACGAGGCTACTCCACAAGACCATCGACATGAATACAAACGGGTTTTACCTATGGATTGCATGCTTTTACTTTCGATTCCATTATTGATTGTATCTTGCTCCATGGAGAGCTAAACCCCTAGTGCGTACATGGACTTGTAAACCCTAGGATGTTATTGTTTCTTTGATCTTTCTATCACTTGCATGAACAAGGTTTTGAGTGTTGGTGTCTTGATTTTTGCATTCAAATTGCTGTGTTTTTCTTGTGGAACATTTATGTTATCGTGCGCTTAATTGCATGTGGCGAAGTTTCTTGGTCATTTGAGCATGTTCTTCATGATTCTCCAATTAATTTTGCATTGTAGAGGTACACTCTAACTATGTATAGATGTTCAGAAATTTTCAACAGAGCGTGCAAATTTTCTAAGTAATCCAGAGAAAGCACACGGCCATGTGGAAATTCCACACGGGCATGTGTTTTCGTTCAGAACTCATCCTGAGATAACACTGGGGCCTGCGTCTGCCCCTGTGAATTTCCACACGAGGGTGTGTTTATTTGCAAGTGTTCAGAGCTCTATCCCGAGAAGACACAGGGGCATGTGCCTACCCCTGTGTCTGACCCTATGCATTACACACGGGCGTGGGTAATTTCCTATGGAGAAGACCTCACCATCCCATGAGGACACAGAGGTGTGTGAATGCCCCTGTGAGTGGCCCTATGAAGATCCATGCCCGTGTGAAATTTCCACACCGGCATGAGAAACACTTAGAGGAATTTCTCATGTGGACAGAGGAGCCACAGGGGCATGTGGATGCCCCTGTGGGTCGGGCACATGGGCATGGGGAATTTCCACTAACTCGTATGGATGCTTTTAGAGGTTCAGAGTGTTATCCCGAGAACAAACAGGGGCATGTGTCTGCCCCTGTGAAGCTCTCCTGTAGAGGCACACGAGCGTGTGTAATAGAACATCAAGAGGCGCGGGTTTTTTTTAAAATCTCTTCGTATTTCTCCATATTCTCACTCCCAACACTCAGTGAATGAATCCTTGCTCTCTCCCAACCTTGTGCCGTCGATTTTACTCGAGTTTTCCGGCCGATTTTTAAGGTTTGAACTTCATATTGTCGGGAAACCCTCATTTTCTCTTTTCTTCTCTATTAATTGATTTTAGTCGATTAAACTGGTGAATATGTTTTGTTTATACGCTAATGTGGTTATTGCATGCATAGAATAAGTTCAGAAATGATATTAAGTTGTATTTTTTGGATTTTGCGCATAATGACCGTGCGGCTTTCAATGCCCGTGGATCAACACGGGCTTGTGGAATTTCCACATGACCGTGTGGATTTCTGTAATATTGTTATTTTGAATGGATTTGATCATTTTCTTTTCAATACTTGCTAGTATGACACCCAGGATGAAGAAGCAAGCTGACAAGCACCCCCAAGAGACCTCACCTGAGTAAGAGCATATAGATTTCTCGATTCTGAGCATAAGGATCGCTTTGAGCGGTTAGCTAAACTCAAGTTTGGACAGTCTAGATTTGCAGATTTGAGTGCATTAAGAGAGATTCAAAAGGGAGACGAGATAGCTGATGATATTGAGGTGCGTTTGGCCGTGGGTAGGTAGAGGAGGTTATTATCGATTAGGGAGCCAGCTATCCATGCACCGACATTAGAGGTTTTGTTGTCGTTTGAGTTTGACCGATTATATGCTAAATTTGATAGTTCTGACGTGATAGAGTACAGAGTATTTAGACATCACTTCATCACTATACTATGAGCGTCACACAGTTTTTGATCCAGTTGGGAGTATACGACGAGGCTTTTACTGCCACTAAGGAGCATGACCGACTTCCGATGGATTATCCTGGTAGTTTGACTACTCAAAGAGCATATAACACTTTATGTGGACAAGGACAGTATGAGCCGGGTATGTCTAAGGCCACATGCCTGTCCCAGGCAAGCTACAAATACATACATGGTGTTCTCCGCAGATCAGTGAGAGACCTAGATGATAATACATGTGTTTTGAGTCAACAGAAGCTACTTTATCTATATTCGATGATGCAGAGCGAGGCGATTCGTCTGGGGCATATTGTGGCTGATTATCTTCTTCATCAAGGTGACAATGCCCCTTGTGTGTAACCCACAAGTGCACGGGTTTGTCGAATTAATGAATCCCAAGTGAGAGGGCATCATATCCACAGGGAGTTGGGAATAAAAATACCAAGATTGCTATCTAACTAAGTGAAGACGAAATAATGATTTTGTTGATAAAATGTAATGAAAGCAAGAATAAAAGAAACAAGAAAGAGAGAAACACAAATAGATGAGAGGTAAGGCAATCGATAGAAGTGGGGTACTCGGATATTGCTCCACCTAAGAAATTGCTACAAGTTCAAAATCAACTATTATATCTCCTAATATCTCCTAATTGACAATTAATGAGTCATGAAAATCCTTAAACACACAGTCCCAAACCTAAGGTCAACCGTGACTAACTCTACACTATGTCCTGGGGGAGAAATCGATCAATCTCAACACTTCACACTGTATAGAGTTGCAAGACACTCTAGGGATTCCAAGTGATAAACCCTATTCCAATGTATAGATCTACCCCTTTGGTTGAGGTGAAAGAATCCAGTCGCAATTAAGCCCCAGCGGAGGTCATCCCTTAGCCCATTCACTCTACTATGACTGCAAAAAACTCTTGGAATGTAGAGGTAGGATAAATCACATCGGAGCGGAAAGGTTATGCTCCACTACCTCTCAACTCACCCTCTCACCCCTCTCCAAGCTTGCAATGTCTAACCCTCATGGTGTGTCACTCACTCACAAAGGTTACCAATGTAGACTCTCAACCCTAGTGTCACTCTAAGGGAGAAATCATATAACAAGCATTCAAGATTGAAATTCAATTAAAGACATCAATTAAGGAAAACATAATAGAAATTAATGAAACAAATACATCCTAAGGTTCACAAATCCAGGTACCCACTAGGGGTTTAGCTTTCCATGGAGCTAGTTACAATCAACAAAAAAATCGAATGTAAAACCAAGTAATCCATAGAAAAACGCCCTCGCTATTCATGTAAATGGTCTTGTGGAGTATCCTCGTCTTCTCCAAAGGTCCCCTTGTTCGTTCTAGGGCACACCTCGCTGGATCAATGCCGACGAAAGGTCCCCCAATCGCCTTCTTCCCAGCGAAGCTCGGTGTGGAATCCGTAGAACCACTCCAAAGACTTGCTAAAAGTCTCTCAAAACCCTAGCTGTTAGCCTCCCAAAAGATAGAGAAAAATTGGAGAGAAGGAAGAAAAGGATACCCAAAAATCGCGCTTAATCATGGCTAAAATAGGGCTGGAATCGGGCATCCACGCGCCCCTGTAGATTGTCCACACGGGCCTGGGGAATTTCCACATGGGCGTGGAGAATTTCCACCAGCCCGTGTGGATTCTCTGGAAACCTGATTTTTGGCCGGCTATGAATAGTAACCGCTACAGTGTGTTGCTATAGTGGTTTGCTATAGTGACCTTCTATAGTGCTCTGCCAAAACACTCCCAATTCCACACTTTCGATCGAGGTAACATAAAAGGGCACACGTTTATGCCGTAGATCACAACACTTCTTCAATCAAAGGCCTCATTGATGAAGATCTTGCGATCAATGCACAAGTCAAGATACGCAAATGTGACTACCTTCATGCCCCTCCAACTCATTGTAATGACTTGAATACATGGAGGTTGGCACACATTCACATATCTTAGAGCCCCACTTATGTCTTCGCATTTGTTCCTTCCAAGATTCCACCAAATAGTTTGTTTACGATCTACTTTTGCCTTCTTTTCTTAATACTTGGCATCACAACCCTACATGCGCAAAAGAACACAAATACACAAGTATTAGAGCTCAAAACATGATAAAAGTAATGCTCATCGTAAGAAAAAAAATACTTCGCATTCTTAACACACAAGCACATATCAAACTCCCCCACACTTAAGCTTTTGCTTGTCCTCAAGTTCTCAAGCATAAATAAAACATTGAGGCATAGAAGAAGCAAAAATTAAAAGTGTTTGGCTTTAGGTTCACCAAAGGATGCAAGGAGAGCATTTAACAAGTAAGGGAAATTTCAACACTAAATATGAAAAAATTAATGCTCTAGCTAAAAACTCGAATAAAAAAGGACAACAAACCCTAGATCGTGTAAGTCTGTGTGAACTCACTCAAGTAAACCCAAAGTATACTCCTCAATATTCCAAGTATAAGGGACTTATTTAACTACAAAACATAACAAAACAAAAGGATGGTAGTAGCTTCACAAATCCTCTAAGGTAGCCCTTTCCCAAGCGGCCGCTAAGGTGGCATTCACACTTTCGAGGTGGTAGCTCTTTCTACCGGGGTGGTAGCTTTCACTCATCCCTTGAGATAGCTCTTTCTCTCATTAGTGCATGACTAGTATCTGACTTATGAGTGTAGCTCCATACTTCATAGGTGGTAGCTTTTTCCACCCCCAATGTACAACTAAACAATCTATTTATTTTTCTTTCTTTTTGTTTTCTATTTTTTTATATAGCAAAATCGAACAAGAAACAAAACCTATTAGTCCCTTAAACATCGAACTTGAGTTTCCAAATGAGTTTCATGAGTGAGTGGTGCACAAACATTCATCGGGTAAAAATTCCTAGACTTTCAAGTAAAAACTAGAGCATGAGAACATTCAATGTTAAAATTTCTCCTAAACTGAAGAATACAAGCATTGCAACTAAGGTGAACCGCCATTGGCTACATGAGCATGTATGTCAATCAAAACTTGTGTAAAAGACATGTGCAAAGTGAACTCCCCCCCTCCCCACACTTAAGCTGTATATTTCCCTCAATGTACACATGCAAGCAGGACAGAAAGTATAGCAATCAAGTAAATATGTGGGAGTGGGCAATTGAAACAATACTCCCCCACTCCTAATGTTGCGTTTGATGAAGCTAAATCCTTGGGAGTAAAGTTCGAATGGGTTGTGAAGCACACATGGCCCACATTGGCCGTGTCCATGACTAGTTCTCAATTCCCATACTGACAAGATCATCTGCACGGATACACAAGGAGGTTTAGTGAAGATAAAAAAAAACAAAAACAACTCGAGTATATAAAATATATGGCAATGAAATACAGCTGAAGACAAAAATAAAAGATAAACTTAGAACGAAGATCGTTCTGAGTATACAAGTCCAAAATAAAATGTAGAAAGAAAGATGAAAAAAAATAAACACAAACTAAAGCAAAGACACATCAAGCGTTGGTGTCTTCTTGTGCATGCTCTGCTACTGCTGCTGGCGGTGGTGGACTAACTGGATCGATCGGTGCATGAATCAGTGATGATACCGCTGGAGGCGCCGGATGGGTTTGTGGTCAAATCACAAATGGTGATCCTGCGTCTTGCTCTAGTAGCTGCTTTATAATATCGAACGCGTCATGAACTTTGTATGTTGGGTAACCTGTATCACCTGAACCTTGGCGATCTAAGTCCATAGCACCCCTACCGCACTCCCGAGCCTCTCAAATAGATCATGGGCTCAAGATGGTGAAAACACGCTCATCGGAGGTGGCTCCTGTGCCGTAGAAGGTACCTCAGTCTCCATCGGTGCAGGCTGAGGCTCGAGGGGAGGCTGAGAACCCTCGGCATCATCATCCTCACCCTCAGCTATCTCTGTGGCGGGTGTAATCAGAGCATACACTCCTGGCTAAACCCTGCGAACCATCCCCATCAACCTCATTGTCTCTATGCCCAGGGGGCAGGTATACTCGCCTTCTCTGCTCTTCGAATCGTGTCCAAGAAACCCATACCCATAATTAGTCTCATGATGTAGAGGCCAACGAATATCACTCCTAATCTAACATACTGCCCCCTGATGTCGTATATACTCTGCCAGGATGTGTCCCAGGTGTATCGGTATGCTCTGTACCATCGAATAGAGATATAACAGCTCCTGTCGGCTAAGCACACAGGTGCTGTCACCACGATATTTAACTAACCTGCTCAGAATGACATGTATGTACCTATAACTCGGGCAGGAGAGGCATGTGACCTTAGACACCCCGGGCTCATACTGCCCCTGTCCATATAGCGGGCTGGGGTAATCCATAGGTAACTGCTCATAGTCATATGTATCCGTGAATGCCGCATCATAAAGTCCCAGTGTAATCGAGAACTGGGTGACTAACATGCTGTGATGCTGTCCGAGTGCTCTAAACTATATAGTGTCTACGCTATCAAAACTGGAATATGAGCGGTCGCACTCGAATGATGATAATGCCTAGAGCGTCAACATACGGATCGTAAGATCCCTTATAGCGAGCAACTGACTCCATCCGCCTACCGCAAGCATCTCCTCTATGTCCTCTACCAAATCACCTGTCCACTGAACCTTTCTTACTGCATCCATATCAGGAAAATGTGTTTGTCCAAACCTTAGCTTTGTTAATCTTGGAAATCGAACCTGATGCTCAGGAATCACAAATTCCATCTGTTCGAGTTCCGGTGATGACTCACGCGGACCTTTCTCAGCTTGCCTCTTTGACTGAGGTGCCATATCTATAAAAATTAAAGAACAATTGATCAAAGAGGTTCACAACATAATACAGCAGAAATCGACACGGTTGTGTGGAATTTCCACACGCTCGTGGGGATCCACGGGGTGTGAAAACCGCACGGCCGCAAGGTAAAAACTCACAAATACATCATTAAATCTCTTCTAATTTCTTCCTAAGCATGCATAAGTCTTCTAATTGTAGAAAAGAAGCAGCATTCACTAGTTTCATCGATTAAAATCAAGAATTGATGAAGAAAAGAATGAAAGAGGGTTTACCGACAAGTTAAATATGTAGAACTTGGAATCGGCCGAAAAACAAGTAAAAGTCCTTCTAAAATGACGGTGCGAGGTCATGAGAGAGTAGGAGTGCACTTTATAACTAAATAGGAGTGTGAGAATGAAGAAACACGATGAGACTTTAAAGGAAACTCGTGCCTTTTGACGTTCCATACATCCACATGGGCATGTGGAAATTACCCACGCCCGTGTGGCTCCACAGGAGAGCATCCACAGGGGCAGACGCACGCCCCTATGCGGTCTCGGGATAACACAACTTTGCTTTGAACGCATCCACATGGGTGTGCGGAAAATTCCCATACCCGTTTGCCCGACCCACAGGGGCAGAGACACGTCCATGTGGCTTCTTTGTCCAACCGAGAAAATTCTCTAAGTGTTTCACACGCCCGTGCGAAAATTCCACACGGGCGTGGATCTTTACTTGGCAATTCATAGGAGCAGACGCATGCCCCTGTGTTTTCTCGGGATGGAGGAGAAATTCTCTGCAAAGAATCACACGGGCGTGCGAAAATTACCCACGCTAGTGCGTTTATTAACAAAATTATCCACAAGGGCAAGTCCATGCCCCTGTGACTTCTCGGGAAAAATCTCTAGGTTTCTGCAGGGAAACACACACCCGTGCAGAAATTCCGGACGGGTGTGGACCATCACAAGGTTGCTCATAAGGGCGAGTCCATGCCCCTGTGCTGTCTGTAGATGAGCTCTGAACAAAAATGCACGCCCGTGCGGAAATTCCACACGAGCGTGTGTGTTTTCTACACACTTAGAAAACTTTGCAGGCTCTATATAAAATTTGTGAACACAAATATACACTCAGTGCCTTCCTAACAATACAATTCTAACTAGAGAAAACATGAAAGACAAGCTCAAACGATCAAGATTCTTTGCCACACATGATTAGGCACATGATAACACCGCAATGTCCATGATATAATCACAGCAAAAGCATCTATGAATCAAGACACCAACACTTAAAGCCTTATTCATACAAACACTAAACTAAAAACTAGGAAAACAATAAAGACTTGGGTTGCCTCCCAAGAAGTGCTTGTTTAATATCACTTAGCTTGACGTACCTTGTCTTAAATCACCAGGGCTCATATATGAAGGTTTCCCTTTTACCCATAAGTTGGAAGCACGATGAACATAGTCTTTTGAAGGTAGAGGGAGAGTTGTTGAGCTTGGTACCACTTAACAAGGGTTCGTCAACGTTGTTATGTTCTTACACATTCCCAATCGCCTTGGAGCTTGTGGTGTCTCCTTGCCCGCTTCATCTTCCGGAGCACCTTCTTCATGATACATGGAGTAGATGGTACTTTCTCCTCTAGACCAAGCATCATTACTTCTTCATTATCCAGCTCTTGCTCTTGCAACCCCTCGTACGGGTCTGGATTCAACATTTGCTGCACATATTCATCAATTATCTCATCAGTAGTTTCAAGAAAATATAGAGTATCATCAGAGTCAAGAGAATGTTGCATGGCTTCGGCGAGACGGTATGTGAGCTTATCATCTCCAACCCTCAGTGTCAACTCCCCGCCGTCTATGTCGATTAATGCCTTGGAAGTGCGTAAGAATGGCCTCCCAAGTATCAAGAGAACATCTACATCGTCGTCGACATCCAACACTACGAAGTCTACAGGAAATATGTACTTATCCACCTTGACAAGTATGTCTTCAGTGATGCCCCTCGGATGTCTCACTGTTCGGTCCTCCAATTGCAATGTCATCCTAGTGGGCCTAGGCTCTCCCAAGCCTAGTTTCTTGAAAAAGGTATATGGTATGACGTTAATATTAGCCCCAGAGTCCACCAATGCCAGTTCTTCACCCATATTACCAATGTTGCATGGGATGATGAGCTTCCGAGGTTTGTCTTCTTGTTTGGCATATTCTTTTGCAACACCGCCGAACAAGAGGCATCTAATATCACTGATGCACTCTCCCCTAACATCCTCTTATTGGTCAATAAATCTTTCAAGAACTTAGCATACCGAGGCATTTGAGACAACGCTTCCTCAAAAGGAATATTGATGTGCAATTGCTTATATAGACCCATGAACTTCTTTTATTGCTCATCATTTTGGTAATTCTTCAATCTTCAAGGGTAGGGAATTTTCAGTTTGTAAGGTGGGGGTGCCACCTCCTTCTTCTTGTTTGCTCTCTCCTCTACCTCCACGACCTCGGGTGCTTTAACATTGGTCTTCTCACTTGGAAACCTACTCTCAACCTTACGACCACTTCTCAAAGTGATCGCCTTCAGATGTTCTCTCGGATTAGTCTCAGAATTACTTTGTAGGCTTCCTTGTGGTCTCTCCGATAGAGACTTCATAATTTGCCCCACTTGATTCTCTAGATTGTGAAATGAAGCGGTGTGGTTGCGAAATGTAGCTTTGAATGACTGAATCGATTGTCCGATGTCTACACAAATCTAGTTAAAGCTTTCTCTAAATCGTTCATCCGAGTCTCCAATCCTGAAACATGATTCTCCATGTTTGGGGCTTGTTGTTGTTGTTGGAAACCCGGTGATGCTATGGCCTTCTGCTGCCCTTGGTGGTCACTCCACGAAAAGTTTGGTTGGTTCTTCCTACCCGGATTGTAGGTGTTGCTATATGGATTACCTTGGTTCCTCATGGCATTACCCACAAAATTGAATTGCTCAACTAGAGATGCATCACCAATACAAATAGGGCAATCGGTTGGGGATGTCCTCCCACACAACCTGTGCAAGTAGTGATGACTGCCAATCTATTAGAAGTTAGAAGGTCTAACTTCTTGCTCAATGATTCCACTTGGGCCGTCAAAGAAGTGACTACATCGATTTCATGGAGTCTGGCTATTTTTTTTATTTCCCGCACGTTCTACTGGGAGCAGTTCATGGCCATTTCCTCTACCAACTGTCGGGCTTCTTTAGTGGTCTTATTCCCCATTGTAAGTCCTACAACAGCATCTAAAAGCAATCTTGTACTTGGATTTAACTCGTTGTAAAAAGTTTGAATAATCATCTAATCGGTGTTGCGGACACTTCTGTAAAACATCCTTGAATCCCTCCTATGTCTCAAATAATGATTCGAGCTAAATCTGTATGAATGAGGATATATCATTTCAAAACCTTGTTGAGTTTCCCGAGGGAAAGTATCTCGCAAGAAAGGCTTCGACCATTTCATTCCAAGTCATGATGGAAGCCTTTGGCAATGAATCAAGCAACTGCTTGGCTTTTTATTTGAGAGAGAATGGGAAAGTCCTCAATCTGATAGCATCATCTGACACTCCATTAATCTTCAACAGATCACAAACTTCCAAGAAGTTCTCAATATAATTGTTCGGATCCTCATCGGACAAATCATTGAACTGCACTTACTGTTAAATCATTTGGATGAATGCCGGTTTCAGCTCAAAGTTCATAGCTGTAATCGGGGGTCGCACAATACTCGATTGTATGTCCAAATTTGAAGGTTTGGCATAGTCAGAAAGTGTTCTCTGTTGCTCATTTTGTTCTACCATATTATCTGACCCCTTGACCTTCTACTTCAGCTCGGATTGACGGTTCTTACACTGGTTCTTTTCCCCTTCTTCTAAGTGTACGCTCAAGCTCAGGATCTCCTTCAACAATTTGTGAAGGGTTCCCTCGAGTAATAACCTGGAGCTACAACTAAAAAGAAAAAAAAAATCCGAACGATGATAGAATAAGAAAATGTGAAATAGAATGAATGATGAATAGCAAAAATATCAAAGTACAAAGTATCTATAAACGCCTACTCCCCAGCAATGGTGCTAAAAACTTGACAACGCCCCTTCTGTGTGACCTGCAAGTACACGGGTTTGTCAAAGTAATAAATCCCAGGTGAGTGGGTATCGTATCCACATGGAGTAGGGAATAAAAACACCAAGATTACTAACTAATTAAGTGAAGACATAATAATGATTTTGTTGATAAAATGTAATGGAAGCAAGAATAAAGGAAACAAAAAAGAGAGAAGCACAAATAGATGAGAGGTAAGGCAATCGATAGAAGTGGGGTACTAGGATATTGCTCTACCTAGGACAATTGCTTCAAGTGCAAAATCAACTATTATATTTACTAATTAACGCTTAATGAGTCGTGGAAATCCTTAAACACATAGTCCCAAACCTAAGGCCAACCATGACTAACTCTACATTATGTCCCGGCGGAGAAATGGATCAATCTCAACACCACACACTATGTAGAGTTGCAAGACACTCTAGGGATTCCAAGTGATAAACCCTATTCCAGTGTATTGATCTAACACTTTGGTCCAGGCGAAAGACCCCTAGTCATAATTAAGCCCTAGGCGCTAAAGTCACTTCAACGCTTCACTCCGTTGCCTGTGTAACTAAGCCCAGCGGTGGTCATCCTTTAGCCCATTCACTCAACTATGACTGCAAAGAACTCTTGGAACGTGGAGGTAGGATAAATCACTTCTGAGGGGAAAGAGGATGCTCCGCTACCTCTCGACTCATCCTCCCGACCCTCTCCAATTTATCAATGTCTAACCCTCATGGTGTGTCACTCACTCACAAAGGTTACCAATGTACACTCTCAATCCTAGTGCCACACTAAGAGAGAAATCATCCAACAAGCATTCAAGATTGAAACTTAACTAAAGATATCAATTAAGGAAAACATAATAAAAGATTAATGAAACAAATACATCCTAAGGTTGACAAATCTAAGTACCCATTAGGGGTTTAGCTCTCCATGGAGCTAGTTAAAATTAACAATGAAATTGAATATAAAAAGAAGTAATCCATAGAAAAACACCCTCGGTATTCGTGTCGATGGTCTTGTGGAGTAGCCTTGCCTTTTCCAAAGGTCCCCTTGTTTGGCCTAGGGCATACCTCGTCGGATCGATGCCGACGAAATCTCTCCCAATAACCTTCTTCCAAGCGAAGCGCTGTGTCAAATCCGTAGAACCAGTCCAAAAACATGCCAAAAGCCTCTCAAACCCTAGCCAATGGCCTCACAAAAGATAGATAAAAGTTGGACAGAATGGTGAAAAGGATCCCCAAAAATCTGGCTTAATCGCGGCTTAAATAGGGCTAGAATCGGGCATCCACACGCCCCTGTAGATTCGCCACACAGGCATGTAGAATTTCAACACCGGCCTTGTGAATTTCCACACGCTCGTGTGGATTCTCTGGAAATTTGATTTTCGGCCGATTGTGAAAGTTAACTGCTATAGTGTATTGCTACAGTGATTTGCTACATTACCCTGCTACCGTACTCCATTCCACACATTTCATCAAGGTAACATAAACGGGCACACTTTTATGCCATAGATTGCAACTGTTCTTCAATGAAAGGCCTCATTGGTGAAGATCTTGCTATCAATGCACAAGGCAGCATATGCAAATGTGACTGCCTTCGTACCCCTCCAACTCATTGTATTGACTTGAATACATGGAGGTTGGCACACATTCACGTATCTTAGAGCCCCACTTGTGTCTTTGCATTTATTCCTTCCATAAAGTGCGTTCACAATCTACTTTTTGCTTTTTTTCTTAATACTTGGCTTCACAACCCTACATGCGCAAAAGAACACAAATACACAAGTATTAGCGCTTAAATCTGATAAAAGTAATGCTCATCGTAAGGAAAGAATACTTCGCATTCTTAACACACAAGCACTTATCACACGGCCAATATGCTAGAGGCGGTGTTCTGTTCTCAGGCCTCTACATCACCAGACTCATCATGGGGATGGGTTTATTAGACGTTATCAGGGGCCAAGAAGGCCATTGTACTGACTCCACTTGGCATAGACACTATGAGATTGATGGGGATGGTTAGGAGATATAGATCATGAGTTTATATGATGATCATGCCCCTTTCTGAGCCAGCTGAGATCGAGGGAGTCACAACTGAGGGGTCTCAGCTAGTTCTCGTGCCTCAGCTAGAGCCAATTGAGACCCACGCACCACCTGCAGCACAGGAGACATCTCCAGTGCACATGTTTTATCCTTCTTAAGCCTATGATCATTTTGAGAAGCTCGAGAGTGTTGTAGGGGTACTCCAGACTAAGATAACTAAGGTTCGCGGGACATAGGCTGTGAACCACATGGAGATGATGGTGCGTATCGATATCTTATAGCAGCTTCTTGAGAGAGACGTGGCCTCGCCATTCATTATGTGACCGAGGACCGCTTAGGCATCCACAACACCACCATCACTAGTTCAGGAACCAGTTGATCCACCAGTCCATGTATCTTCACCAACAGCAGCAGAAGTAGAGCAGACCCCGGACGACACCGACGCTTGAAGCGTTTTTCCTTGATTTTATATTTTCATATTTCGTTTTCGTATTTTTTTTTACTTGTATCGCTCAGAAAGGATCTTCCTTTTGAGTTTATATTTTATTTTTGTTTCGTTGTTTCGAGTTGTATTTCATTACCTTATCTTTATATACTTGAGTTGTTTTCATTTTTGTTGAGCTTTACTGAACTTGCTTGCGTACATTGATTTGCTGAATATAGCTGCATAACTCATTGAGACTCAACTCTTATATACTCAGATGGTCTTGATTTTATGGCCGTGAATGCTCCACAACTCATTGAGACTCAACTCTCAATGAATGTCGCTGCATCAAACATACTATTCATAGTTCAGGGGAGTATTGTTTCAATTACCCACTTCCACACATGCTTATGATTGATTTATATCCTATTGTGCTTGCTTGCATATATTGAGGGCAATGTACATCTTAAGTATGGGGGGGGGGGGAGTTCACATTACACATGTTTATTACATAAGTTTTAACTGAAATACATGCTCACGTAGCCAATAGCGATTCACCTTAGTGGGAATGATTGTATTCTTAAGTTTAGGGAATTTTTAACATTGAACGTTCTCATGCTCTAGTTTTTACTTGACTTTCTAGGAACTTTTTCCCAATTGACAATTGTTGCACTAATTGCTCATTAAACCCTTTTGGAAACTCAAGTTTGATGTTTAAGGGACTAGTTAGTTTTATTTTCTTGTGTTAATTTTGCTGAAAAAAATGAAAAGAGAAAAATACTTGTTTTAGTTGTGCATTTGGGGTAGAAAGAGCTACCACCTATGAAGTATGAAGCTACTCTCATAAGTCAGATAATAGTTATGTCCTAATGAGAGAAAGAGATATCTCATGGGATAAGTGAAAGCTACTACCCTTGTAGAAAGAGCTACCACCTCAAAAGTGTGAAAGCCACCTTACCGGCCACTTTGGAAAGGGCTACCTTAGAGGATGTCTGATAAACGTCTAAAAGTACGTAGTTTGCATGTATTTGTTTGGTATTATTTGTTACATTTATTTGTTGAACAGATGCCCTTTTGGTCTAAATTGTGTTATTTTTGCATTTAAGGCTTAATAGAAGCTTGAGGAACTCGGGCGACGCGATTGGGGATGAATTCGGTATCAAAACGGTGTTTCTGGGCGGAATTACTGTACCACAATACTGCAGCAGTGTTATCATACTAGTTGCACTGTAGCTCATCACGGGCTTCTCGACAGAAGGCTGGAAATCCTGAGGGGTCGGCATACGGCTAGTATATTGACCCATTTACCTATCGGGACCTGAGGATTTAAAAGGCTTTGAGGGCTTCTTTTTGGGTATCTTCTCTGGGGAGTCATCATCTTCTTTGGGCAAGAGACCGCTAAGGTTAGGGAAGCACTTCCACACCACCTTAAACCCGAGCTTGAGGAGGGCAAAAAGGGAGGAAATTCGAGCATTTCTCGCCGGGGAGAGCAAGAATTAGGAGGATCTACTTCTAGGGCTACATATCTCGGAGGATGAAGACAACGGGAAGCCACCCCTGCAAGTGGCTTCTTCGGAAGGTTTTCTCCTGGGATTCAAGCGTCATTCGGCGTTCACCATTTGAGGGAGTGTTCCTCATGTTTATTTTAGTTATTTGTATGGATTGCTTGGTTTCTTTGTTGAACATGAACAACTAAACCCCTAGGTCACCGGATGTAGGTGCCACAAAAACTAGGGCTAGCTTAACAAGACTTATATGTTCTCAAGAGTTCACTGAAAGATAGAACTTAATGTTCTAAGACTAAGTACTCAAAGTTGAGTGTTAAGCATACAAGAGAGTTAGAGTAGTCAAGTTGGCTATTCCCAGGGCATCAATAAAAAACTTCATTGCACATGACAACATTAGAGTTGAAACATGATTCAATAGAGCACAACAACAAATATGTAACTCAAATCAATCATTAATCCATGCTAGAAGAGTCATACAATAATGAACAAGCCATCATGGGTAGCATTAGCATCTAAAATATGACCCTAATACATGAAATACACCCATCCC
>NC_052471.1:22768869-22782301 GCF_009730915.1 Dioscorea cayenensis subsp. rotundata | reverse complement strand
TGTCATGAGACCATAGCATGCTTTCTTTATTATTGTTGTATTATTATTGGTGTATGTCATTTTATTCTTACGACAACATGAACATGCATAATGTATGCATAAGCCACAGAAAATATTTTAGCCCCATACTCATCATTTAAATGGTGGGTCCCACTTGAGTATATGCATGCATACTCTACTCGGTTCATATAGCCATGTTTCATCCTTATCTCATGCTAGCATAAAAATTTGTTTTATATGTCATTCCATATGTCATGGTAATCCTGACTTCTAAATGTCACGAGTGTGCATGCATTATATATATATATATATATATATATATATATTTTAAAAGATGAGCCCATCTCTTTAAGTCATGATCACGTGCATCCTTTTTATTTCATATTTTATTATGCGCGTATGTGCGTGAGTTGTATGTCTATTTATTTGTTGTTGCTTTACATGCCATGACTTATTTAAGATTTTCTTATTCTTTTCTTGGTCCATTTTAATAATTGTAATAAACACTTATTCTTTTATATTATTATTTATTTGTTTGAGATGTTATGCACGATGTCTGAAGAAATGGCATGATCGTCATTTTCTTGCTTTTGAGATATCAGCTTTTTCTTTTGAGGATGAATAGGTTTTAGAAATGGATGAGTCGTTTCCCGGTGTGCATCGTGCTAAGATTCCGACACATAAAAGTTCTCATAGGCACTGACCTTAGTATCTCATATCGTGCTGAAGGGTGGGTGGACCAACATAAGCCTTGATATCAGCCCGGTCGATAAAAGCAGCTATCTATTCCCTTTCTTGCAGTTATGTTGATAATAACATTTGGCCATGATTACGATGTGCATCCCTGAGTAAACAAAGCATTAACAACGGGTGAGTCTGAAGATTCCCGAGACCTTTTGTCAACCAATTTTCCACTTTTCGAGAAAACCATTTTGCTTGAGCGAGGAATAGACGATAACCCTCTAGATTGGCATATAGAATATCTTTGATGAAAATAAAATGTATATAGAGCTTGAGCCAATGCTTTTCACATAAAAAGTCTTCCAATTCCGGGAGGCCCATGCGATAGGATGATCCGATTCCGATGAAACAAGGCAGAGGATCTACACCTAGCTCAATAAACAAAAGAGCACTAGCAGCATACTGCAGTAATTATTGTTTGAAACTAGTTTCATAAATTAAACCCTCTCACATTCCATTAAATTCTCTAGCAGGTAAAACCTACTCATTAAAGCTAGAAAGCATATCATTTCCATTTATTTTTCACGAGGATCACTTCACTAAGCATAATAGAACTTTTATGATTATCAATGAACTCATACATCTTTGTACGAAGGAAAAGCTTCATCTGGGAAGGACCCTCGGCCTAAGCAAACTCCACACTTTTCGGCATTCTTGCGTCGGGTGAGAACATTCTCGGCGAGACCTCAGCAGGAAAACCAAGACCTTGTCATCGAGGCGGGGATCGGGGGAGGCGAGGAGTCTAGGAAGTAATAGCGACTTGACACGATGAGAAACTGAGATGATTTAAAAATTAAGGATGGAGGTGGTTGATAGGCGAAGATCGAAGCTTACCCACAGGCGAGGGACTTGGATGAGAGAGAAACTAGAAGCAAATGGTCTCTCTCTGCGGGTAGTAATGCCTCTTCTTGGGTCCTCCCACATGGTGCCTTCAGCCAGCGTCGGCTTCCTCGAGTAATTCTCGTGGCGATGGCGGTGGCGTCAATAAGCGCACCGGCGGCCGAGATAGCGGCGACAACAAGCGGCGGTGACATGCTGGCGGCATTATTTCGACCATCAAGCATGTCTCGGTGATGAATAAGCGGCAACGGCGGCGATGCGGCTGCGTCGATGTGGCCGGACAGCGGATAACGGCGGCAACCAGCGGCGGCGATGACATACTGGCGGCATTATTTCAACCATCGAGCATGTCTTGGTGATGAATAAGCGACAACGGCGGCGTCGCGCGATGGCGGCGTAAAAAATCTTTTATATATGTATATATAGTATATAAGAAATACGGGGATAGGAAGAGAAATATACCTCTTCTTTCGTTCTCTTTCCTTCTTCCTATTTTCTCGCTCTCTCACCCAAAATCTCTCTTGAGCTTCCTCTCTCCCTTTTAAAAAGCTTTGACCACCACTTTTTCCTCATCCAGTGAGATCTCTCCTTCTTATCCATCCAGGTAAATCTCCCTTTCTTATCCATCAGTGAATCCCGTGAATAATATCTATATATTTTTAAATTTCAAATTTTAAAACTTTTTTTTTAATTTCAAATTTTTAATAAATTTTTTTCCTTTTTATATTATTATTATTTATTTTATTTTATCTTATTTTATTATTTTATTATTTTATTATTATTTTATTATTATTTTTTATTTATATTTATTTATTTATATATTATTTATTTATATTTTATTTATATTATTTATTCATTATTTTTTTTATTTCTTTTATTATTTTTATTATTTTTATTTTTTTATTATTATTTTTATCTATATATATATATTTTTAAATTTACTTAATCGAGACTTCGATTGTGATGATCTAATTAATCATTTTAAATTTTTAAAATTAAATTTTTATTTATTTATTTTATTTATTATATATTTATTTATTACTTTTTCTAATTTTATTTCAAATTTCAAATTTTAAATTAAATAATTTATTTTTCAATTTATTATTAGTATTATTATTATTTAATTATATATTGATTTATTTTATTTATTATTATTTTATTTTTATTTATTTTTATTATTATTCATAACTCAATTTGCCTTGGGATGTGTGTTCAAAGCGCTTCAAGATTTGTACTTTCTCAAATCGCCTCAAGATCCGTTCTCAGAGGCAATCTTGTAAATTTTGCATTCATGCCTCGAGATATGTTCTCAAAGGGCAGATTTTGTAATTTTGCATTTATGCCTCGGGATATGTTCTCAAGGGCAATTTTGTAATTTGCATTTTGTATTTAACTTGGAATTTGCATTCTAGTCCAAAATAATCCAATAATCAATTAAGATTAAGATTATGACATTTAAATTTTAATTCTAAATATATCTATGATTAGGATATATTAGAATTAAATTGGAGCTAGTTTCCATTAGGACATTGAGTTTTTATTAGGGACATGCGTTATATTATTTTATATATAAACATCCGTAGCTCTTTTTATGAGCGATGCATGTAGATGTAACTTGCTCGCATGTATTAGGTCATGAATGGATTAAAAGGGGATGCTTGTATCATCACGCCGAGAAATTCGATGTTTGGTAGCCCTCCATCTAGGTTTAATCCGAAGAAGAGTAGGTTTAATCCTAAGTGAGATTTCCTCGTACTCAATGCAATCGTAGGAATGAGGATTTGGAAGAAATTCCTATCCATGTTCGTATGGGATTAGGGTTCAATCGCCGAGAAATTGGGGTTGTTCTAATCTTGAAATCTCATGGTCCATTTTACCCTTGCATCTTTAGATCATCATCCATGTTGCATGATAACCCTTCAAGGGGATCCTCATCCATAGGCCTTTGTGCCTCATTGATTTTCTTACTTGCTTATTGATTGTTCTCTCTAATTTGGTCATAATCTCGTTTTAGCTTTAATAACATTTAGTAGAGTAAAAATCCATCACTTGAGATCTTAGGCTAGATAATAGCTCGAGAAGGAGTAATAGGAGATCCTTAGCCCCATGGAATACGATCCTCGTGTCTTCATGCGAGGTATTACTTGGCGATCCCGTACACTTGCGTGGAAGCAATCAAGTTTTTGGTGCCGTTGCCGGGGACTCTTTAAGGAATTCTAGGAAACTTTTAGATTATTACTCTAGCCATTTTATTCTTTACTCATTTTTTATTGTTATTTTATTGTTGTTATTTTTCTTTTCCTTTAATCTTTACTTTCTATCATCTTTCTTGGTCTTGCAAGGTGCGGTGCATGACACGTCCATCTCGTTCGTACGTCATGGCTAATTCGAACATCAAGTTGGAAGGCGTGTACCACAAATTTGATGGTTGGATTAATTTTGCGAGACTCGGCAACATTTTTCACACCCTCGAGACAACCATTTATATACTCTGCTGCTATATGGGGATTCTAGCATATCTTTTTGATGGTTAGCGGTGCCACATAGTGATCGAGACCTTTATGAAAAGTGGAACACCATCGAGTGAGTGAAGGAAGCATATCACCAATTGAGCAGTTTGTTTTGACCACGAGGGATCGACGGTTTGCCACCATGAATCCCACCTTGGAGGACCGTCTGTGAAATGGGCCAAGTGTCGGCAAAGGAGTGCATGTGTGCACCTTGGGAGCCTTGCAGTTTGGGCAACATGAAGGTCTTGGAAATAATGCCAGTGTTGTGAACTTCGTGTTCATAGATGCAGGACAACGAGTTACGATGAGAGTGTGAGGGTGCATGAAGAGGTAGGATCCGAGCAGGGGTGATGGGCTTTGGAGCAGGAGGATTGATGCCGTCAACTGAGGAAGCACTAGATTTGGAGTTGAAAACACTACCTGAACAACTGGAGTACGCCTTCTTGGAAGAAGATACACAACTTCCGGTCATCATCTCTTCAAACCTAGCAGTTAAGCGAGAAGAATGGGTTGGTGGATGTACTAAAAGAGACACAAGAGAGCAATTGATTGGAAGATCAGCTGACATTAGAGGGATAAATCCATCCATTTTGCACTCATAAAAATTCTAATGACGGAGCGATCCACGGACCCAAAGCTTTGCCACAACGAAGACTCAATCAAATATGAATGAAGTGGTCGGGCGGAAATCATCAAGCTTCTCGATGAGGGCATTATCTATCCCGATGTCGAGACGGTGAGTGGGTTAGCCACATGCAAGTGGTCCCCAGAAAGAGGGGAATGACCATAATCACCAAAGTGAAAAAAATGAGTTAATCGACTTTCGTACAACAACAGGGTGGAGGGTATGCATTGACTATAGAAAAATTGAATGATGTCAGCCCGAAAAGATCATTTTTCCCCTACCATTCATTGACCCGGATCTTTGGAGGCGGTTAGGTGGGCATGCCTACTATTGTTTTGGATGGGTTCTCTGGTTGTTTCAAATTCCCATCACCCCCAGAAGATCGAGGAGAAGACTACGTTCACTTGTCGGTATGGCACATTTTGCTTATCACCGCATGTCTTTCGGGCTATGTAGCATACAGCCACCTTCGGAGATGCATGATGGCAATTTTTTTGAAGACATGGTAGAAGATTTTTATGGAGGTGTTTATGGATGATTTTTCCGTCTTTGGTGATTCATTCGATGTGTGCCTCAAGAACCTTGAGCGGGTCTTCATTCGATGTGAAGAGACCAATCTTGTGCTAAGTTGGGAGAAATGCCATTTCATGGTCCAAGAGGGGATAGTCTTGGGGGCACAAAATTTTCGAAAAGATGGAATTGAGGTTGACAAGGCAAAAGATTTCCACCATCGAAAAAAATTGCCACCTCAAAGTCTGTGAAGGCCATAAGAAGTTTTTGGGACATGCGGGTTCTATAGAAGATTCATCAAGGATTTTTCTAAAATTGCTAGACCCCTAACAAGGTTATTGGAAAAGGATGTCCCATTCGAGTTCGATAATGACTGCAAGACATCCTTCATGGCACTCAAGTAGAAACTAATTCAAGCGCCGATTATGGTTGCTCCAGATTGGGACTCGCCATTTGAATTGATGTGTGATGCAAGTGACTTTGCAGTTGGGGCAGTGCTTGGTCAGCGGAGGGACAAACATTTTCACCCTATTTACTATGCAAGTAAGACTCTAACGGGAGCCCAAGCGAATAACACTACGACTGAAAAGGAGCTACTTGCTGTGGTATTTTCCTTTGATAAGTTCCGGTCATATTTGGTTCTTTCTAAAGTGGTGGTGTACACCGATCATTCGACTTTTGAGGGTGCCTTGTAAAATCAAATGCCAAACCATGTTTGATTAGGGTGGGTCTTCACCTTTAAGAATTTGACACGGAGATTAAGGACAAAGCGGGGAGAAGAGAATCTTGCGGTGATCATTTATCCCGTTTGGAGGGCTCTAGCCTGAGAAACTATGAGAGACAAGGACATTAATGACTCATTCCACTGAAGAACACTTGTATAATATCCAGGTAGTAGAAGAGAAGGAACCACCCTGGTTTGCCGATTTCGCTAATTAATTGGTTGGTGGGGTCATTCCAAAATGGTTTATATATCAACAAAGGAAGAAATTCTTTTTAGGACCTCAAGCACTACATCACGGGAAGATCCATACCTATCCAAGGTTTGTTCCGACCAGGTAGCTCGAAGATCTGTTTCTAGGGCAGAGGGTCTAAGTATTTTGAGGCATTGCCACTCGGGATCCATTTGGTGGTCATTATGATCGTGAATAGAACAGCGAAGAAAATTCTTGATCGCGAGGTTTCTATTGGGCATCGAGTGTTCCATGACACCCAAAAAAATTCATTCAAGCTTGTGATAGATGTCGGTGGTCGCTAACATATCTCATGTGAGACGAGATGCCCCAAAATTGGAACCAAGCACTGTGAAGTTTTTTTGATGTGTGGGGGATTGATTTTATGGGACCTTTTCCAAGCTCCCATGGATACAAGTTCATACTCGTGGTAGTCGATTATGTGTCTAAATGGGTGTAGGCTCAAGCATTGCAAACAAATGATGCGAGGGTGGTGGCGAAATTTTTGAAGAAATTATTCTCCAGGTTCGGTAGCACCACGGGCTATCATTAGGGACGAGAGGCACTCATTTACGTAATGCCCAATTCGCAAAAGATATTGAACCGCTATGGAGTCTCCCATAAAATGGCAACAACATACCACCCACAAACTAGCGGGCAAGTAGAAGTGTCCAGCAGGGGACTTAAAAGCGAATCCTGGAGAAGGCATGTCGAGAACCCGAAGAGATTGGGCGAGAACATCTCGATGATGCTCTACGGGCATACAAAAGCGACCCTACAAGACTCCTATTGGAATCACTCCATATAGACTAGTCTATGGAAAAGCTTGCCATTTACCGGTTGAGATCGAGCATAAAGCTTATTGGGCCATTAAGTTTCTGAATCTTGACTCTTCTCTTGTAGGGTACAAGAGGAAGCTTCAACTGAATGAACTTGACGAGTGGCGCTCCACGGAATATGAGAGTTCAAAGCTCTATAAAGAAAAAGTAAAAGAGTACCACGACAGACGCATCAAGCACCCTAAGCAGTTTGACGAAGGCGATCAAGTCCTACTGTTCAACTCCAGGATGAAATTATTTCCGGGGAAGCTAAGATCACATTGGTCAGGTCCATACACGGTTACTCAAGTCTTCCCACATGGAGCGGTTGAGGTAATTGACACGTTCGAATATGCATGTAAACGCATAGTGCACGGGTGTCGAGTAATAATTACCCGGTGAGTGGGTGAGTCGAATCCACGAGAGCGGGGCTACTAGTAATAACTTCTTCTACGCTTTCTAACCTAATGATAAATGGAAAGGTGTGGTGATCTAATGTGCTGAAGAAATGAATACGGGAGATGAATATGCAAGGGTTAAATGGATGGAGATCTCAATCAATAAAAAGTGGGGTATTGAGACGATGCTCCCCCTAGGATTCGAGTATTAGAGTCTTGAATAAGCAAAAGTGTTTCTATGATGAGTAAGTTAAGTCATGGAAATCCAAATATAATCGGATCCGGCCTCCCGATCACCGATAATAGTCCCTATGAGGTCCGGTGGAGAAATCGCTCAATCTCAACACCTCACACCACATATGATGCAAAGCACTCTAGGGATTCCAAGAGATGTGTCGATTCCTAAAGATTGATCCAACCCTAGTTCGGTGAAGGATCCTAACCCCCTACAAGGTCCCGGTGGAGAAATCTCTCAATCTCACGCCTCACACCAAATATGGTTGCATAGAGCTTAGGGAGCGGAGATGAGAATACACTCAATCGGAAGGGAGAGGGGACACTCCACTATCTCATGACTCACCCTGTCAACCCTCTTTAACCTTCAAGTTTGACAAGATCCCATTGCGTATATCCATGAAAGTGCACTGGTTTGTCGAGTAATAATCCGGGTGAGTGGGTATTGAATCCACGGGGGCGAGGGAGTAAAACACTTAGTCGATTATTAGCTATGTGGACTATCAACAATGATAAGTGTGACAATGATTCAACTCTCAACAATTAAAAAGCAACAAGTAAAGAGAGCAAAAAGTAAGGAGGGGTAAGGCAATCGATAAAAATGGGGTACTCGGATGATGCTTCACCTAGGATAATTGCTTCAAGTGCAAGAACTCTCTATTATGCTTCCTAATCAATGCAATGGTGAGTCCATAATAAAGAAGGTTGGAACTCACAATAAACAACAATTTATTGAAAGCATAATAAAGAAGTTCAAAGAAACGAATACATCCTAGGGTTCACAATCACCCAAGTACCCACTAGGGGTTTAGCTCTCCATGGAGCTAAGTACAATCAAAGAAATCGAATGTAAAAGTAATGAATCCATAAAGAAACCCCCTCGATGGTCGTGTCGATAGTCTTGTGCAGAGTCCTCCACTCGTCACAAGGGATCCTTTGTCCGGCCTAGGATACACCTCATCCCGGGATCGATGCCAGCGAAAGCTCTCCCAATAACCTTTCTTCCGAGCGACAGCGCTGATGTCGGAGCCATAGAACCTCTCCAAAAAACCTAGCCAATACCCCTCAAAACCCTAGCCGAAGCCCTCTCACAGAGTTAGGAAAAGATGGAGAAAAGAATACCAAAATCGGGGCTGAATCGACTTTAAATAAAGTGGAATCGGGCGACTCCACGGGCGTGGGACGGTACGCAGCGCCCTGTCTGGGAGACTTTCCACCGGCCATGGATAATTTCCACACGACCAGCGTGGATTCTCTGTTCTCTAATTTCTCGGCGGTGTGAATAGTCTTTTGCTACGAGTACATTCTACGAGTGTTGGTGCGGTGCTACCTTCTGACCTTCGACACGAATAACTTCCCAATTCCATATTTTTCATCGAGATTAGCATAGCGTGCACCGCGTTTACGTCGTGAATCACTGCATCTTCAATGATATACATGTTGGTGGAGCTCTTGTTCTTATTTGCATAAGTCGGAATGCTCGAGTGTGAGCGCCTTTGTGCCCCTCAAATGGATGTGCTCACTTGAATCTGAGGAGATTGGCACACATTCTAGCATCTCACACCCGACCGATGTCTTGGCGTTTGACCCTTAGCAAGATTTCCTTTCAAAAATAGGTGCATTATGATCCACATTGGCCTATTTCCTTCATACTCGAGCCTCATAACCCTACGCATAAAAGTAACATAAAAAACACACATATTAGTGTAAAAACACGAGAAAAGTAATGCTCAACATAAGGAATGAACACTTCCCATTCATATCGCTAAGAACTTATCAAACTCCCCCACATAGCTTTTTGCTTGCCCTCGAGCAAACATTAAAACGATACGTGCATCAATGAAGAAAATATTGAAAGTTCTTGGCCTTAGGGTTCACGAGGGCATACAAAGAAAGTATTCTACGAGTAAGGAAAATTTCAACACTAAAAAAACAAAAAAATCAATGCTCTAGCTAAAAAACTTGAATAAAAACAACAAACCCGAAATTTCGTGTATGTGTGTGAACTCACTCAAAACAACCCAAAATATACTCCTCAAAGTTCTAAGTATAAGGGACTTATTTATCTACAAAAGTGACAAAAATTTTTAAATAGATGGTAGTAGCTTCACACATCCTCTAAAGGTAGCCCTTTTCCAAAGTGGCCGCTAAAGGTGGCTTTTCACACTTTCGAGGTGGTAGCTCTTTCTACCGAGTGGTAGCTTTCACTCGTCCTATGAGATAGCTCTTTTCTCTCATTAGGGGGCATAACTAGTATCCGACTTGTGAAAGTGGCTTCATACTTCATAGGTGGTAGCTCTTTCCACCCAACAAATAAAAATAAACAATAAAACTATTTTTGTTCCTTTTGAATTGTAGAAGTAAACCTAACTGGTCCCTTTAACATCAAACATGAGGTTTCCAATAGAGTTCAGAGAGTGAGTAGTGCACTAAGTGTAAATCGGGCAAAAAATTCCTAAAAATTCAAGCAAGAATTAGAGCATGAAAACATTCAATGTTAACAATTCTCCTAGACTTAAGAATACAATCATTGCAACTAAGGTGAACCGCCATTTGCTATGTGAGCATATATCAATCAAGAACAATAGAAAAGATATGCGCATTATGAAACTCCCCCACACTTAAGTTGTACATTGTCCTCCAATGTACACATGCAAACTCACTCAAAATATATCATTTTAAAAATAGAGGGTGGGAGAAAGCAACCAAAACAATACTCCCGACTCCTAGTGTTGCGTTTGATAAAGCTAATTCATTGGGAGTAGTGTTTCCAGCGGGTTGTGAAGCTCACGGCCCAAGTGCCGAGCTCACCTTGGCCGTGCCCATGATCAAGTCTCAATTCCCAAGATGACAGACCATCTGCCGCATACGAGGGGTTCGGTGAAGCTCAAGAAAAAAACAAAAATAACTCGAGTGTATGAAGCAATAGAATACAACTCGGTAAATGCAACATAACATAAACTCGGAAGGAAAAATCCTTTATGGTGAACAAGTCTAAAAACAAGAAAAATCGAATAAAGTAAAATGCATGCAAAAGTAAAAAGAAAAGTCAAGTATCGAGATCGCTTTCGGGCTCCTGTATTTATTCCTTTCTTCTTGAAGATAGTGGGTCCTCGGTCTGGGAGGTCGAGGATGGAGGTGCTTTGGAGAGGCCAGCGGGGCCGAAGGGACCTCAGGCTGAGGACAAATGATGAGGCAACATCTCGCTCTAGGATCTGCTGTAATATGTCGAAACGTACCATGAACTCTATGTACTTAGTGGCCTGCGTAGCTCTAATCTCGGCAACCTCAGCTCGGACCACTCCTATAGCATTCTCGAGCTTCCCAAAGCGATCATTTGGCTCGAGATGGTGAAAACATCACATGCTGGGGGTGGTTCCTCGGCAGCTGGAGGTGCCTCGGCTCTCCATCGATCTTTGGTGAGGCTCGGGGGTGGGCTGAGATGCTCGGCTTCATCACCTTTCATCCTCGGCTATCTTTGGAGACTGGTAGGACTAAAGCAAAAACCCACGTCAGAACCCTGCGGACCATGCCCATCAACCTCATCATCCTCAGACCCGGGAGGCGGGTACACTCGTCTTCTCGGCCTCGCGAATTGAATCAAGAGACCCAATGCCCAGCACTAATCTTGTAATGTCAAGGGCGGAGAAGATCGCTCCCAGTCTAACATCTGTCCACGATGTCTCGATGTAATCGGCCGGGATGTGCCCTAAGTGGATCGATCACACTCTACGCACGGTACAAGTACAACGACTTTGCGGCTCAAGACATCGCATTACTATCACCGCTGGTCATTCACGACCTACTCATGATGGCGTGCAAATATCTGTAGGCAGGTTGGGAAAGGACGTGGCCTTGGACACCCCGGCTCGTACTGACCTTGACCACATAGCACTTTGTACGCTCTCTGCGGGGTCAAGGTTCGGGATAATCGGTGAGCACAGCATGCATACTCCTCTGTATCTCGTGAATGCCTCCTCATGTATAGGCCAAGTGAGTACGGAAAGCTGCGTAATGCTCAAAGCTATGGTGGCGTCCAAATACTACTGCACTGAATGGTGCCCAAAGCTGCCGAAGCTGCATACGCTCTATCAAACTCGAGCGAGGGAGGCACCTCAGTGCAAACTCTCGGATGGTGGCTCTCTAATAGTCGATAGCTGCCGCCAACCACCTTCTAAAAACTAGATCATCGAGCTCTCGTGGCGAACTCATCACCCCTGCTCGAGGCTCCCGCAATACCTAGTAGCATCCAGTAAATCGAGTATATCCGAAACGGAGTCTCGACAATCGCTCATAACCGACCTGATGTTCAGGAATTGTTAATTGCATGCCCTCGGGCTCAGAGGATGACTCACGTGGCCTCTTATCAGCTTGCTTCTTTGACCTAGGTGCCATGATCTGCAAAATTTAAACAAAATTTGGTCAAACAAGTTGAGAAACAATATTGCGAAATCCACGCAGTCGTGTGGAATTTCCACACTCCCATGCTGGATCCACGGGGCGTGAGAACCGACGCACTTGCATCAACAATCCAAAAATACAACTTAATAATACTTCTAACTTCGTCCTAAAACATAAATCATTGTTCCAATTGAAGAAATGAAGCATTATTAACCGATTAATCGATAGAAAATCATGAATTTACGTAAGAAGATGATGAAAAAGTTTACCAACGAGGAGAAGTAAGAAAATGAAGAGCCGGCCGAGAAAACTTCGCTAAATCCCACCAACGGCGCTATGGACTCGAAGATGCATTTGTGAGAGTGTTTTCAATTGAAAAGTACGTGAAGAGGAGAGGAACCATCCTCTTTTAAAAGCAGAACTCATGACTTTTTGACGTTCGTGCAGTCCACAGCTGGCGATGCTGGGAATTCCCCACGCCCGTATGCCTCACTTCAAAAAGCTCCCACAGGCGTATGCACGCCCCTGTGCCTCGGAAAAACTCTCCCAGGTTAGAGCGATCTCACATGGGCGTCGCAGGAAAATATCCACGCCCTCGCCCGAACCGCGAACCAGCGCCGCCCACCATGGCTTCAGTCATCCAGGAATAATATCAAATCACCACAAAATGCGGAAATTCCGCAGGCGTACGATCCATGCAACTCACGGTAGCCGCGCCCTATGTTTTCTCGAGATGGAGGGCAACCTACAGATTCCGCAGGTGTGCGGAAATTACAAGTGTGTAGTTCTGAGGTCACCCACAGTAGCGAGTCCACGCCCTGTGTGCTCTCAGAAATCTGCCCCAACAACATTTATCCACATGTTCACCTCACCTTTCTTTCGTGATGAACTTTAGTTTAGTGGTTCAATCCATTGTTGATTAGCTAGAGATTAGAAGAGCAATTGGGTACTATGACCTCGAGTTCTGTGGTTCAAAAACCACGTCCCTCATCGGTATCACTTTTTATTACTTTGCTACGATCCATGCATTTGCTGAAGAGTACATCATAAATTATGACATTGACTATTTCTCAGAATTTTCTTAAATCTCTTCTCTATTTGCGTTAATAGCTCCTTGCACATCCTGTTCAAAGGTTGTTAAAACAAACTCAACAATAGAAGCTTTGATTTATATATTTATAGATTTATTTGGTTGAACTTGCCATGCTTAGATTCATTTATAGCTCCATGCTTCGATATATATATATATATATATATATGACAGGCTTTGTTTGTTAAAAAAGTAAATGAATCATTATAACAATGATGATTATAATGATTGTGATGATGATTTGGGTTAGATTTATTAATTAAACCCAACTTCTTACTATTATAATCTTAGGACTAGAGGGTTGGCAAACAC
>NC_052471.1:22738275-22767869 GCF_009730915.1 Dioscorea cayenensis subsp. rotundata | reverse complement strand
ATCTTCTTGCTTTTACTTATACTTTTTGCCCTTAATCGGAGGTTCTAAAGATTTTCTAATCTAGGGTAATTAATAATGAGAGGCTTGCCTCTGTTAGGAATGAAAAGAACCCACACAAAACAAATACGACATTTGTGCTTTCCGATATATCATCTGGTGTCTTTCATGATGCGATCACGCGTATTTCGATGCAACAAAGTTCGGCACGCGCCTGGTGGGGACCCAAATTTCTCCTCCCATCTTTAAGGCGAAAAGTACAAGTGAGGTCACCTACTACATCTTATGAAAGAAATCTAATCATGTTTCTTTTGTTTTGCAGGAAAGCGAAGACACAAATGGCGCTCAAAAACTACGACCACATCTGGAAGTCCAAAACTCACAATTTTCCTGGCCGGCGCGGGTGCAGCGCCAATCACACATTCAACAGGCTGCAGGTGACCTTGACTCATACTCTAGAGATCAGTTTGGGCATTCATGTAAGGAGACCCGCACCTTCGAAGGAGACCCTGACAATCCCGCGGCTTCCATCCAAAAGGCGTCGTCCCAATGTGATTATTCACGCATAGCTGGCGAGGAGATCACGATGTTGGCGACTCACCAGACTATACATGTATTGAGAGCTACCCATCCCTAAGAGGGTGAGTTCACACGCATGAATGATGATGGGGGATGATGAACCCCACCGCTACTCGTTACGGCAAAAGGGCGGAAAGTGGAATTTTCCACTTCATCATGATGAGACACACCCTAAAGAAGAAAAGGTGTGTTTCGAGGCTCACACAAAGGAGAGTTAAGATTCCAAAACGAGGCTGGATTTTGTGTCGTTCCAAGGGCACACAAAATGATCGAGATGAGTACCTTCAATAACCTGATTTGGAAACTCCTTAACACTGGTGAAGAAAAATGTAACCCGCTGTATACCTGCGTTCCCAACTGAGTGAAAACAAAGTTGGTAGACCTCTAAAAGTCCTATCACGAGAATTCATTTTGCAGAGTCTCTATAAGACTTACACAGACATCAAGGAAATTGCGTAGTCGAGAGAAGATTGAAACCAAAGAGAATTCTATCAAAAAGGAGAAGCGAGTGATGTCATAAGCGTAGAAAGGCGAGTGTTTGATACGCTTAGCTCCTGTACAAGAAATCCAACGAGGTTGACAGGTCTAGAAATTTCATAATGGAGGAGGGAAATGAAAGATGAAGAAATGTACGTCATGCAGATGTGGAAGATGCACACTTAGCCAAAGCATGGTTGCTGAAGCAAGAGAGATCCTGCACCGAACGAAGAACAAACCGAGGACCTGTTACAAGATCCTGTGAGAAAAGCAAGCAGACTCTGAATGGGAAGAAGGTTCCATTCATGTGCCACCACATGAGGGAGCAAGGGATAGGGACTAGCCTTCCACTACTCCATATACCAAGGAAACACAAAGAAGTACAGCAACTAAATGAAGATGAAGAGGATGAAACCTGTCTTATTCCTCAAAAGGGACATCATGATACTGAATATCAAAGACTCAATGATAACATGGCAATGTTGATGGAGTCAATGTTACAAAATGCAAAAACAAATTAAAAGTCCTCATGGAAAATCAACCTGGAACAACCAGGAAGATCGAGAGTCCAACCCGGACGGCCGAGAGAAGCCCCGAGGCCAGTTGACCAAGGGTAACCCCACGGTTTCCTATGGAGAATGCAGAGGTCGAGAAGTCCAACACCACCTCCAAAGGAAACCTTCAGGCCAGCAGAACATGGAAGAAACTCTTATGCTCCTATTCAGGAACAATCAGCTGTAATGACTCAGGAAGAGATACAGCGAATGGTAGTTGCTGAATTAAATCAAGCCAAAGGAATTGAGAGACAAGGGCGCGATGGAGACAAGCCCATCCTAGCTACCCACGACTGTGCCTTACCCAGGGATATACTGTTCCTAAATTCAAGCAATTTATCTGATTGGGCAACTCGACCAACACTTGGCTCCATTTTGTCACGCGGCCAGGAGATACAAGCGCGAAGCCATCGCTCCTCCTCAGGCGGTTCTCCGCAAAGTCTAGCAGGGGAGTAGCATTTGAATGGTATGCAAATATGCAACCCGAGTTGATTCAAAACATGGCGCAGTTAAAAAGATGTATTTTGAGTACGGTTTGGGGGCATAAGTGACAAAATCACAATTGTTGACCTAGTAGCCACTCGCCAAAACAGAAAGATGAAAAGTGGTCGATTACATTATGAGATGGAGGAATCTTGAGCATCAAATGAACAACCACTCGATCAGCCAGCGGTAATGGGTTTATTGCTAGGGAACATTGATAGTTGGATGTCACCTTTCTTGAGTACATATAAAGCAACACTACATTCCAAGGCTTAATCTCACAAGCTGAAAAATTAGAAAGGACCAACCCGAAGGTGTTGTCCGCTTTCCAAACCACTTCAAGGAGGACAAAGACAAATCCAAGAAAATGAAGGGTGTCAAGTACACTCGCTACTACCTTCAATATTGAGAAGGGAAAGGCGAAAGCGAAACCGTATATAGCTGTCGAACAAGCTAAGGTACCCTAGCTTAGGTGCTCATCGACAATGAGTCAAAACCCTTCCTTCCTCGAAGGATAGGATCGAATAAGAAGTATCCCTTCAAGAGATAAAAGTGCATAAAATCTTCAAAGATGTCATGAGAGAGGGTCTACAGCTCCACAATGCAAAAGACACTAAGAGCAAAGCAAGACAGATCATCCCACTATCGTCCATATCATAGTGTTGGGACATTGCCAATAGAAGATTGTTATGTTTTTCAAGGACGGGTCGAGCGACAATACCAAGAGGGCAAAATCACACTCTCAAAGAATGTCTTGTCCAGAACAACCCAAATTTAACATGTATCGTTACGTGACTACCCTAAACCCGTATGGGTCATCCCAAAGGAAGTTACAGGTGATTGGTAACAAGGTGATATTTACATCAATGGTAAGATGACAAACTCAGGTCAGTCCCCGTGAAGAGTTATGGGAAGATTTGTATCCAGATCAATGAAGATGTTAAAAAGGCTGGTCGAATTGCCGGGGATCATTTGGGCAGCGCTCAGCAACCTCATAAAGGTCACCTGGACAAAGCGCCAAAGAAAAGAACAAGAAAAGAAAAGCAAAAGCGCGACAATCAAAAGCGCCAAGAAATCTATTATCGAGGAGTATATTGAGACCCTTGAAGAATATGAGAGAAAGAAAGGGTTCCGAGTACCTCGCAGATTATTTTCCTCAGAGAAATCGAGGAGTTACTCAGTGGAATTAATCGAGAAAATTGGAAAATGAAGAAGATGTGCAAGTGAGACTCTGCGTGGTTATTTCTGAGGGAACCTTATATAACCCAGGAAGATGATGATGAATATGATAGCTTTTCCGAGCCGCAGAGTCATCATGACCGTTACGGCGACCCTATGTCGAAGAAAAAGCAAAGAAAGAAGATAGCATTCGTGTGAAAGAGTAAAGAAAGCGTAACGCCAAGCCTCTTGGAGCCCTACCCACAACTAATGTCCAAGAACCATATATTACACTCAAGACCCCAAAATATAAGATCTTGAAGAAAGTCATGCCCTCAAGACATCCCCGCTCATTCAAAGGGTATAGGAGTCGGTAGATAGGCGTCTGCGAAGCGATATTGAAGATGTTGAGTGGATGAATTCGGGACATATCCTCGCGAATCATCGATACACTTTGTTTCGTGGTCGTGGATTCTCCAGCCCTTCTTAAAACAACAAATATCAAAAGAAAGATCTATCGGGGAAAGATAAAAAGGAAAAGAGATTTTGATCAAGCTAGAAAATGGATTGAATTTGCATAAACCAGGGCGCGCGCGCTTAATGCATCTCGTAGACATTCAAGCTCATCGCTAATATCACCCGACTTCACAGGACACACCATAGAAGAATGTCACGCTTTCCAAAAATGGTTGCAAGGACAGGGTTTCTCGTGAAATTTGACACTCATCGAGGATTACTTTGAAGAAAAAGCGTGAATGTTATGCTATAAATGCTCATGATGATTCGTAAGATGAGCTAAACTTCCTTGAGGAGAAGATGAAGCACCACAACATGTACATCAGGTCGACTTAGCCAATCGGAAAACACTTCAAGCCAAAGAGGTTCCCGCTCAATAATCGAGATAAGGGAAGATGATTGAAGAAGAATGTCTCCAAGAAAACCCTCGAAGCCAAGCTACAATATTTTGGCTACATTCGAAGAAAGTCCCGGCACTCCTCGATATACAGATGCATTGATGATGTCACCGAGGTCGGAGTCTTTAATACATGCCCTACAAAATCCTCGAGGATATCAAAGACATCACTGAAAGTCAACATAAAAAGAAGCCCTATATGCATCTCATACATCTTCGGTGTCCTTCACAAATGAGGACCTATTACATGGGACTACGTGACTACACAGACCACTATATGTGATGAGTTTAGGATGGAGTAAAAGATCAACCGGTTTTGATTGATCCAGTGCTTCTTTGAATTTAATGACCAATACTCTTCGAGCATTGGCTCTCAGTATGCCACTTATCTTCGGAGAGGATTATTATCCGTGGCTTAATCAAGCCATGACCAAAAGGCATCGGATCGATCACTCTCCCCTTAAATTTGGAAAACCATATCATCGGATGAAATTTCATGTAATTGACGCTGATGCGTCCTATAAAGCCTCTCTTAGGAAGGCTATGGATTCATGAGAACCACTGTTCCTTCAACGTACATTAATGCGCAAAATATTTGGTGGATTGAAGGTCTTCGTAATTGATGGAGAAATCCAACCCTTTGGCATCCACGAAGCACACTATGAGGATGCGAGGTATTATCTTAACACATCCAAACCAACCAAAGGGGCAACCGCCATGCCTGTGAGAAGTGTCTTTGATTAAGACAACCCAAAACTACTCCTGCACTCAGAAAAGAGAACCAGCGCCACCCTCACTTTGGTAGTGACACTCGAGTCATCGGAAGATGAGAGCGATGCAGAGTATACACCAAAAGGGTCAAAATTGAAAGATCTACTGTGAAAATGCATTATACATTACGAGGATTCCGGATGGGCTATACAAACCTTGGATGACTTGAATGTAAATACAATCGAGCATCTAAAACATTTTATGTGCCAGCTCGTACGAAAAAGGAAAGAGGCATTCTCTTTTATACAAGGATGTAGAGCAAGAAGACCTTAAATGATGATATCATAAATATTGAAGAAATAGAAGATGATTAGGCTCAACCCATAAGCTTCCTGAAGCCATTATCCCAACAAGCTCGGGACGATAGTTGAGGAGATTTGGGAGCAAAATCAAGTGGTCAAGGAGGTCACATCAGGGTTTCGTGCAGGTTGTGGCATCCTACCGGATAGACAAGAATGGGATAGGCTATTCTGAGTTTTTCCAAGCACTCATGTTACATGGTAACATTGCAGGAGGAGGAGAGAGGAAATAAAGATGAAAAATGCACCACTCGAACTAGAAGACGGGGGGCAAGCAACAATTGTTGAGTTGGTTGAAATCGACTTGGGAAGCGATGATGATTCAAGACCAACTTTCCTAAGTGCACAACTATCAGAAGAAGAAAAATCATCATTCAAGGCTCTCTTGAAGGAGCATATTGACTGCTTTGCTTGGAACTATAATGAAATGCCAGGATTAGATGATGAGGTGGCTGTTCACAGACTAGCCATTGATCCTAATGCTACTCCAGTCAAACAGGCACCAAGGAAGATGAAGTTTGACCTAGAAGAAAGGGTGATATAAGAGACGAAGAAGCTGATTGAAGCAAATTTTATCAGAGAAGAAAAATACCCTGATTGGATAGCTAGCATAGTCCCTGTGAAAAAGAAGAATGGGCAAATACGGATATGTGTAGACTTCAGGGACCTGAATAAGGCGTGTCCTAGGGATGATTTTCCCCTCCCAGTTATGAAGCTCATGATCGACAACACCTCAGGGTACGAAATGTTCTCCTTTATGGATGGATATTCTGGATACAATCAAATTAAAATGCATCCATAGGATCAAAAGAATACTGCTTTCCGAACACCCATGGGAATATATTGCTATAAGGTAATGCCGTTCGGATTGAAGAATGCAGGAGCGACATATCAAAGAGCTATGACCAGAATATTTGATGATTTAATTCACAAAGTTGTCGAATGCTATGTAGACGATCTTGTAGTTAAAACAAATTTCAAAGACAAGCATCTTGATGATTTGAGGACAGTCTTTACACGCCTTAGACAATACAAGTTGAAAATGAATCCTATGAAGTGTGCTTTTGGAGTCCTCTCTGGAAAATTCCTAGGCTTCATCGTGAGGCACAGGGGAATAGAGATAGATCCCTCCAAGATAAAGGCAATCCTGGAAATGCCACCTCCTCGGACATTGAAGCAGTTGCGCTCCTTCCAAGGTCGTTTAGCATATATCAGGAGATTTATCTCCAACCTCTCTGGAAGATGCAAGCCCTTATCTAAACTGGTCAAGAAAAATGCTCCTTTCAAATGGGATGATGAATGTCAGAGAGCTTTTGATGACATTAAACAGTACTTGTTGAATCCACCAGTGCTAGCAGCCCCGATTCATGGAAAGCCTCTGATCTTATATACAGATGCATTGGAAGGGTCTTTAGCGGCTATGTTGGCTCAGAATAATGAAGAAGGTAAAGAAAATGTGTTATATTACCTTAGCAGGATGTTGGTAGGAGCTGAGAGTAAATATACGCCAATTGAAAAGCATTGCCTAGCTTTGGTGTTTGCAGTCAAGAAGTTAAGACACTACTTGCTAGCGCATAAAGTAATACTTATATCAAAAATAGATCCACTAAAGTACCTGATGACCAGGCCGTTGCTTACAGGAAGACTAGCAAAATGGGCATTAATTCTGATGGAATTTGATATAACGTATACTCCACAGAAGGCAATTAAAGTGCAGGCGCTTGCAGACTTTCTAGCAGCACATCCTCTCCTTGATGATTCACCACTTAATCTTGAACTCCTTGATGAAGAGACATTAATGGTGGAAGAAGCAAGGTGGCGACTATACTTTGATGGGGCGTCATCTATAAAACCGGCACTCATGTCCCAAATGCCACAAATCAAAGCTGGAATAGGACTCGTATTCGTTACGGAAGGGGAATCCTCGGATATGCTCTCCCTTACGGAACCATGCTGCAAAACAATGAGGCGTAATATGAAGCCCTCATGAGCTGGTTTGGACCCCGGTAATCAAAATGGGAATCCAAGACATACACATATTTGGAGACTCACAACTCATTATCAAGCAAGTCGAAGGAGACTACTAGATATACAAACCTAAACATCTTAAATATTATAAGAAGGTCAAAAAAATCGATGAAAAATCCCCAAAGTGCAATTGAGAAGGGTTTCAAGATCGAGAAAATGGAGAAAGCTGATTCTTTGGGCGAAAGTAGCAAAGGATCGGCGAATCAAATTATGAAGAAATCCATATAACCATAAAAAAATAGAAGACCCATTAGATGCGATCCACCGACAGTCGAGAGGAAAAGTCTTTGAGCAATCTGGAAAGCCTTCACTCTCAAAATGCCAAAGGAAGATTGGAGACAACCGTTCATGGAATATTTGAAATATGATAAACTCCCTGAGGATAAATCAAAAGGTCTTCAGATAAAGTGAAGAGCCCTAAGATTCACCCTCATAAATGATATATTATACCGCGAGTCCTATGATCAACTACTCCCTGCGAGTGCCTCTCATATGAAGAAGCCCAGAAGTTATGCATGATGTGCATTCGGGATATGTGGTGCTACGCAATCCGGACCCAAGATGCGACTCAAGATCAAATGCTTGGGGTATTACTGGCCAACCATGGTCGGCGATTGCATTAATTATGCTAGAAAATTTCATCTATGTCGGATACATGGAGATTTTATTCATCAACATCAAATCCTTTACACCCCACTGACCTCCTCATGGCCTTTTTGAGATATGGGGAACAGGATGTAATCGGTCCCTATTGAACCACCATCATCTTTTGAGGACATCGGTTCATATTGGTCGCACAGATTTCTTCTCTAGATGGGCAGAAGCAATCCCACTTAGGGAAGTCAAGGTCGAGAATATCCTCAAATTCTTCAAGGAAAAACATCTTATATAGATTTGGGACTCCAAGAAGAATTATTTCAGACAACGACCCCGCTTTGAGAAGCTTCAAGGTCGGTGGGTTGCGCATGACATCATAAAATAGATTGGAGATATACATCCATCTATAACGCTAGAGCAAATGGATTGGTAGAAGCATTCAACAAAACCCTCTCAAAGCTGTTGAAGAAAGCAGTGTCTAAAAACAAGAAAGATTGGCATGAAAGACTCCCGGAGATGATATGTGCATATCGCACTACCTATAGGACTCCAACACAGTGCACGCCATATTCTTTGGTATTTGGAACTGAAGCGGTCTTACCTCTCGAAATCCAGATACCCTCCCTGAGAATGGCATTGCAAAATGAAATTTCTAATGAAGATAATGTTCGGCTCCGCTTGGATGAGTTGGACTCTCTTGATGAAAAAAGATTAGGGGTGCAACAAAATCTCAAAGTCTACAAAGCACAAATGTCTCAAGCATATAACAAGATGGCTTGTTTTCGGACTTTTACCAAAGGAGAGATGGTCCTTGTCCTCAGAAGACCCATCATCACTAACAAAAAGGCCGGGGGCAAATTCAAAGCAAATTGGGAAGGCCCTTATGTTGTGGAGATCGTCTACGAAGGAGGCGCATATCAACTTATCGATACCAATGGACAAAGACCGATGCCACCCATCAATGGTCGTTTCTTGAAGAAGTATTATGTCTAATGTAAAAATGTTTTGCCTATGACGGAATGGCTGGTCCCTCACAAGGGTTGACTAGTCATGTACAATTAAATGTGCTTCTCGAGGCAAAACATTTATTTTCATGCATTTATGTACTAAAATCATTTTTGTACTAAAAATTCGTTTAATGAAATAAGGAGACATGTATTTGTCTATGAAGGAACGTCCGGCTCCATGTAGACCGGTCATGCATAGTTAAGTGTGCTTCCTGAGGCAAATACATTGGTCCCTGTATTTTCAAAAAAAAAAAAAAAAAAAAATCCTTATGCATGAAAACTAAAGCTTCTTTGATATTATTGCTCCAATCAAGGTCTTCATCAGGTGACCAAATTACCTTCGATTGCCTTGAAATTTCTTTCAAATCATAAATATATGTTTTGTCTTCAATCTAAACGGTTGAAATTTGATTTGAAGATTACATGATTTATTGAAGAGAGTAGGGTTGTGGGCCATGTTGCAGGACACCGCTTCTCTATGTTCGATGTTGATCAATGTGTTCATCGGACAATGTCACAAATTCGGATCGGTCTGAAATTTTTTATAAAAACTCCAGCCTTGATAATGCTCAATGTGAACGGTTATGATTGAGCCTCAAGTCCATCAATTATCAAAATAAAATCACAAATCAAGCATGAAATTCATTGATGATTGTCATCACAACATATTCAAATTCTAGCTCAAGATCAAATAGTCAAAAGAGCTCCAATCCTGTTTAAATTTTTTCTATATAATTGAGAAGTTCTGATTTTCAATGTGAACGGTAACGATTAAATTCTAAGTTCATATGACTATCATAAGAAATTTGGCAAGTTAGAGACAGAATCTGTCTAAATTTCTGCCCAGCTACCTCATCATCAAGTCGAGAATCACCACATTAAATCATATTAAATTTTGGTGAAATTTTTTATAGTCATTTGTAAAGTCCTTATCTCTAATATGAATGGTGGAGATTGGAATTTGAGCTCATTTGAATATAATAAAAAATTAAGTTCACAGACCTTGTTTGTCTAATTTCCTGTTCGCCTATGGTGCTATCAAGTGGATGAATAGCTTATGAAATCATTCCAAATGTGGCTGAAAAATATTGACAAATACAAGGCCCTCATTCAAAAATGAATAAAAAGGAAAAAAAGAAAGAAGAAAAACAAAAACAAAAACAAGAAGAAAAAAATCAATCATGATTTCAATTCTCCAAGTATTCTACAAAGACACATGAGAAAGCCAAGTCTTATTCAAATCAAAATGTTCATGATCAATGTTTTAAAATCAAATGCTAAAAGCATAAAACAAACTAGAAAACAAACTAAGAAAACAAACTAGGAAAAGCAAAAGAGAGAGAAAGGGCCCTTTAATGCCCAGTAAATTTCAACAATGATTCTTTTGCTTCCTCCAACTCGTCGAGCCATTTGGCGAAAATAGCCATAAGAGGAGTATTTAAGTTTTCTCTTTGATTCTCAGCAAGTTGCATCTTGGCCTCATCCAACGCAACTTGAAGATTCGCTTATGTAGGCTCGGAAGCTTCAAATAGGTCCGTTGAATCCGCTATCTTTTCACCCAAAGTCTTCATTGTGCCTTGAATCTCACGAAGTTCGCCCTGAAGTTGATGTTCCCTTTCAGCAAGTTTCTGATACTCCTCCTTGTTCGCATTTATGTCATTGATCCAGTATGTCCTGAGATTGTTAAGATGTTCAAGTGCCAAAGTTCTTTCGTGTACGCATGCTGTGGCTTGTTGACTAGGGATGCAAGCTTGAACATTAGGATCCTCTGAGGCTTCTTTAGCATAGGATGCACATCGAACGATCTTCTCTATAAAAGGCTCTAGATTGTTCAAAATCAATGTTGAAAAGGTTGAAAGAGTAATTTTGACTCCTTCACTTTGTTGATGATGTCTTGGTAGTTGTGATAGTTGAGGGACTAGATGTTGTTGATCATCTCGTCTCGCAGCGTAAAAACTACATTTGGTATATTCTTTGAACCTACAAAGAGAATATACAAATACATTTTGACCTTCAATAAATAATAATAATAATAAAAGATTACCTTGGAGCTTGTTCTCGGCAAAAATGGTAATCCCTACGTCGGCATTAGAGCCATCACTTTCCAATTCTTGGTTGAGTATGAGCGTCATTGGCAATTTCTTGGACGTCTAAAACCGAAAAAAAGAAGAAGAAAATTATATATATATACATATATCATGGAGGTTCGCAAAAAAAAAAGTAAATAAATAAATAATACCTTCGATTCTGCATTCCTAGAGGTGTGGTATAAACATTGAGCGTTACCACTATTCCGAGGCGTGTTTTCAATGTTAGCATTTTTGCTATCGGAAGACATACTCTCAACATGAGTATTCCCACCATCACTCTCCATTGAAGAGGGGCATCTTTTATGAAACTTGCCGAGGGAGTTTGACCAAAGGATGAGACACTCTCATTTTCTTGGATTATTAGCGGGTTTTGTGGTAGCTCATTTTTCCAAGGCAACTGGTGCATCCCCTAACATAAAGAAAAATTTAAAAATAAATAAGGGGCAGAAGGGAGAGAGAAAATGTTGAAGCAAGGTTGTTCCCCTCATTAAAAATATAATACATGACTTCTCATACATGGATACATGAATTAGATGGATGATGGATTTATACTACCATTATGTTTACATAAATGCTTGGTGGACCCCACCGTGGGTTTCATGCCATTCAAATGCATGATGCATGTTGGTTGTGTTACATGTGCATATGGTGCCTATTCATAGTTTTATTATAAAATATTTACCATGTTGAACCCTAAAAAAATAAAAAAATAATAATAAAAAAATCAAAAAATAAAAATAAAAAAATGAATGATGAAAAATGATGATGAGAAGACAATGTTTGAAAAAGAGAGAGGAGGGTCTTTGTTGCAAAATTTATATATATGAAAGTTAGAGGGTTTAATTTCATGAAGAATATGAAAAATATGGAAGTTTAAAGGGTTACTTGCAAATATTGAAGAAGTGTGGAAAAAAAGGGGAAAAAGTTAGAGGGGTTAGTTGCGTGAAAAATTATGAAAATATGTTAAAAATATGAAAGTTAAAGGGTTTAATTGCAAGAAACTATGAAAAAAATAGGAAAACATGGAAGTTTGGGATTCATTTTGCAAAATTTTGATGAAATAAAAAGAGAGTTAGAGGGTCTAGTGGCATAAATTTTTAAACTTTTAGAAATTCAAAGGGTTAATGTGCAAAAAATGACATAAGGACAATACCTTGTAGTGGAAGAGCCTCTTCAATCTCAATATTTTCCTCTACTCCAATATTGTCTTCCATCCCAACATTGTCGCTCAACTACAATGTTTTCTCTGACACCGACACTCAAATCTTGAACGTTTACTTGATCTAGATATAAGACATCATCAAGTTCATTAAAGATGCATAGGTGTAAAAAGATATTTCTTACCATGGGAGCTCATGTGCATCTCTAGATCTAATGTGGGAACATCATCAATTCTTGGAGGATTTTGAATAGCCCTAACATTGTCTAATGGTGTGTCATGAATTTGTATCCCTATATTGAAAATAGACTTTGGGTTAAAACTTGGACTTTGAGTCAAATAAAAGTATGAAGTTACAAAGTTTGACTTTGAGTAAAAAAATTTGGATGTTCAGTCAAGTAAAAAGTGTGAAATTACAAAGTTTGACTTTGAGTCAAATAAAAACACAAAAGTTTAATTTTGAGTCGATTCAAGGAAAGGAAAAATTTCAAAAAGAAGAAGAAAAATTCCAAAAAGTGATAAAAAAATAAAAAAATAAAAATAAAAATAAAAATAAAAATATTCAATTTTTGAAGATAAAAATTAATTAATTAGAAGAATAAAATTCAGAATTTAAAAAATAATAATAATAATAATAAAAATAATAAATAAAATAAATGAAATAAAATCAGATTTGAAGGAAAAGAAGGAAAAATCATTGGAAAAAATAATAAATGATCAAAAGAAAAAGAAAAGGGCGTGAAAAGAAAAGGAAAAATTCCTGAGGGTTTTTGGAAAAATTTTCCTTTGTGAAAGAAAAGTGGTAAAGGAACAATTGATTTTTCTTTTTTTTGGAGAAAATAAAATAAACAAATAATTGAATAAATAAAATTGACATACCTTCGGTTCTTTGTCGCTTTTGATGAGACAATCGGGTCAATAGTAAGATCGGTGTCATCAATGAATATATTTTTCGTTGATAAACTCTGGCCCTTCGAAGATTGCCCTCGCTCCCTATTAATGTGTCTCTTGTCTCTGAAGTCATCTTGGATCAACAATGAATGCCTCCGTTTGAAAAAGCTTCAGCGTTCTCAACCTTTTACGTCGCATAAACAAGTATAAGTCTCCCTCTCTATCATGCATCGGGATGTAGAATGAGCTAGATGTCCTTTGGCGAGAAAGATGGAGCCAGTACCCCTCAAGAATTCCGAGAGAAGGAGCCTTCCTAGGAATATTAATGAGCACTGAGAGTATCTTTGATCGTATCCAAATTGGCGCCCAAATCGATGTGGATTATAAGGTTCTGCAAAAAATCTCCTGCACACCGAAGCGGAAGAATTCCACAACGAAGATTTATCACATATTCCATGGTATATGAATCCAATACATATGGTCCAGTCGGGTATCTGGAATCTCGTACCACCTCGTCATTATGGTGCATGAACTAGAAAGGGCGAGATATGAAATTGCTTTCATATCGGATAAAGTTCCTCACATATATAGGATTGGTAAACGGAGTCGCGCTGGAATTCATAAATTGCAGCATCTTCGGTATTCTCAGCAACCCAGGGATACTTGAGGTATTGTCGTCTATCCTCCTTTTGAGATATATGCTCCGAAAATAATAACCAGCCCAAGCATACAAGAAATGAGTAGGGAACACTGTGGTGGAATATCCTGGTCCTCTTCTGTGTTTAGCCATGGCATTTAAGCCTAAGCATAAGCGTGCTAGCACTGTAGGGGCAAAAGCTAATCTCCTCCCGTGCGCGATGTTGCATGCCATCATAAAAACTCCTGGTCTAATTACTTTGCGATCACCCGGCATGATAAAAAAGCAAATCCACAATGCTATGAAAGCAACTAAATCTGCCTTGAAAACAAGCATTGGAGGGGGATTAAATGACGATCTATGAGCGGGAGCTATGTCTTGATTTCTGAAGAACTCCACCTCAATCCTCAAAAGAATACATCTTCAAATCGACGCTTTGCCTTGAGAGCCATTGAAAGATGTCGAAAAGATTTCTTAAAAATAGAAAGTTCGAGTCATATCTTGGCAGATTGTGTCATTAGGAGGTATGACTTCATCATAGATTTCTCCGGTAATTGGAAGTCCTCCCAATTCCTTGATATACCATAATGAAATCCCAACTTCTCCATGCAAGAAGTGGAAAGTGTTAGTATCGCACTACAAGAAATTTGGATATTCTCTACGTTTTTTAGAGCAACATAATATATTTCGTAGCTAAACATGTTGAATTATCTACGATTACTATATTTCGTAGGGAAAAATAAGCAATTTGAGGCGCCAAAGATTTCCTACCCGCGGGAAGACCAAGGTCTACGAATGAATTTTACTATCCACGATTTGTTTTGTAGGTAAAAGGAAGCGTTTTTTCTACAAAATATATCGTAGAGAAAAGATGTTCTAATTTTCACAACCAGGAATACATGGAAATCTTGTCTACGAACCAAATCTTTCATAGGGAAAAGGAAATGCTTCGAGGGGACAAAAATTTCCCACCCGCGGGAAAACCAAATCTTATGAATGATTTCTAGTTGCTACGTTTTTTTTTTTATTTTGTAGGAGTTTATTTGTCTACAAAACATATCGTAGAGAAAACAAGTTTTCATTTGGACTCGGAGGTGTATATTGTTGAGTACGAATATATTCTTATATTTTTTTTCATATATTGTATGTTATAACTATTTATAAATTGATTTCATATTTTGAAGATTTATATAATAAGTATTTATAACTATTTATATTTCTATTATATTGTGACTCCATTTTTTGTCATCTTTTAGGGCTACATGTTGAATATATATATATATATATATATATATATATATATATATATATATATATATATATATATATAATTGAGTATATGTGTGTAAATTTGATGCGAATTCATTTTTGTCTAATATAAAAATTTTATTTGTCTTGAAATTTTATTTTTATAAATTATTAGTTAAAATAAATGTGTTCTCCTTTTAAGATTTGTTGTATATGGCTTATATACATGGTGAACGGGCAAATGTTGGAGCGGAGCGGAACGGAGCGACAGAGCACAGCGTAGGAGCGGAGTGGTATAGTACATGGGTATTTTGGTAAATTATAACGGATAGGGTTTATATATATATACATGGATTTTTTTAGATATGCAAGTATTTTTAAATAAAAAATCTAAAATCTACTTATATATATACATATATATATATATATATATATATTATAAGAATCTTTATTACCTGTCACATTGGATGTGTGGTAACTCACCAAGTGAGAAATGAAGTGAGTTTTATCAAACTCCATCTCTTAGTTAATAATATAAAAAAATATATCATTATTTATAGTTTTATTTAATTATAAAACGCCTTTCTCTCAGAAACCTCCCCATCCTCCTCTTTACCTTTTCTTTCTCTCAGTTTGGATAAGATCGGAGCGATTTAAGGGTTTGGAAGCGGCGGGCTAAATTGGAGACGGTGTGGGCGTTGACATTGAGCTTGAGGAGGAGATCATCCTCGGTTTGGTGCAGGAGCTCATCCACCTCTGCATCACCATCTCCTTGTTCTTCAGGCCCCACTTCGTGCCCCACTCTTGGGAAGAGGGCATTGAGCCTGATTGTGTCTTCCAGCTTGGTCTGGCCGCTGATGTGCCCTCATCGCCGGGAAAACCTTCGCTGGCTACATCACTGGTAGTATGACCATCATTACCAACGCTGCTCATTCCCTTTCTGACGTTGTGAGTGGCTTTTCTTTGTTTCTTTTCGGTGTAATTTGGTTGTTGCTTTGCTTTGATTTCTAGTTGAGGGTTTTTTTTATGCTGAATTTCAGTTACATGCATGTTCTTGGGTGGAATTGATGATTTGGTTTTAGATCCAAATTGCCAAGTTGGTTTGGGATTTAGTGTTTTAACTGAATATCACACCTTTAAAACATCATTGCGGAAAAAAATTATCAGAACCAACTTTGTTTCTCTGAGAATTAGAAATAAAGAAGATGAAGGCAATTCACTCACATTCTTCTAAATGGTATTATGAACAAAGAGATAATGATTCCAAAAGTAGCTATTGCCTTCATTTTCACAATGTTGTCATCTCTAACTTCTCAAAATGATTCTGTATATTACCTTGCAGTTCTGCTGGTTTGCAGTTTTGTATAGCCTGTAATTATAGCCATAACTTTATGGAAACCCTAAAATATATATGTAATGTTTATCCCCTCAAAACATGGTAGTTTATCATAATGAGGTAGCACATTATCAATCACAGTTTCACAATTAAGTTAATATATTTCAGTTTTATTATTTTTTGGGTTTGCTTATGTTTGTGTATCTGTTTGTTTTTGTTGATTATGGCTGATTTTTTTGTGCATGGTTGCTCACACAAACATGCTACTTCTATGTATGAAATATGGAATAGAGTACCAAGGACAATGAATGAGATAGTGCGTGAGGAGACTTCAACCACAAAGAACTTTCATCAACGTAAGAAGAGGCATTCGCAAAGGATTCAGAGTAGTAGAACATTGTATTCAAATGATGAGAGCATGATAGATACTGATAAGTTTAAATTTTACTTTGAGTAAGTTATATTGTTTTGAGCTATTTATACTAATTTAGCTATAAATGGTTTTAATAGTTATTTGGTAATATGTCCTTTTTCTAATTAATGTAGGCATCTATGGAAAAATTTATCTGAAGAAAAGAGGAGGTCTTCTATATGTCTTGATTACTCGGACTATCAAATGAGTTGGGTGTTATTGCTCGGACTTATTTGCCTTGTCCAAGATCATTCAAGAAACTTGACTGGAAGGAGCACATAAAACCATCATTTGATCGTCTTAGGGTAAGAATGGTTTATATTAAATAAGATATGTAGTTTATGTATTGTTGATTTAGTAATTTCTTTTCAGATGAATTTGGATGTTATTGACATCGAGACAAACCCAAGGATAGTTGATTGTGTAGTTGCTATATTGAAAAATAGAATTAGAGATCATCGTCAATCTTTAAAGAAGTACTATTTGAGTTTTTCTGATTATGAGGATGCAAGGAAGAAAAAACCTAATGAGTTTATTTCTCAAGCGAATTGGGAGGATTTGTGTGATTATTGGGATAATGATAAAACTAAGGTACATACATGTATTTTGTTAATCATTATCAGTAATGTGTTTTTATATTACTTGATTTCAAGAATTTGTTGAACTTTTCTTTTACAGGAAAGGGCAAAAAAAGCAAAAGTAAGTAGATCGTACATGAAAACACCCCATAATCAAGGATCCAAATCCTTTGTTGTTGTTCGTCATGAACTTGTAAGATCTAAACATAACATTCAATCTTATAAATGGAGTTTATATATAGTCACTTTTGCTTTTTCCCATGACATAGATGAAGAAGGATGATGAAAGTGGGGAACAACATGAGTGTAATAGGATTGAATTGTATAAAAGCACTCACTATAAGAAAGGAAAAGGATGGACATCTTTAGAAACAAAAGCAAACTACGTGAGTTAATTATGATATCTGTATAGATTTTTATTTATATTATTGAAAGATTCATGTATACCATTTTTTTTTTTTGTGAATTTAGTGTGCAATGCAACAAAAGTTTAAGAAAGCTATAAATGAGAATCAAGATGTTGAAGTTGACAAAATTTGTGATGAGGTTCTTGGCACTCGATCTGGGTATATTAAAGGATTAGGTTATGGTCCAAAGCCAAATGCTTCAAGATGTGGACATGCTAAGATCATTAAAGATCTTCAAGAAGAAAAAAATATGTGGAAAGAGAAATATGAAGCTGAAGTTCTTGAAAATAAAACCAATTGAGCTCAATTGACAAAGCATGAAAAAATGTTAAGGCAGATATTAGGAGCAAAATATGATGAGCATGAAGAAAATAGTCAAAGGTATTATATGATTATGTTTACCACATTATGATGCAACTTAATAAAAGTTTTTATTTGATATTTTTCATTTATTGTGCAGTGGAGATAAACAAGGTGATCACCAAGTTTAATCACTATATGGTTGTTATAATTTTCTCAGGTTTGATATCTTTGGTATTTACTTCTTTTTGCTTGGATAACAAACTTATTCTAAGAGTAACTCTTAAATAAAAAATTTAAGTTTTTTTATGAAATATTATATGTGATATATATAGTAATTTTATTTTATAATTTATTGCAGGAAAAGTATTGACAAAGGAGTGGGACACAAATTTGCATGGATTTCTTTTATGGTACAAGTGGTAGAGACAAGCTAGCATTGATACTTAGGTCTTTTGATGCTTTTGTACCGGATGGTAACTTAGTTTTTGGAATGATTGTAGACCAAATGGTTATATTGAACATGTTACTTTTGGATACCTTTGAATTCAATATTTATATTAACAATGAATTATTAGCACGATTTTTATATTAATATTGCAGTGAAATTTAAACCATTGCCTACAATTTGTTAAACATTGATTGCAAAAATAATTGTAGCTAAAGCATGATAAAACAAGATAAAATCACTATGAATATGAAAATTGTAGACAAATCCCACAATTCTCTACGAAAATTATCGTAGAGAAAACATAATGGAACAAGACAAATCCACTATTCTCAACGAAATTTTTTGTAACTAAATTTCGTAGAAAATTGAGGAAACCATTACCTACAATTTTATTCGTAGCAAATAATCTTTTCCCTTCACGATTTTTTAAATTTAGCCACAAATTTCATTTAGATTTCTCTACGAAAATAACGTAGATAAAGATTCCAAGTTTGGGCTACGAAAACTGGAAATCGTAGCTACATACTATTACCTACGGGGCGTTCTCTACGTTTGGCTCTACGATTTTTTTTTGTAGATGATAAGTTTTACCTACGATTTTAATATATTTCCCTACGAATGTTTACCGTAGAAATTAGTCAAGTTTCTTGTAGTGTCGGGACACCATAGTTCCACTAATGCTTTATAAAAGTTTATATCAAAATCATAACGACCGACTGAAGCCACAATCCCGCCCATCAATTCTACTTCAGATAGCTCGTTAGAGTAGTTATTGACTATGAATTTGGCCCACTCTGCATAATATGGAAGATCGATTAAATTATTTTGGATAGGCTCCCTACCCTTCCATCCCGGGCGGTGATTGATGATTCTTGATCCAAGGGTTTCGAATGTCTTCAAATCTTTCACTTCTCCTTCAGGTTTCAAGCAAATTGCATCAGTTAGGCCGTCTTCAAACCAACGGTTTGCGGACAATTTGGCGATAGCCATGCGATTTGGATAGCGCTTCACCCACTCTGATTGTTCTCCTCCTTCATATATGATTGCGGGTTCGGCTTCAGAATCAAACATAGGAGTGTGGCGCATGAAGGTTTGACCTTGGGGAACTTCATTAAAATTTTGGTTCATATCCCAAAAAGGTTGAGATATATTAGCCATGAAAAAAAGAAGAAGAAAAGATTGGGGATTCCTACTTCTTTCACTCAAACTCACCAAAAGAATTTCGTGAGACAAGTAGGAAGGGGGCATTTGTTTATATATAAGTAATATAACGCATGTCCTAATAAAACTCAATGTCCTAATGGAAACCAAATTCCAATTTAATTCTAATATATCCTAATCATAAATATATTTAGAATTAAAATTTAAATGTCATAATCTTAATCTTAATTGATTATTGGATTGTTTTGGACTAGAATGCAAATTCCAAGTTAAATACAAAATGCAAATTACAAAATTGCCCTTGAGAACATATCCCGAGGCATAAATGCAAAATTACAAAATTGCTCTTGAGAACATATCTCGAGGCATGAATGCAAAATTTAGAAGATTGCCTCTGAGAACGGATCTTGAGGCGATTTGAGAAAGTACAAATCTTGAAGCGCTTGTACACACATCCCAAGGCAAATTGAGTTAAGTGAATAATAATAAAAAATAAAATAATTTTTTTTTAAAAAATAATAAATCAAATAAATCAAATAAATCAATATATAATTAAATAGTAATAATTATTATTATAATAAATTCAAAAAATAAATTAAAAAAAAAATTTTAATTTAAAATTTAAAATTTGAAATTTGAAATAAAATTAGAAAAAGTAATAAATAAATATATAATAAATAAAATAAATAAAAAAAAAATTTAAATAAAAAAAAATTAATTAGAAAAAAAAATAATAATAATAAATCACAATCAGAAGTTGGGATTAAGTAAATTTAAAAAATATATATATAGATAAAAATAATAATAAAAATAATAAAAATAATAAAAATAATAAAAGAAATAAAAAAGAATGAATAAATAATATAAATAAAAATATATAAATAAATAAATATAAATAAAAAAATAATAATAAAAATAATAAAAATAATAAAAATAAGATAAAAATAAAATAAATAATAATAATATAAAAAGGAAAAATTTATTAAAAAAATTTGAAATTAGTTTTTAAAAATTTGAAATTAAAAATATATATATATATATATATATTATTCATCAGTGATTTCACGGGATGGATAAGAAAGGGAGAGATTTCACAGGATGGATAAGAAGGGGAGTGATCTCACGGGATGAGGAAAAAAAAAAAGTGGTGGTCAAAGCTTTTAAAAGGGAGGAGGAAGCTGAAGAGAGATTTTTGGGGGAGAAAAAAAAAAGAGTGAGAAAAATAAAAAAAAGGAAGAAGGAAAGAGAACGAAAGAAGAGGTATATTTCTCTTCCTCTCCCCGTATTCTTATATACATATATATATATATAAAAAGATTTTTTTCTTTCGCCACTGCAGCGCCGCCGTTCTCGCCATTCATCACCAAGACATGCTCGATGGCTGAAATAATGCCGCCAAGCATGTCACTGCTGCCGCTTGTTGTCGCTGCTATCCGCTGCTGTGTCCGCCACTGACGCCGCTGCACGTCGCCGTTGCCGCCATTCATCACCGAGACATGCTTGATGGCTGAAATAATGCCGCCAAGCATGTCACTGCCGCTGCTTGTTGTCGCTGCTATCTGCTGCCCATGTCCGCCATTAGACGCCACTGCCGCCATCGCCGCAGAATTATCGAGGAAGGTGACGCCAGTCCCCGAAGGCACCAGGAGGACCCAGCGCAAGAGGCATTACTACCCGCAGAGAGAGAGACCATTTGCTTCTAGTTTCTCTCTCATCCAAGTCCCTGCTCAGGGTGCTTCTGATCTTCGCCTATCAACCGCCTCCATCCTTAATTTTAACTCATCTCGCGTTCTTCATTGTTGTTGCGGTCGTTACTTCCCTAGACTCCTCGCCTTCCCTGATCCCTGCTTCTGATGACAAGGTCTTGGTTTCAGTTGAGGTCTGCTGAGAATGTTCTCATCGCCGTGGAAAGAATGCTGGAAAAGTGGAGTTTAAGCTATGTTGAGGGTCCTTCCTGCAGATGAAGCTTTCCTTCTGTACAGCACAGATGAGTCTATTGATATCATAAAGTTCTGTTATGCTTAGTGAAGTGGATCCTGGTGAAAAATAAATGGAAATGATATGCTTTCTAGCTTTAATGAGTAGGTTTTACCTGCTAGAGAATTTAATGGAATGTGAGAGGGTTTAATTTATGAAACTAGTTTCAAACAGTAATTACTGCAGTATGCTGCTAGTGCTCTTTTGTTTATTGAGCGAGGTGTAGATCCTTGCCTTGTTTACTGGAATCGGATCATCCTATTGCATGGGCCTCCTGGAATTGGGAAGACTTCTTTATGTAAAGCATTGGCTCAGAAGCTCTATATACATTTTATTTTAAGTCAAGATATTCTATGTGCCAATCGGTAGAGGTTATTGCCCATTCCTCGTTCAGCAAATGGTTTTCTGAAAAGTGGAAAATTGGTTGCTAAAGGTTCAGAATCTTCAGACTCAATTCGGGTTGTTAATGCTTTGTTTACTCAGATGGACAGACCAGAATCATGGCCAAATGTTATTATCAAATATAACTGCAGCAATAGATATTGCTTTTTATTGGTAGGCGAGATATCAAGGCTTATGTTGGTCCACCCACCCTTCAAGCACGATATGAGATACTAAGGTCATGCCTATGAGAACTTTTTATATCGTCGGAATCTTAGCACATACACCGGGAAAGCGATCATCCATTTCTAAACTATTCATCCTCAAAAGAAAAGCTGCATATCTCAAAGCAAGAAACGGAAGGATCATGCCATTTTCTTTCGATTCATCGTCATAACATCCTACAAACAAATAAATAATAATAAAAAAAATAAAAGAATGAAGTGTTTCATTATAGTGATTAAATGTGATCGAAGAAAAAGAATATGAAATCTTAAATAAGTCATGCATGCAAAAATAAATAAATAAATAAATAAATAAATTCATGCATACATACGCGCATAATAAAAATAAAAAAAAATGAAATTTTTTTAAAAAAAGGATACGCGTGATCATGACTTAAAAGAGGTGGGCCCATCTTTTTAAAAATATATATATATATATATATAATGCATGCATACTCGGACATTTAGAAGTCGGGATTACCATGCATATGGGAATGACATAAAAACAAATTTTTTTATGCTAGCATGAGATAAGGAAAAAAATGAAACATGCATATAAAAATGAGCGAGTAGGTATGCATGCATATACTCAAGTGGGACCCACCATTTAAATGATGAGTATGGGGTTAAAAATATTTTTACGTGGCTTATGCATACATTAAAATGCATGTTCATGTTTTTCGTAAGAATAAATGATATACACCAATAATAATAACAATAATAAAGAAAAAGCATGCTATGGTCTCATGACATAAAAAATGATAATAAAAAGCGAAGAAATCGCCCACCTTGGAGGGATATACATGGGGATATTTTAAAAGAAAATTATTATATGTAAGCATGAACAAAACATGCATGTTATATGCTCACAGCCCTCTAAAAAAATAAATAAATAAATATAACCCACTATGATAAGTGTGGATTAAAATAAATAAATTAAAATATATATCTAGAAATGATATGTAAGCAAATGAATAGCAGAGAAATAAGCCATCGCTAATTTCAAAAGCAACGATAAAGGGTGCTCATCTCAATGTCATGGCTAAATTTGTCTCAAAACAACAATGAGACATATTCCCAAAAAAAAAAGAGGGTGACAACAAGACATGCAATATAGTAACAAGACACTAAATCGCAGTGACTTGTTTATTTTAAAATGGCAACAAAAATTGCAAAACGACAATGCGGCAGGCAACGCAGTGACAAGGCACAGGCAGCGGCGATGATAAAAACAAATACGGCAGGCAACGCAGTGACAAGGCACAGAATCATGCCATTTCTAATCTAGGGTAATTAATAATAGAGGCTTGCCTCTATTAGGAATGAAAGAACCCACACAAAACAAATACGATATTTGTGCTTCGATATATCGTCTGGTGTCTTTTCATGATGTCAGATGCGTATTTTCGATCCCACAACGGATTTCTTCTTAGTGTAGCACTTAGCATGAAAACAATGGATTAAATCTCAAAATTACCCAAGCATGGAATTAACAAGTTATCATCCAACATACATGATAAAACCCCCCAAGGTTCACCAACACCCGGTGGCCTTGGGGGTCTAATGTGTCATTATCCCACAACAAGCAATACAAACAAACAAAACATGAAACAAAAGCATAAATGACACTCCCTAGATGAAATGGTGAAGGAGGAGGTGAAGAATGTGCCAAATGATGCTTTCCGCGCCAAAGGAGTGCCAAATGACGCTTCATCTAGCCACGGGTCTCCTTCCTTCAAATCGTGGTAAATCTCCCATTGAATGATGTTTCCTTCTTGCCTTGAGAGTCTTGGACCTTGGGCTTGAATGATCTTCTAGCTTCCTTGCCCTTCTTCTCCTTCCCAAGGTCGCCCAAAATCTACCAAGTGATCTCCCCAAAGTCGGCCAAGAAAAGGTCCAGCCAAAAGTCCCCTTTTTCTGCCCTAAAAGTTGGTATTTATAACCCCCGAGGCATACGGGTCGTATGGGGGTCGTATGGCACCCAAAAACCCAAGATTCGCGATCTATATGGGGTGCATACGGCCCCCATACTGGGTAGTATGGAAATCTGGGCAGACACTCCAAAACAATCTGCTGCTATAGTGCATACGGCCTCCATACTGGGTAGTATGGGGGTAGTACGAAATTCCTGTTTTCCTCTCTTTTCGCCCAAATGATATCTTCTTTTCTCCATGGCTTCCTTATGCCTACAAAGCAAATTATAGATGATTAAGCGCAAAACGGGCATCAAACCTCACAAAATACATGCGAAGTGAATACAATATATACATGAAAACATCTACATTTAGACACTTATCATAAGTACTTGGGGATCTATGATGATGAGTTTATCAATTCCATGCCTAGTACACGTTTTAAGCCTGATTTCCCAAGTGAAGTGGGGAGAAGCAACTATTGGGCGACCTTGGTAGGTAATGATCAGACCCGAAAGGCCTCGCGCATGATAGACCCGGTACACAGATTCATTCATGCTTTGATTGCTCATTCTATTTGGGACCGGGCCGATAGCAAGGGGGTGGTCACTCAAGCTGATATTTACACGATGTGTGGCATCTTAGAGCGATGCCCTACTCACCTTGGCCACCTTGTCACCGATGCATTTCTTCACCAGGGCTCGTATATCTGATTTGGAACTATATTTGCTGGGCCCTATGTGACTAGATTGATCCGTGGCATGGTTTTATTTGAGCAGACACGAGGTATGACCATTGTAGGAGGTGCAGCACCCCTCGCAAAGGCCCACGTACGGGCGATTGGCTTGGTGGTGAGCGAGCATGCGAGTGGCAGACCCACACGTCACCAGGCCATTGGTGTCCAATTAGTGACAGACAGAGTACACAGAGTCAAAGCCTGACGGCGTACCTAACTTTGACATGAGACTAATGGGGATTGAGGGAGAGGTTTAGGCTATGTATCAAGAGCAGCGTGAGATTCCTGGGCAGCTTCACAGATCATTGAGGGACAGCACTGACTCGAAGCAAATTTTCACCGTTTCATCACCTCATACTATGGCTCATCCTCGCACACTATGACCCCTCCTTCTGCCGCCATGCCACCCCCACCGGCACCAGATTGTGATGAGTAGCAGCCTATTTGAGCATGGACACCTATCATTTACTTTAGTTTGCTTTGTTTTGTATTTTTGTGTTTTGATGAATTGGTATGGTTCTTACCCTACCGACTTGTGATTGTCGAACTCAATGTTATTTTCATCTTTGTGTTTTGTTGACTACTCCCTAGTTTCTCTCTTGTGTTTGTATGGGTAAATTTTTGAGGAATGATGATGTCCCCTTTTTGCCTCGCAGGGCATTGAGGGAATTTGTTGAGCTTTCCTAGTTTTTAATGGAGGTCGGACGAGACATGAATTGATCACCACACCTTTTGTCGAGTCATACCTCACGATGAGCACAAGTTGAACCTGGGAAGTTCGTTTTCACCCTCCTCTATTATTTGCATTGCTTCATCTAGAATGTTTTTCATGATTAGTATACATTGAGTGCAATGAAAAACACTAAGTGTGGGGATCGGTGTATTTCATGTATTAAGACCATTGTTTATATGCTAGTGTTACCTATGATGGCTTTGTTCATTATTGTAAGATTCTTTTAGCTTGGATTAATGATTGATGTGAGTTACTTGTTTCTATGCTTTATTGAATCATGTTTTACCCCTAGTATTGTCTTGTGCACTGAATTTTTTATCGCTACCCTCAGAATAGCTAATGTGACTACTCTAACTCTCTTGTATGCATAACGCACTACTTTGAGTACTTGGCCTTAGAACACTAAGTTCTATCCTTCAATATTTTCTTAAGAACTTCTACGTCTTATTGAGCTAATCCGAGTTTTGTGTCATGTAGAGTACTAAGAAGATATGATCTAGGGTAAATATTAAAAAGAAAAAAAATGAGTCTTTGTCAGTATTCCTCTGCTATTGAAGCATGAATGCATCTATGTAGACTGTAATCGAGTAGTTAGGTGGTTCTTGTGCCTAACCAGCATGTGCACCCTCCAGAAAGATTTCAAAATGATATTGGTGCAGTTTACGTTAGTCAGACTCAAAAAAACATGAATGATGAAATGAAAATAAAAACCTAATGATATTTTTGAGTACCTACCAAAAGTTTTGAGAAGATAGTGGATTTAGTTACGAGCTATAGAATTAGAAGGATCTTACTTGGCAATTGAAGTAGCACTTAGTAGTTTAAGACTTAGTATTCTTTATAAGTGGAGTAAGTAGCATCCAGAGCTATACTGATTGAAGTCCTTAGGCTAGACCAGATCAGGGCAAATGAGATATAAGATTCACTTACACGGCACAGACATATAAGGGGTGAGATAGGATATTTTTAATATGCTTATTAACTATAACTCAACATCTATGTATCATTGTCCATTGCTTTTGGAGTCTTATATTTTCTTGATGCCAGAGGTAATGCATTTAGCCAATTTTCAGTCTCTTTGTTTTTCATGAGTTGATTGCTTGGGGACAAGCAACACTTAAGTGTGGGGATATTTGATAAGTATCTAAATGTAGGTGTTTTCGTATATGTATCGTATTCACTTTGCATGTATTTTGTGAGGTTTGATGCCTGTTTTGCGCTTAATCGTCTATTATTTGCTTTGTTGGGCATAAGGAAGCCATGGAGAACAAGAAGATATCATTTAGGCGAAAAGAGAAGAAAACAGGAATTTCATACCACCCCTATACTACCAAGTATGGGGGCCGTATGCTCTTTAGCAACAGAATGATTTGGAGTTGTTTGCCCATATTTCCATACTACCCTGTATACAGAGTCGTATAGAGGCCATATGCACCCCGTATGAAAAGCGAATCTAGGGTTTCTGAGTGCTATACGACCCCTATACGGCCCGTATGTCATGGGGGTATAAATACTGACTTTTATGGCAGAACAAGGGACTTTTTCTGGGCATATTTTGAGAGACCACTTGAGAGGCTTATAGGCGACCTTGGGAAGGAGAAAAAGGGCAAGGAAGCTAAGAGATCATTTAAGGCCAAGGTCCAAGACTCTCAAGGCAAGAAGGCAACATCATTCAAGGGGAGATCTACCACGATTTGAAGGAAGGAGACCCGCGGCTAGAGGAAGCGTCATTCAGCATTCCTTTGGCGGGGAAAGCGTCATTCGACACATTTTCTACCTCCTCCACTATGTCATCTAAGGAGTGTCATTTATGCTTTTCTTTTGTGTTTCACTTGATTGTATTGCTTGTTGTGGGATGATGACACACTAGATTCCCAAGGCCACTGGGTGTTGGTGAACCTTTGGGGGTTTTATCATGTTATTTGGATGATTACATGTTATTCCATGCTTGGGTAATTTTGAGATTTAATCCATTGTTTTCTTGCTAAGTGCTACACTAAGGAGAAATCCGTAGCTCTTTTATGAGTGATGCATGTAGATGTGACTTGATCGCATGTCTTAGATCATGAATGGATTAGAAGGGGATACTTGTATCATCATGCCGAGAAATTGGGTGTTGGTAGCCCTCCATATTAGGTTAAGCCGAAGAAGAGTAGGTTTACTCCTATTTGAGATTTCCTTATGCTTAATGCAATCGTAGGAATGTGGATTTGGAAGAAATTCTTATCTATGTTCGTATGGGATTAGGGTTCAATCGCCGAGAAATTGGGGTTGTTCTAATCTAGAAATCTCTTGCTCTATTTTATCCTTGCATCTTTTAATCATCATCCATGTTTCATGATAACTCCTCAAGGGGATCCACATCCATAGGCCTTTTCATTACATTGAATTTCTTGCTTGCTCATTGCTTGTTCTCTCTAATTTGTTGTAAATCATGTTTTAGTTTTAATTGCTTCTAGTAGAGTAAATTCCATCACTTGAGATCTTAGGCTAGGTATTAGTCCGAGAAGGAGTGATAAACGCCTAAATGTATGTATTTTATATGTATTAATTTTGTATCTTTTGTGAATATGTTAACGAATTGATGCCCGTTTTATGTCTAAATTGGTTATTTCGGTGTTGCAGGTCTTAAATGAGTCAAACAATGCTCAAAAATGCAAATCGGATGAATTCGACATCAAAAATGTCATTTTTGGGGTCCCGACACTATAGCGGTACTGTAGCAGGTCATTGATCTTGCTGCGAGCATTTGGCTGGGAGTTTCAAGGGCTCCATGCACCCGCATGGATGCCCGTGAGGTTTGCTGGAAATTCTCAAGTCTCGGTAGCACCGGCAGGTTTTTTTTGGGCATTTGGCTGTGAGCTTCACGGGCTCCATGCGCCCGCATGGAGCCCGCATGGACTGACGGGGTATATAAGAGTCGATTTCTTCTAGGGGCAAAGGGGAGTTTTTGGGAGAGTTCTTCAAGCCGATTTTCACCAGTCTTTGAGAGGCAAGATTACATGTTTTGGAGAAGAGAAATCTAAGGGGGAAGCTCGGATTTGGCTAGATCTTCATCGATCTCTTCTTTGGGAGTTTGTAGGCAGCGAGGGAAGCCGCCCCATTGCGGCGTCCGTGGAAGCCTTTCCACCTAGCTTGGCTTATCTTCCTTCTTCCATTGTTTGAGGGAGTTTTTATTATGCCATTTGTAGTTGTTTGCATGGTTTGTTGCTTGGATTTGTTTGTATGGACAAGTAGACCCCAAGGTCACCGGATGCCGATGAACCTTGAGGGTGAACTTCTGTATTTGGATGATTTAAGTTTGTTTATTGCAATTGTTGTGTTTTGAGATTCATTCTTGGTGCATTTGATGTGTTGCTTACATGAGAACTCGTAAAACCAACTGCTAGGTTGTACTTGGTAGCGTGACCATCGCCCTTGTACTAGACACACCAAGTTTGGAAGGGATTCATGTACGAATACGCCGTGACCATCGGGTATTCATGCCCCTCCACCATTAGGGCTAGACCAAGTTGTGTTCCGGCTCTAATTTGGGATTTCCCCACTTGTTAATGCAATCGTATGAGGATTTGATCGGAAGAAATTCGTGTCAATACTTATACCGGATTAGGGGTCAATGGCCGTGACCATCGGGTTGACCCTAATCTATGAAATCTCCGTGTCCAAAACCTTCAATTGCATGACATTCTTAGCATCCCGTGCACTTTAGTAGCCCATAGGGAATCCGCATCCGTGACCGTTCCTTTTCCCCGATTTTTATACCCCTCTCCAGTATTTTTAGTCTCCACTTGTAGTTATCTTATTTAAATTAATAGATTAGAGAAACCTTTCGAATCATCGGCTAGACAATAAGCGAAGAGGAAGTAAGGGTAGATCCTTGGGCCCAGGGAATACGACCCTCTCGTGCTCGCACGAGAGGTATTACTTGACGACTCCGTGCACTTGCGGATCGCGTTCACCAAGGAGCAATAGGAGACCCTTAGCCCCGAGGAATATGATCCTCGTGTCTTCACATGAGGTATTACTTGGTGATCCCGTACACTTATGGGGAAGCAATCAAGGGGCTTGAATCGGGATCCACACGGCTGTGTGGAATT
>NC_052471.1:22451278-22737275 GCF_009730915.1 Dioscorea cayenensis subsp. rotundata | reverse complement strand
ATCACATCTTAAAGTCTTTCACCTGAACATCCCCCAAAAACATATTGGGTATATTGCAAAACATTGCTAAAAGCAAAGAAGGATGTGCAACAAGAAGGTCACATTTTACATAAGCGTTTTTAGCTTGGCATTCCTCTAAAATTGAAAGGCACTTTAAAGAAACTAGTTAAATGAAAGGAGCTGGTCACAAAAATATCCAAACAAGTGAATTTTGTAAGAAGTAGCAAACATATCAAGAAAATTAAAGAACAAGGAAAGGATAACTGAATATTGTCAAGTCCCATTAAAACAAAACTCCCTAAATTCCTCTGTACTTCACATGAACAAAAATAAAATTAACAAGCTTCGGTGGAGAACATATTCATGTTGAAGATAAGGACTGCAAATTTAAAAAGACAAACAGATATATTCTTGAATCTATTTTTACAAAATAAAAGAAAATAAAGTCATATAATCATGTGAAGTCCATTCAATAGAATTCCAGCATTTGACCATGAATAATTCCATATCAACAAAGCCAAACGTTTAAAAATGAAGATCCTATGGTTCACCATCAATCATGTCTATATTACGAGTGCAAAACATTCCCTCCCAAGCGACTACACAAAACAATAGAACAAAAAGGATACCATCCCATGATTTTCCCTCAAATTATGTCTTCCTTGACAATGACAAATTTCAAAATAATAACAAAATAACCACAAAATTGTTAGAAGAGAGAAGAATGAAAGAAGAGAAGAAAGGAGATGGATCAATGCTCATGTATTACACAACAAGTGTGATCATGGGGCTTCATATAGAGGCCAAATATACAGGTATACCCATGTATATACATACATATATCTAATATACATACACACATCTAACACCCCCCCTCAAACTTAAGGTCGATCATGTGTCTTGAGTTTGGATAACATAAATAGATGCTAATCACGTGTCTGTGCTTTGGTGAAAAAATCAGCCACCTGAACCTCGGTAGGAAGATAATGGAGGGACACGAGATGAGCACGTATACGACAACGGGTGAAGTGGGCATCCACACCAATGTGTTTGGTCGCCTCATGCTTGACCGGATCAGCAACAATCTGAAGGGCTCTCGTATTGTTGTAGTGAATAGGAATAGGAGAATTGATCGGTACACCAAAATCCTGTAGAATTGAGCGAATCCAAAGCACCTCCTATATCGAGAAGCCAAAGCACGAACCTCACCAAGATCTGGACTTGGCAACAGTATGTCAGTCTTAGTTTTCCAAACAACAAGTGAAGACCCAAGAAAGATACAACAGCCAGTGATGTAGAGACCCGATCATCGTGAGCTGGCCCAAGTAGCATCGTAATAGGCCTCAGAGTCAAGAGTGGATCTGTGTGAGTAGAACAAACTATGCGAGGCAAGTGCTACGTAAGATATTGCAAGATCAAGAAGATGTCCATAATAAAATGTAGGTGAGAACCGCAACAAACTCGACCGAGAATGTGCACAAAGATGAGAAATGTCAAGACGGTAACAAAGAAGATATACCAAGTTACCAACAAGATGCCGAGGAAGTAGTAGGATCCGTAAGGGAGTTCCATAAGAAGTACGAAGTCGCAAAAATGTAACTCCATCGTGTAGCGGCAAGACGAGTATCCGCTGCCGTGAGCGAGCAAGAAGATCGAGAGTGTAACGCCGAGAGATAGTCGAGTAGCCATCAAGATGAGATGTGATCTCGATACCCGTAAAATAACGAAGCGGACTCTAGATCGCCATCAAGAAGGTCTCGCATGCTCGCTTCACAAAAGAAATATGAGCGTAATCATCACCAAGAAGAATCATATCATCCACATACGTAACAAGAATGGTCCCGCCACGAGGTGAAGAATGAATAAAGATCGCCGGATCATGTATGCTCGGGAGCAAACCAAAGCAGCCCTCAACAACTGGTACGAACCTCCTCAAACCAGCACGAGTAGCTCTGCTTGAGACCACAGAGAGTGCGGCAAAGGCGACAAACAGATCCTGGAGGCACCTAAAGGCCAGGAGGAGGAGTCATGTACACCTCCTCCTTCAGGTCCCCATGAAGAAAGGCGTCTTTCACATCAAACCGATGAAGAACCCACCGACTTTAACAAAAGAGTAACAAAGAACTAATGTACAAATAGGTGCATGTGGGCCATAGAGGCAAAAGTCTCCCTCATAGTCACGACCATGCTCCCGCCGAAAGTCACGAAGCAACAAGACGCCGCTTTTATAGCGCCGGAGATCCATCAAAACAGTCTTCACCCGATAGATCCAAATGACTCAGTAATAGGGAATGGCATGGGCTGAAAGAGGGACAATATCCCATGTGTGAGTCTCGAGACAAGGCATCAAGCTCTCACCCATGGCAGCCCGCCACTGTGGGATCAAACTGCCTTTAGGTACCTGGCTCAATGACATCAGAGATACTAGTGCTATAAGAAGCATAACGAACAGGTGGATGTAAAGTGGAGCGATCTCATAAAGAATAAGGAGGAGAGGATACCTCAGGAGCTGGATCGATAGTAGGAGGGCATCAGAGAGGACCAGTACTGGTGGAGTCACAGTAGAATCTCGACGATGATAAGATAAACGAACTGATGGGTGAGCAGGAGGGAGTGAAGAAGAAGAGGTAGACACGACAGGAGACTCAACAGATAGAGGAGGAGGAGGATCAAGAGAGGAGCGACTAAAAAGCTCTGAAGGAGTGAGGAGAGGAGAGGAAGACATAGGGGAAGCATCTGCAGGAGAAAAGGGAGAAAAAAGAAAAGAGAGAGGAACCGAAGGAGAGGGGGACTCAGTAGAAGAAGGAGAGGTATAAAAGGGGGTGGCTTCATCAAACGTGACATCGCGAGAGATACGAATATGATGGGTAACAGGATTATAGCAACGATAACCTTTATACTCAAGACTATATCCCAGAAAAACACAAGAGACGGACTGGGCGGTGAGCTTGGTCCGCTCCCGAGGTGAGAGCAAAACAAAACAACGACAACTAAAAATACGTAAGATGATCATAGCGAGGAGGTGTTCCATGAAGACACTCTCCCGGCTCACGATCATGAAGATGAGAGGAAGGTTGAAGGTTAATTAGATAAACATACTGCATTTAACAAAGATCGACCCTCAAAAAGTGAGGAGGGAGAAAAGCACCAAGAAGAAGAGCACGAGCCGCCTCTAAGATATGACGATGCTTATGCTCAGCCTACCCATTCGAGGATGAACCCCTGTGACAAGATAATTGAGGCAAGGTGCCTCAAGATAAAAAGCACGAAAAACCCGAGAAATGTATTCACTCACCCAAGTCAGATCGAAAGATCTTGACTGAGGCAGCAAATTGGGTGTGAACCATGGCTATAAAAGATCAATAAATAAACAATAACTGACTACGATTATGAATAAAGTAGATCCAAGTAAAACGAGTGGAGTCATCAACAAAAATAACATAATAGCGATTACCTCCTTTAGAAACAAAAGGAGCGGGACCCCAAACATCAGAATGAATAAGTTCAAAAGGAGCAGTAGTCTGAGATACACTCATAGGATAAGGACGTTGGAGCTGTTTACCTAGCTTACAGCTAACACAGACAACATCAGAGGTAGGAGAGATAGCTCCTAAGACGCCAAGATAAACAAGAGATGACAGACGAGAGGGACACAAATGACCAAGACGATGATGCTACATATGATGAGATAAAACGGTAGCATGACAGTGATGAAAAGGCTTAGCTGAAGATAACAGATGAAGGGTATCCAACACATAGACTCCATCATGGCGGCGGCCAGCTCCAATCACCGTCCCACGGTGATCCTGCACACGACATGATGTACGGTAAAAAATAACCTGATAACCATAATCAGTAAGCTGACTAACAGATATGAGGTTCATGGATAAACGAGAAACATGAGAGACAGAGGGAATATAAAAGAAAGGAAAAGAAAAATGGCCAGTAGATGAAATAGGGAGGAGGGTGCCATCAGCAGTACGAACACGTGTAACATGTAAGGGCGGACAGGAATGATGAAGATGAGTGGCATCAGCAGTCATGTAAAGAGAAGCATCAGAATCAAGAAGCCAAAGAGAACAGAAACTACCTGGAGCACAGGGAAGAACCTGAGTCGACCTTGCATAGCCAGTGGAGTCTGCTAGATGAGACTACTGAAACTGTCGAAACATCGCCAACAACTAATTATCGGCAGGAGATAGTGAAGGAGAAGATGATGTAGCCAGAGACGGTGGAGCAGGAGAGACCTGGACAGAATGTGCCTGCTGGTAAGAGTGAGCCAGCGGTAGAAGAGGTGGTGAAGGAGCAGTACGCGGAAGCCCACGCTACTTCTTTCGACACTCACGCTCAAGATGACCAAACATGCCACAATAGTGACAAATCACAGTGTGTTTCGGCCTAGTAGAAGAAGAAGGTCGAGAAGAGACAAAAGGTGCCGGGGGTCTAGTAGATGAGGACGAAGAGACAGGAGGAAGGCGAGGATCAACAAGAGCACTACCTCCCCCTATGAAGGCAGCCCGGAGACGGGTTTCCTCAGCACGAACAAAGGTGAAAGCATCATCCAAAGAATAGATCGAGCGAGCATGTAGTAACTGAGCCCGAGTTTGCTCAAACTCGGGACGAAGGCGCATAATGAACTCATACATACGGCGTGTCTCATCATGGCTACGACGATGTGAGCAAGACTCAGAACAAGTAAGGGTCATGGTAGCATGAACAGCACAATAGGGAGGAGTCAGAGCATCAATCTGACGCCATAAAGCACAATACCGACTATAGAACTGGTCAACAGTGTCCTCGCCTGCAAGACTGAGAGAGTCTCGATATAAAGTGTAAAGTTACGCCCGACCGAACCACAAGTAACGACATTTCAAGATAGTCCCACATCGCCCGAAAGCGGTGGGGAAGATCGCAACTGAAAGTACTGAATATCAAGAACGCACCGCTTTGACGTATCATTATCTTGGTCGAGAGTCGCCGCGACCCATTTCTAAACCGCTGCTCAAATGCCGTAAGAAGAGCGTAGGCCCTCGGGTGGAGGGAGTCGTGTTAGGGATAGAAGGGGCAGTAGGAGCAGTACATATACCATCAACGTGGCGAAGAACGTGAATGCCATCGAGAATACGCTTGATAGTGAGCCGCCAGGCGATGTAGTTGGTGCCGTCAAGTACCACATCAGAATGATGGAGATTCCGGTGATGCATCTCAGGTAGCACACCACTAAGTCCATAAGCATCCATAATTTTTTTTTAATCAGCTAAACCCTAATCACATGTGTACAGGAAAAACTCACATCATTGTCTTTGCTTTTTGAATGGAATGAGTCACTTCAATTGTCTTCATGTGCTTGGAGAAGACACAAAGCCTTTATTCTGGGGAAAGGATGGAAAAAGAGGTGGAGGCTGGTCGGCAAGAGCAACGATCAACCTTTCGACGCTGGCTAGGCGTGGCGGCTGAGCCGACGTCGGGCGTGGCTACGGGCGCAACAGCAGGGTGAGTGCAAGGCGCCTCGATGCTGGGCGCTGGGCGGGCGTGGCCGAGCGCGGGAGCGTTCGGGCCGGGCGTTGCCGGAGCGCGGGCACGCGCTGTCGACACGAGGGCGGGCGTGGGCCGGGCGCCGAGATGTGGCCGAGCGCTGGGCCGGGGCGTGGCGGGTGCCGGGTGCCGGACGCTGGGCAGGCGTGGCCGAGGGGGCGCGCTCGGTGCAGGGCGTCGGGGTGAGGCGTGGCCGAGCGCAGGCGCACCGTGCCGGGTGCGGGCGGGCGGCTCGTGCCGGGCTTGTGTGTAGGAGTAATGAATGAATGTAAAATAAGGAGATGAAAAGAGGAATAAGAGAAGAGGGAAGAAGAAAGGACTGGTGAAGTGTAGAGTTGCCGGAGAGATAGCCGGAGGGGTGGCCGGAGAGATGGTCGGAGGAAGGTACCTAGTCTGATACCATGTTAGAAGAGAGAAGAATTAAAGAAGAGAAGAAAGGAGATGGATCAATGCTCATGTATTACACAACAAGTGTGATCATGGGGCTTCATATAGAGGCCAAATATACAGGTATACCCATGTATATACATACATTTATCTAATATACATACACACATCTAACAAAAATAAAACCAAAAGCAAACAAAAAGTATAGAAATGGCCTAAATAAAATAAACAGTCGCCCATCATAGTGCCTGGATGTAGTAAAACTCCAACATTAAAAATATATGTTTAAAATAAGGTTTCCTACATTCAAACTTTTATAAGTATTCTGATACAACGGGGATTTGCAACCTAAGTACATTCAGAATTTAATTATTGCAAAGTTTAATTCATGAAATCTAATTGGAAACCACAGACACACACACACACACAAAGGAACTATTCTAAGCACCAGGTTCCACATTATGCAAATTGAACCAAATTAAGTACTCTCACATGGACTTAATTCCTAACAAGATCAAGAGTTGCAAGTCTTACAAAATACAATCAATCAATGACGCACCCACCAACACACATAACACACAGAAAATCATGTCACCTACTGTGAGAAATTGCGATCATTAGGCAAAATAGAATAAACCCAATCCAAAAAAAAAAACATACAATTACATGAGTATTAAAAAGACTGATAAACCAAGCAACAGAAGGCGATGAAGTAGGAAAAAGCACAAGTTTGAAGAGGAGATAACAAAGGGGATAAAGAGAGGACCTCAAGCAGGTCTTGGATTTCGTCGAGAGTGGTAATCCCGTTGGTATTAGATAGTTGTGCCCAGGTGGAGTTCAGCGGCGTCCCCATGTTGTGCTAGAGAAGAATTTTTTTTCCATGTGGAAATCGATCCCAAAAAATGCTACTTTTGTGAATCGCCACACAAAATATAGCGTGGAGATGGTCGAGCCTGCACTCTCACTTGCTTCTTGTTAGATGTATTGTTGTACTATATATATGTATACATGTATATGTATGTATGACGTATATGCATACTTATGTGTTCTATATGTAGACCCAAAGGGTCACTCATGTAAGGTGTTCAAGGTATGAGGACTTTGATCCATTCTTCATCACTCTCTTCTAACATGGTATTAGATCCGGCCAAACATGAGCTGACCAAACATATTGGTGTGGATGCATACTTCACACGATGCTATGTACGTGCCCAGACTGTGTCACTTCATTATCTTCCTACAGAGGTCCATGTGGTTGATTTCTTTACCAAGGCGCAGACGCGTGATCACCATCTATTCATGTTATCCAAACTTAAGACGCATGATCCGCCTTGAGTTTGAGGGGAGGTGTTAGATGTATTGTTGTACTGTATATATATATATATATATGTTTACATGTATCTGTATGTATAGACGTATATGTATACTTATGTGTTCTATATGTAGACCCAAAGGGTCACTCATGTAAGGTGTTCAAGGTATGAGGACTTTGATCCATTCTTCATTGCTCTCTTCTAACACTTCTCACTTATAATATTTCATAGCTTTGAATTTCCAACTCAACCAGCCCAAGGGATCCATTTGGGTCAATATATTACAGATCAAACCTAACCCAATTCAATAAGTTTTTAGGGAAAAAAAAATTAAAATAATTTATTTTTAATAAGCACTCATCTCCAACCCAAAACTCTATATTTGGCGCTTTAGTACACAAAAATACAGTTTTTACAGTAAAAATTTCTCCAACCACAATCTCAATTTTTAACTCTTAAATAGAATATTCTAAGAATATTCTTCTCACTTCACACTTTTATATTCATACTAGTAATAAATTTAATCATCTTTAATTTTTAACTTTTAACCATTGAATTTAAATATTATATTATTTAAAATATAAATTTTATTTTTATATTATTTATAAATATTTATTAAATATAAAATTTGATTGATAAACTACAAATATAAATACAAACATTACATTAAATTAATTACTTAATAAAAACATAACATACAAACAAGCACCATCAGTGAAAACAACACATTATTAAAAACTAAAGTAGCACACAAGCTTTTAATTATCTTCGTTATTTGCATAGCGCAACCACAAATGTTTAATCAATGCATTGCGAAGTGCAATATGAGCGTCTTTGTCCTTAATTTGCCTGTAACGACCAAGAAATTATTCAAATCGAGCATCTTCATCTTGTACCAATTCAACTACTGGGAGTCGGCACTTCACTTACATCCATAATTTGTGCATTGAGATCTCGCTCATCCTCAACTATCATGATGTGCATAATAATGCATGCAGTCATTATGCCGTGTAAGATATTTTTCCTCCAAAACTGTGCTGGTCCTGCCACAATTGTAAAATGAGATTGTAGAACACCAAATGCCCTCTCGACATCTTTTTTGCATGTTTATTGTCTCATTGCAAAATATTTTTTCTTCGGAGTTCGTGGTTGATAAATAATTTGTACAATAGTAGACTATTTTGGACATATGTTATCAGATAAATAATATCCCATATGGTGCTCATTTGCTTGAATAACGTAATGAGCAGGAGGAGAAATACCTTGTGCTAGGTTGGAGAACAAATTCGAAAGCTCCAAAACATTTATGTCATTGTTGATACCTGGCATACCAAAATAAATATGTCATATCCAAAGATCATAGTTAGCTACTGTTTCAAGAATAATGGTTGGACATCCATACCTTCCTCTATATTGTCCAGCCCATGCTATGGGATAATTTTTTCCACTTCCAATGCATACATTCCAAACTTCCTAACATTCCTGGAAAGCCACGTTTTGTTCTCCAATGTGTAAGAGTCTTGCGATATCAGTAGCATTAGGTGATCTAAGATATTGTTCAGCGAAAATCTCTACGATGGCTCGACAAAATCTTTTGAAGCTTTCAATTGCAGTTGATTCACCGATTTTGATATATTCATCTGTAGCATCAGCAGGTAAACCATATGCCAACATTCGAAAAGAAGCAGTAATTTTTTGTAAAACTAGATAACCCAACTTGACCTAGACCATCACAGTATTGTTGGAAGTAATTATCATGGTCCTTAACTTCCTCAACAATGCGAAGAAACAAACTTCGTGACATCCGATATTTTCGGCGAAACATTTCAGCATTGTAGCATGGATTCTCTGAAAAGTAATCATTCCACAAATTGTGATCTGCTTCTTCACGATTGCTATTGATAACAACATTCCCTGGAATAGAGCCACCATGGGAGCGACGATTGTTCAGATGACTAAGGGTTAACTCTAATATCATGTTATTATTTTGAATAACACGATGCATTGCATCTTCTTCCACTGAAAATAGATCATACATCCAGAACATATTGTCATCATCTCCAATGTTCTAATTCATTTTGAGTTTATGTTTATGGCTCTATGAATGGAAAGAATAATAAAAAAGTCAATTTATAAGAATTGGGGACATTATTCAATTCTCTTATCTTCTGGCATTGGGAAGTGTGACAAGATAGGGTTTGGTGAGATGATATCAAATCCAACGGTGTTGGTGCAGATGAAATCCATCCGACGGTTACTAAGAAGATAAGATGGCACGTTATTCAATCTCTTATCTTCTGGCATTGGGAAGTGTGACACGATAGGATTTGGTGAGATGATATCAAATCCAACGGTGTCGGTGCAGATGAAATCCATCCGATGGTTGCTAAGAAGATAAGATGACGCGTTATTCAATCTCTTATCTTCTGGCATTGGGAAGTGTGAGACGATAGGGTTTGGTGAGATGATATCAAATCCAACGGTGTCAATACAGATGAAATCCATCCGGCGGTTGCTACGAAGATAAGATGACACATTATTCAATCTTTTATCTTCTTGTATTGGGAAGTGTGACAAGATAGGGTTTGGTGAGATGATATCAAATATATAATGTTGCCTATATAAACAACTTCATGTCGTTTCTCATTTTAACCAATATTATCAAAAATCTCGCTTTCATTGTAATCCAAGAAAACATGTCTAAACAATCTCGTAGTGCGGAGTACTCTCCTTATAAAGATGTCCATCTCTGTGAAACTTACATGGAAATGACTCAAGACCCCATTATTGGTATGAACCAGTCTTTAGAGCAATTATGGTCTCGAGTGGAGGAGAAATATAATTTGACATGAGATAAATCTTGGGTGGAACGTTCTGCTCGGTCTTTACAGTGCAGGATGCAACCAATAGAAAAGGCAGTGAAGAAATTAAACGGATGTATTCGACAAGTGGAAAATTTAAATCTGAGTGGTGCAAAGATATTGTAAGTATATTATATATTTTATTCTTCATAAATTTATATTTTTACAAATATATAATTCATAACATCTTTTACAGATGAATCCAGCAAAGAGAATGCTTTTGGACGATCCTAACTATAAGAAAGGGTTCAAGTTTGATCATGTGTGGCACATTGTGAGGAACTTTGAGAAGTTTAAAGATAATGTTATTACATCTAGACAAATTAATCGAAAGCATGGATTTGACTATGTATCATCAGAATCTGAAAATCCCACTCCAGAATTGCAAGCACCAGAATCTCTTGGACTTTCTCAATTTTCTCTTAACTTAGACAATAGTGTTGGTGGGTCACCTTCTGAATGCCCAATCAGACAGAAGAAAGCCAAATTGAAGAAAAAAATGGATGACGAAGTAGCATCTTCTATTAGTCGTTTAAAAGATGATAACTCCAAGATTATGGAGATGTTAGAGAAGACTAATGCAGATCGACAAATGTTCTTAGAAATGTAAAACAAAAATCTTGCTTTTCAACAAATGAGATATGAGGACAAAATTATAGCTGATCCAAATATTCGTGGTTGTATACAAGCACAACAACAAGAAATTTTACAGAAAAGAGGACATTTTCAACAACCACCCCTTCTGGATCTAACATGTTTAATGATATCTTTGCCAATATTGGTGGAAGTGGCGATAACATGCCAGATTATTAAACCCATCTACTTCAGCTTTCATTAGTTGTATTTTGAGTGTTGTGGTTTTTTCTTATTGCTATCGATGATAATCTATGTTATGACTATTTTCTATGTTTTTATTTTATTGTTCGTGTAATTTTCATTAATTTTAATGAAGTTATATTTCGTGTATTATTTTTCTTTAATTTTTTATTTTTTTTATTAATTAAAAAATACAAACTTAAATTATAAATTATTTAATTTGATTAAAATATAAAATTATAAATATAAATTTTATAAAAAGAAAAACAAAAAAAGAATAAAAAATAAAAATAAATTAAAAATTAAAATTGAAAAACAATAAAAGAATAAAAAAGATAAAAAAATAAACTGAAAATTAAAACTGAAAAACGAAAAAAGATAAAAAAAGATAATTAATAAATTGAAAAAAAAAAAAAAATAAACTGAAAATTAAAACTAAAAAATTAAAAGGATAAAAAAGAAAAATAATAAACTAAAAAAAATAAACTAAAAATTAAAACTGAAAAACCGAAAAGATAAAAAAAATAAATAAGAAACTGAAAAAATAAAAAAAATAAACTGAAAAATAAAACTGAAAAATAAAAAATAAAACAAAAAATAAAACTGAAAAAAAAGAGAAAAAAAAATTCAAAATGAAAACTGAAAAATAAAAATAAAAAATAGCATATATCGCTGCTATAGTGCGCGCTACGTGTTGCCCGCCATTGTAGCAGTTACCAAATCTAGCGCAGGATTTGGCGCCAGATTGGAGCAAATCCTGCACCAGATTTGAGTGAAAACTCTATATTTACAGCATGGTTGGAGAAGAAAACACACAACAATTTTTTTTAAGGAACCCTTATGGGGATGCCCGGCCTTAGGCATAGGCGACCAAGGCCTATGCCTAGGGCCCATATTTTTATTTTTTTAAAAATTATATTTAAGATTTTTATTCATTATTTTATCCGTATAATAATAATTTTAAAATTTTCAACTTTTTTTTAAACTATAAAACTTAATTTATGATTTATCATATCCAATAAATTTGGCGTTATAATAGACCTTTGAATATTTTGAGGTGCCATAATTTATTTTTTAAAATTATATTTAAATCTTTCATTTACTATTATCTTTTTACTTAATTATAATGTTGAAAATTTTAAGTGTTTACTAAATTATAAAACTTAATATATAATGATATCACTATCCAATAAATTTAATGAGCCCCCTAATTTTCTAGGGCCCCACAATTTATGTTTTTTTTTTCAAAAGAATTAAAAGAATTATATTTAAAATTTTATCTTATACACATAATTATAACCTTTAAAATTTTAAACTATAATATTTAATTTATGATAATATTAATATGCAATAAATTTGGTCTTATAATAGTCCTCACAGTTTTTAGGGCCCATAATTCATGTTTTTCTTTTGAAAATTATATTTAAAATTTTTATTTATTATCCCTTATGCACAATAGTTTTTTTAAGGGAAAATTACTGTTCACCCATCGTCATTTTCAAAACGTCCCTAACCCCCACCCGACTTTTTGCACACCCCTGGATAGCCCTCCGTTATATTTTACATTCTTTTTAACCCCCCGCCGGTAAGTTGAAGTGGGTCCATGATATGAAATTCCTTTTTTGCCCTTGCAAAAGGAGGGAAAAATGGCGCCCAATCATATAATGTCCGAACTTTATGCATAATTTTCCAATTTTGTTTGCCTCCTGTTGCTTTGTCTCAAACAAAGTTTAGAAGGCTCATATCTTGTTCTTCTTGTTCTTGTTCTTGTTCTTCTTTTTCTTCTTCTCATTTGGTGTACTCAATTTTAGCTTTTTGCCACGCTAAAAATTTGGCACGCTCCGGTGTACTCAATTTTTAGCTCTTGCCACGAGAAGACAACCCAGGGCGCCCCTAGGGCGAAAGAGGATCGAGTCGTGGCGTCCGAGGGACGGTGAGTTGCGTTGTAGCCATTGCCACGCTCCGGTCCGCAAGTTGCGTTGTAGCCATGCCCGCTTCACGATCGCAGATCGCTCAATGAATCTGTGCGAGTGGGCATTGTGTATATACTTCTTAGTATTGTTTAAATATTGAACTTTATATTTAAATACATCTGTTACCGTTTAAATATTGGCTTCTCTATTTAAATTTGTTTTTTTATCGTTTAACCTATATTATTATCCGCTTAAAATATACAACGCGATGGTGCCAGCAGTTCCCCAAGCGTAGTTAATGCACGCTCGGTTACCCAAGCGTTTCCACTCCCGTCGCACATAAAAATTGGAAGCCGAAGCGGCAGCAGGCTGTTGGATTTCGCAGTATAAATGGGAAGGAAGAACCATTTCGTTGAACATACTTTACTGGCGCAACCACTCCTCTTCCTCTTCCTCTTCTTCTTGTGTGATGGTCATCCTGTCGAGTCGAACATTTGGTGTTCACAACATTCACTCCATTCAAACCACATTTTTTAGATCATAAACGTTTTACAGGATGTGTCATGATTGTTTTTCCTCTTGTCATCCGTAGAACAACCCTGTAGGGTGAAAAACTTTCTTTTTCTTGCCCAAGGCGAAATGCTCGCCTTCTTGCTCTATGGGTTAAGCAATGACGGAAGTGCGTTTTCTCCTTGGGTCAAGAAAAGAAGGTTTCACTTACAAGTTGATTCATGGATGATTACCGTAAAGAAGGTTCATCACATATCCTTTAAAAAGAACTTGATCTATAAAAAAATGTGGTCTGACTGGAGCGAGTGTTGTGGACACCCTATTCGAAGGTATACTTGGACGATTCCGATGTCCGTGTTGGTTACTTCGTCCGTTAAACGGAGAGTTTGAAGCTTAGACGGAGAATATTTGTATTGTCTTACATTCTATTTTTATCAGAGATTTGTATTTTAAGTAAAGGTCATTGTAATTATGCTGATATTTAATAATAAAATGAATGTTGTATTGTATTGTATTAAATGTATTTTTATCAGAGATTTGTATTTTAAGTACATTTCATTGTAATTACGTTGATACTTTATAAGAAAATGTTAAACTGAGAAAATGAAATTTAAACAGAGCAAAATAAATGAAATTTAAAGGGAATGAATGTTATCAGAGATTTGTATATTAAGTAAGTTGATATTGAATAAGAAAATGATTGTTGTATTGTATTGTCTTAAGTGAACATTCTATTTTTATCAGAGATTTGTATTTTAGGTATATTACATTGTAATTAAGTTGATATAATACAATAAGAAAATGTTAAACAGAGAAAAATCATGTTAAAGGGAGAAACTGATACTTAAACGGTATTTTAAACAGAAACTTTGTTCTTTTAAATAGAGACTTTGTTATTTTAAATAGAGAGTTTCAATACAAGCAGGACATGTTGAGGTGAGAACTTTCATTCGAGCGATGACAATATGTCTTCCTCGTGACAGTGACATATATTTCCCTTTTTGCCCTTGGGATGGAGGGAAAAATACCGCCCAATCACATCACGTTTAGTCTAACCTCTATGTATACAACTGTGCAGTTTTTTGTTTGCCTATCTGACTGCTGTTTGTTGTTTACATCTTCTTTTTCTTCTTCTTCTTCGTCTTCTTTTTGTTCTTTATTTCATTTGGTTTGTACGATTTGGTTTTCGGCCGATATATTATGGAGAGTTTTTGTGGTATTGCTAGATTCAACGGGGAGGGAAGAGTGCTAATGTTCACGGCTCAGACTTCTTGGGAGTTGGTGTTAGCTGAGATATGTGAGCGATGGGGTCTCGAAGTTTCCCTTGTCAGAGTGAAGTTTATCACACCAGATGGATATAAAACGGTTTATCCAATAGAAAACGATGTTGACTTCCAGCGGATGTGTCACGTGCACTCCATCTTCAAATGCGCTATAGTTGATCTTGTTATCGAGATCTTTCTTCGATGCGGGGACGGCGACAGCATCAACCGCAGACACATCCTTACATGGTTGTTGTTGTTGTTGTTGGATTGTGTCTGGCTTTGATGCGGGGACGACGACAGCATCAACCGCAGACATACCCTTACATGCTTCTTTTTGTTGTGGGATTGTATCTTACTTCGATGCGGTACTGTTGGCCACGGCCACAGATTCAATGATCTTCTCAGCCATGGCCATGGCAACAGCATCAACGGGAGACACACCCTTAGCTTGTTCTTGTTCTTTAGGGATTGTGTCCATCTTTGATGCCGCAATCTCGGCAGCCGGTTCCACCGGGTCGGGGATTTCGTTAACAAGGGAGTAAACGATCTTCTCATCCGCGGCAACGGCCACATCATCTACGATGTCCTCCACCGTCATAGCCATGTCATCTACGGCGACAGACTCGATGAATGACATCGCCACCGATGGTGTTGCTATTGTTTCATCGTCAGCCAGCGGTGGAGACAGAGGCAGTATTGTTCTTCTCTTTTTCACAAGTCTCTTCGAATGTGGCCGTCTTGGAATGACAACCTCGATGATGTCGTCGTCGTCAAATTCCGACGGCTCGTCCGTCCCGGGTGGTTCATTTCTTTGGACGGACGGCGCAGTCGGTTGTGAACGTCCTTCCAGTGCCTCAACACGAGCGACAAGTCGAGGAAACTTCGATCATCAATATCCGCACGCGCTGCATAAGAGTTGCTATGACATCTTCGCCTAAGGTAGTCGGTGGGGCTGCCACGGTCGGAGGGGCTGCTATGGTCGGGGGATCTGCCACAATTGGTGGGACTGTCGTTATCGTGGTAGGGGGGTTGTTGTAATCTGACGGGGTGGGGGAGTGCTTCTCCGATGTCAAGGAATGCGTGCGCGTGGTGGGCTGGAAGTAGGAGAATGGCGTTGAGCGCGCACGATAGAGGCTGCCCTCTCATCCTCGCGATTCGAGCAAGTGGTTCCGGGAGCAATAGCATCCATCCGCTCGGTTGGCCCCAACAAATATTTCTTCTTCAAAGACTCAGCGGAACCATTTCAAGAAACTAACATATGTAAACCAAATAATTTCAGTGAAATCATTCAGTTTAAACTATAACAACTATATTTAAACAGAGTTTTTATATATTAAACATTATAGAATATATTTAAACGGAGAACAAAATATTTACACCTTTATGAATCAATTTTAAACTGTAAATAATAAAGTTAAACGCTAAATAAAATGGTTAAACATTAAAGACTTCTGTTAAACATTGTCCATGATTTATTACCTCTTTTCCTTCGAGCGATGATAAGCTAGTTTCTACAGTCGCTTGCTTCCTGTAACTACTTTCACCGTAGCACAACATCCTTGGGATCTTGCCGAAACGGACTTTCTTTCCCGTTCCGGTCAGCTCGTAAAACCATACGTTAAGCACGACCGAGCACCACTTAATATATCCTGTGTTGGTCTTCTTCCCGGCACATCTATCTTGCACTCGAGCGGCTGCGTGTGGAATGTCCTCCATCAGCCACTTGTGCGTCGCCTGTGCCAATGCGTATCGTCCCATGGCGGGTAGATCATCGACATAATCAACGATCTAGTTCGGAACCGAGCATGATGTATTTGGGAAGAGGACTATACCCATGAGGTACACCATCAGGAGTTTGACAAAATTATCTTCTTCCCCCCTCTGTCGAACAAGTTGCACAAGAGTGCTCTTGATGGAGTCTCTGTGTCTCTCGTAGGTTTTTGATAAATACCTCCCTTCGAACGCTGAGCGGGTTTTCTTCTTCTGAAACACGACTGCGTCGCCATCGCAACGTAGACCAATAACGAGGGCCACATCCTGAGGCCTGAAACTCAGTAGGCTTTCCCCGATCCTGAATTTATTGGTGTGGACATCGTACCTTTGCAGTAGAGAATCAAGAAGGGCCCTCTCTTGGTATATAGCTTCCAGTTCAGTGAATGCTGCAAATGGTGTCCTTCGGATGATCTCCCAGTGTCGAGGGGTCATGTTATCTTTCAATTCAGCTAAGGTCTACACTACCGGTGTCAAATAGCATCGCCCATTAACTAGGTTGACCGCCATAGTCACAAGCCTGCGACAATAACAACACATTCAACATGTAGTATTGACAAATGTTTAAGCAGAAATATAAGATTTTAAACGGTAACCTTCAGTTATTAAAGAGAGATATCAATTGTTAAACAGAGACCTAGTTTATTAAACAGAGACAACAAAATTTAAACTGTAACATCTCATTTCTTAAACGCAAACCTCATTTGTAAAACTGCAACCATATCAAATGAAAGGGGAAATGTATATTATAAATATTACACAAATCATAACAATCGAAATAACTATTTCGATAATGTATACAGACGAAAGCGCAAAACAACACAAAATCCTAGCCGAGAAATTGCCCTGTAGACTAACAAAACCCCAGCCGAGAAATTCCCCTACAGACTTCAATATCTTCCAACAAAAACAGGAGCACAAAACAAAACCGAAAAATCTTTCTTTGTAACAGAATAGTTACCATAAAACCATACTCAATACCTTAGATTGCAAACTGATTAAATGCCAACTACTTGGGCGGGACTTCTCCTTCGAGATAACGGTGGAAAGGGAAAAGCTGCAATTACAGAGTCTACGCCAGTAGAGACAACTTCGAAGACAGCTTCGGAAATGGAAAAAGTGAAGACGCGAGTTGAGAAAAAACTCAGTAAACGGCTCTAGTAAATTCCTCTCTTGGGGTTACCATAAGGAAAACCCCCCCCACTTTCTCTCATACCGCCGAAATGGCTGCAGTCACGACTCTCCATGCAAGGGCATTTTCGTCCATAAAATTTGAAAATCACTCCGTTGACATCCGTTACATACTTTGGGGGGTTGAAAAACATGGAATTAAAAAGAAAGGGGTTTTTGGGTAGTGCAAAACTAACGGGGTGGTTTTGGCAATATGGCAAACTTAGGGGGTGTTTTTGGCAATATGGCAAACTTAGGGGGTGTTTTTGGCAATTTCCACTTTTTTTAATGAATTACAAGAATTAAACGAAGGATTAAAAAAAACTCAAATCTCTAGATTTTTTAATCAATAATTTTATTTTATTTAATTATTAATTATTATTAATAATTTTTATTTTATTATGTGATTTTTTATTTTATAAAAATAATTTTTGAAAAAATTTTCATGCTTAGCAAAACTCCCACATTAAAAATGTATGTTTAAAATAAGATTTCCTACACCCAAACCCAAACCTAAACCTACGTACATTCAAAATTTAATTATTGCAAGCTTATTCATGAAATATAATTGGAAAACATACACAAAATTTAATTATTCCAAAGCTTATTTCATCAATGCCACACCCACAGAGGAACTATTCCAAGCACCCGGTTCCACATTATGCAAATTGAACCTAAGTACTCTCACATGGACTTAATTCCTAACAAAATCAAGAGTTGCAAGGCGCACATACCTTGCTTGTTCTCTTAACAAACAAATTAGTAAACTGACAAAATACAATAAATCAATGCCACACCCACCCACCCAAACACAAACACAAACACTAAAAATCATGTCACCTAGGGTGAGAAATTGCAATCATTAGTCAAAATAAAATAAACCAAATCCAAAAAACATACAATTACATGAGCATTGAAAGATTGATAAATAAAGCATCAGATGATGATGAATTAGGAAAAAAAACACAAGTTTGAAGAGGAGATAACAAGGGTGATAAAGAGAGGACCTCAAGCAGGTCCTGGATTTGGTCGAGAGAATTAGTCTCGTTGGTAATTGACTGTTGTGTCGAGGTGAAGTTCAGCGGCAGCCCATCCCAGACAAGAATGTTCTTTTTTTCTTTGGAAGTAAATCCTGCACTCTCACGTGCTTTTGATTCCTTTTTTAATTTCATAGCTTTGAGTAGAGGTGGGCACGGGCCGGTTAACCGGGCCCGTTGGGTCTGGTTCACCGAAAACCGGACCCGGAACCGGCCCGTGCTACAGGGGAGACCCGCCGGGCCGGGTTGACCAGTAGCCAGCGGATCCGGTTCGATTCGTGAATGAACCCGGACCCGCCCGGCTTAGACGAACCCGCGGGTCCGGGACGAGCCCGCTTTGGCCCGGCGTGTTTTTGTAAATAACCAAAAAATGTGTAAAGGATAAGGTTTGAACCTAGGACCTCTCACATAGGAAAATAACATTAACCAATTGGCCTACAAATTTTTCTTGTTTTTAGTTTAAAAACATAAATAAATATAAAGAAGTTACAATATATTTTTTTAAATTTAATCCCAAACAATAAAAAAATTTAAAAATAATTTATAAAAAAATTTAAAAAAATTTTTAAGAAATATCAAAAATAATTTTAAAAAGGATAAAAAAAGCTACATTTTTTTAATTTATTTATCTATCAAATTAAATTATTAGCACACCTTTTTTTAAGTGCAACAAAAATGTATATATCAAATAGTATTCTTATTTTTAAATTGAAGTTATCATCAACATATTTGTTTATTATAATTAGGGTTGTCTCTAGATTTTACTTTGGTCTCTAACAATAGGGTTATTATTGTGCTTATCATATTGTCATTGAAAAAAAGTTACAAATCAAAACAATATGGTGTGAACCATTATTCAAAGATATTTTTTTTTACTAATATATTTTTTTATAAATTGATTTACATAATTTAAAAACAATTTTTTGTAATTTTATTTTTTATTTTATAAATTGAAACAAAATAATCTAATATATATGTGACAAATTAGAGTGCGCTATTTAAGAGAATTTAAGAATTTGCATATGTAGAGACATGGTGCTATATTAATATGTTCGGCACGGGCCGGGCCGGTTTTCCGGACGGCCCGTGCCCACCTCTAGCTTTGAGCCTTTGAGTTTCCAACTCATCTTGGTCAATGTAGTACAAATCGGGCTGGTCTGACCAGGAGTGGAATGGGCCTGGCCTGGTATAGACATGGTGCTATATTAATATGTTCGGCACAAAAACCTTGACAACAAACCTAACACAATTTGATAGGCTTCTAGCAAAAAATAAATAAATAAAATGATTTATTTTTAATAAGGGCTTTAAAAAAGCACAATAATTATGTTTTGATGCAATTTTTTTAATAAACACTTATGAAAAATATATAATTGTTTAAAAGTGTTTTTTTCTTTAAAATAATAGCTTCTATGAAAATAGGATTGTTGCTTTTTTAGAAGCATTTCTCATGCTTAGTTTTTTTTCCCCCTTTAGAAACACTTATAAAAGAATACTTGGGGTGAATGTATTATTACCATAATATCATTTTTTATGAAGTCAAATAATCTTTCATTTGTTTCTCTATACTTGAAAGCCCCAATACCCAATCTCCTGGTATTGGACTTTTGTATTGAAACTAATATGATAGTTTTTCTATAATAAATTTGAAAGAGATTGAAGAAAATTAATACGGTATATTTTATCAAACCACTTTCACAATAGGAGAGTGGTAACTCATCTCCCTCCTAAGTGAGATGTTGAGTGATCAACTACGTCTCATAACATTAGTTCTGAGTTGTGGCTTATCCACCTTATAAAAAAAAAAGTAAAATTGATCAAATTAAAAACTAAAATTTAATGCAAAATCAATAATTTAAAATGTATAATTTTAAAAAAAAACATAGCATACCATTAATTTCACACCTTTAAATCAATTTCACACCTTTAAATCAATTTCACATATATATATATATATATTCAAAATGTCTAATGTGTTATGTTAGAATTGCAAGGGTATTTCGAACCTAAGCACTCGGAACTGAATTTGGGAATTGTTGAACAAGTATAAGGTGCAGATCCTTTGCCTCGTTGAAACAAGAGCCAATGAGGATAGCCGCTCGTGTTTCTGTAAAAGGATGTCTAAAAAATGGGATTAGGCAGTTATCTCAACCTAGGACATGTCTGGTGGCCTTATGACTTTCTGGAAGAAAAGGTGTGCGTTGGTCACACCTATAGCCCTAACCAAAAATATACTTCATCTGGTAATCTCCTCAAACTCTTTGGATGGTTGAATTTTATTTGTTATGTATAATCCCCAGATGTTTGCGGCACAAACCCAAGTGTGGAATAAACTGTCCAAGCTAGCATGACTTAAGTTTCCCTAGCTGGTGGTTTGTGACTTCAATGCCATTAGATCTGCGAAGGAACATCGGGGTGGGAGCTTAAACAACTATGTAGCTAAGTCCAACTATTTTGTTTTAATAACTTGTTCGACCTTTATTTTTTGGGTTCTCCCTTTACTTGGTATAACGGATAGTCGGGATGTGCCCGATTGTGAGCCCATTTAGATAGCTTTCTTGCAAATTTAAACTAGTTGTATTTGTTTGTTTTTCATTAGGTTGAGCATGTTTAGCGCATCTCTTCTGATCATGCTCTATTATTTTTGAAAACCCATTTGCATTCTTCTTTTAAAAGGAAAATTTTCGTTTTGAAAAATTTTGGCTAGATTATAAGGGTTGTCATGATTATGTGGTAAACACATGAAATTTTGATCCCAATTTTTCTCCATTTTATGCTTTCTCACACCTTATTTCCCTTACAAAGGACCACCTTAATTCATGGAGAGCCTCTGGTCTTTCCCCCCTTAACTTTAATATCCAGAACACGGAGAAAGGCATAAGATTCCTGGATAACTTAGACAACACTACCAAACCAAATTCCCTATATACTAGGTGCCATAGATCCTTAAACAACTACCACACTGCCTTACTTAAGCAAAATAGCATCCGCTAAGCTCAAAGAGCTCGCATGTTGCAGATTAAATAGGCCGACTTAAATTCTAGTTTTTTCCATAACATGGCCAAAACCCATAGCCACAAAATAGGATTTCCATTATCAGTGATAATTCTGGTCAGACCTTTACTGAGCAAGCTGATATTGAAAATTGTTTTATTAGATTCTTCTAGGATCTTTCAAGGCCTAAGTTTAGGTGGTCCTTTCCTGATCTTATTAAAGGCCTCCTTCCTGATCACAACACCATCTGTGAGGAGGATAGTTCCTTTATGACCAAACCAGTGTTCTATAAAGAGATACTATCTACTAATAAATCAATAGCTGAAGGGCAAAAGCCTAGGCCCAAATGGTTTGAATGTAGAGTTCTATCTTTTCTATTGGGATATCATTAAGGATCCTCTCTTCAGAGCCATCTCCCACTTCCTAAATACTTCTCAGCTCCCTAGTTCATGGGGAAAAACTTTCCTAGTCCTTATCCCAAAATCTAACAACCCTAAGTTTGTTTTGGATTTCATGCCCATTTCATTGTGTAATGTTTTTTACAAAATAATTTCTAAAATTTTAACAAGTCCTTTAAAATGAGTTCTTCTTAAAATTGTTGGAAAAAAAAGCAAAGTGCTTTTTCGTCACACCCCGAACCCGGCTCGTCGGACCTTGTGTGTGGACAAACGGCCGCAGACTCAAAGGAGTGAGTCCCATAGGCCTACAAGGCCTCAGAATCTGATTAAGAGCAAACAAAAATGACAAACCAACTGAATCACAGGGTTACAGACTACATAATATACAGTGCGGGGATACCATAAGTCCAAAAAAAAAATACAGGGATACAGGAACAAACAATGGCAAGAACTTAATTTTTACAACAGAACAAAAACTATAGACAGTCTTTCAAAGTCCACTCCACCCTACCACTCTTTATCTGAAAAGGATTTAAAACAAATCCATGGGCTCACTAGCCCAGTAAGTAATCTAGAAATTGTTAAAAACAATAGGGTTTATAAATCTCGATTTCAGATATTGAGAATAATTCAAAGTTTAAACATATTTTAAACAAATACAAAATAAATAATTCAACATAGGTATAGTTCTCAAGTAATACTGCTATTCAAGAATAATAAAATCAAAAGAATGTCAGATTTCAGAACTGTAATTAATAATTCGCCAGAAATTAGCATAGGTCTTCAAAACAGAATTTAAACAAAATACAAGTGAAATATTCTAATAAAAGAATATTTACAAATATGATTTACCAGAATTCAAAACCCAGAAATACGATATCAGAAATATCAGAAATACACCACAACATTTAGACAAAACTCAAAGTCGAAGTACAGAATATTCATGGATTTTTCAAATATTCAAACAAACGGAAATACACAATTTTCATAATCCCACTTTAGGAAAAATAACTGAATATACGGAAATTACTTGAAAAATTGAATAAATAATTTTAACCCAAATCATTGTTAAATACCAATCACTATAATTTACAACTCACATCCTTTGCATATTAGCACTCTTAACATGTCTCATTTCCAAAATGCATCACTGCCAAGAATATACAACCAAATGCAAAGATATTTTGCAGTAAGAAACTTAGGACAATCCCAATCACTTTTCTTGTCTAATACTTCACCAAATTTAGTCTCCAAGAGCGAGAACAAACATGTTAATCCTGAAGATTCTGCATATAGACATCATCATGCACAAGTCTTTTTAATGGATCATAACTCATCATCTACAAATCTAATAAACTTGAAGTTTTACAAGTTGAAATTTAAGGTGATAATGAATATTTTCTTTACTGAGTATGTTGCTTAATTGTACTTTATTAAATCTGGAATTTGCCTCTAAATCTGCATGTCTACATAGTAATACCTCCAAGACATGTCAACTAGAATGGATCATATATCATAGAAATGTATACCCAAGAAATATGAAATTTGGTAGGTGGATAGATCAAACAAATCATTACAACTTTTCCATTTTAATCATCTACAAATTGTGCTTCTATGACCTCCGAATTTAGGCCACAATTTCCATTCAACTCATTGTCATAACTTGAAAATTCACTCTAGCAATTTCATGCATGAACATAGATTGTCAAAGTCTCAAATATGTAGGAATTCTACCTAATAAACCTTGAGATATTGGTTCTAAACCACCAAATTATTTAATTTATTTCCCAAGTGCCAACCTCAAAATTTTAGTAAAGATATCATCAAGGAAAGGCTATGATCTCCACCCTAGATAGTAAGTCAAAACTCTAAATTCAAGACTCAACCTTGCCTCAGGGTTGTAGTACAACATTTCTCTTGACTTACTCACTTCTAACATTCACCCACATTAGCATTTCCTCTAAACACATATACGTCAATCAAACATGTACATCGACTCAAACATTATCTATAATTAACACACATCCTTCAAAACAAATATAGAATCCATTATACATTAACTTCATGAACTTTGATCTTATCATCATACCATAACTTGATCACAGTCCCATCGCATAAGAACAAATAGATAAACAATGAAACGGTTACAACAAATTATTCTAATACATAGGATGCATTAACATTTCAAAATAAGTAGTAGTCATTTTAAAAATAACATACCAAAGCATAATTACTAATTTCATAACTAATTAAAGACACAAATTAAAAATACCTGAAAATACCTATTCAACAATAGATAATTTTATAAATAATAATAATAATAATAATAATAATAATAATAAGCAAAAATGGCATAATAAAATAATGGATACTAATTTTGCCGAAAATTATTCCTCAAATACATAAAACATGAAGTTTCTTTGTGGATTACTTACCTGGTACTTGACAAATTCCAAACCCAATCCGAACAACAATTTTAAGCCCCTCTTGAAAAGGTCCTACGACAATACTAACTTCTCTTCGAAACTATGTCGCATACAAGGAAACCAAGATGAATGTACAAAACTTTAAGCAACACTCCAATCGACCAGCATAACTTGCATTTAAGCTAGGGTCACCACCTACATGTACCCAAAGCATCCACTAAAATATAATAAGGCAGCTAATATTGGGTGGTGCAACACTTGTATGACTAGCTAGGACAAAGAAGGTATTGGAATGGGTTTGCAAAATCAAGAGATGCAACATATATGAATCCTATAAGATGAAAGCAAAATGCACAAACTAACAACTACCAATCAACCTATATAACTATATACCTTTATATGTGGAACAACATATGAATATATATAAATATATATGTATTAAAATATCCAAGAGGCAACTCAACATATATACATATATATATGCATGCATAACCATGATGCAGAATCAACACATATATAAATATATATATTTATAACTATGTGTGTTCAAAGGCTGCATATAATGAATCATATAAGTATAAATATATATATAGTTGTATTAATTTGTTGCAACCAGATAAAAGGAAGGGGGAAATAAAGAGAAAGGTGAAGCTTAGATCATATCCAAGAGATATATGCAAGGCATTAAACATGAACACCATGCACCAATCTTTAGCACAAAGTAAGGCAAGATAAACATCAAATAAACCTCTACTAGCTAAGGCATCATGGAAAATCTTCACCCAAGATTTACAACCACCACAACACCCAATTTTTAAAAAGGCTAGATGATTACTTTGGAAGAGTGATAAGATGAGGCCAAGAGAACTTGCAGCTGGGACTACAAGGTTTCAACACCGGAGGAGATCACAGCTCTCTCTCTCTCTCTCTCTCTCTCTCTCTCTCTCTCTCTCTCTGTATATATATATATATATATCAAAATGGGTAGAGGAATGGATGCTAAATTCTTGGGCTCCATACTCAAGAACAAGATGGCAACAAGGATTAAAGATAAGGCTTAAGACAAGCTTCATGAATTGATGCAAAAGTTTGCAAAATTTAGTCCAAGAATCCATGGCTTGCATTGCTTTTACAAATGAATGGAGACAACATTTTATTGGGCCCACACTTTCTTAGCTAGGAAATCTAGCTTTGATAACATTATCATTGTTTAAGAGATTGTGCATTCCTTAGAGTCTGAGTCTAAAAGTCCTACTAGGATGTTATTGAAGGTAGGCATAGCTAAGGTTCATGACATTGTCGAGTGGGATGTTGTTCTTGCAACTCTCTATCTTATGAATTTCCCAACTATGTGGATTAATTGGATCAGCGCTTGCATATCTAGTGCTAGGTTTGCAATTCTGATTAATGGTCATGTCACTAGCTGGTTTTCTAGAAGTAGGGGCTTATACAAGGGGATCCGTTGTCCCCTTATCTTTTCCTTCTTGTTTCCCAAAGCCTTTAGTTATGCTAAACCATGCCCTTAATCATAATTGGATTCCTTGTTTCAATGCCAGACTGAATATGAATTTTAATCATCTTATGTTGGCTGATGACTTAATCATAATTGGATTCCTTGTTTCAATGGCAGTCAACAACTACGGACTGTAACCTTTGTCTAGAGATTTACAAGGATCTTACTGGGCAGATGCCTAATGTAAATAAATCCAATGTTTATTTTCCTAGCTGGGCCAATAACAAAGTGTGTAGAACCATTGTGAAAATTCTAGGGATGAAAGTGGGTGTTTTTCCCTTTAAGTGCTTGGAATGTCTGATTGGTCCCAAGAGAGTAAATAAAAATTGTTTTCAAACCTTGTGAACAGAGCAGTTCTGATTAATGGTTGGGGGGGTGGGGGTGCAACTACATCTAAGAGACAAAAAAAAAGGCATACAAGTGACACTTGTGACAAACAAACTATTAATCATTTGCTTTGGTAGCACAACCAAGAAAATATGAAATTGAGAGGTTACTTGGGGATCGATGTTGGTCAATGAGTTTTTGGATCACTTGCAAGAGATCCTTGGAAGTAAATGCTTTCCTTTTTAATCATAGAGCTGGAGTCCTTGAGCTTTATTTTCTTAACTGAGGGATTGCAAATACTTAGAGAAAAATCATATGATTAATTTTAAGTATAATCGGAACAATTCAATGGGAGTGAATAGAATTAAAATTGCGGTTTTTTGCTCATTCTTTTAATTAACTAGATGCAAATTATAAGGAATGATGATAATAGTAGTAACAATCATAATGTTAAAGCTGGTAGATAATTACTTGACTGATTATAAATGTAACACTTAAATTTGGGGGAAATGGAAAATGATACCAATATTTTTTTTTTTTGTAAATTATTGTTATTTCTAATGTTTTTAGGGGGAGGGAATTGCAGATCACACTTGGAAAGACTGAGGGAGGTTTAGGACTTAGAAATATGAGGAATGCCAAAACTGAACTAATGTATAAAAATGTTTTCATGGCTTTAAAGTGTGAGAATAAGCTATGGATCCATATTTTTAATTTAAAGTATGGGGTCTTTCATTGTTGGAATTCCAGTGCTGTTAAAAATGCTTCGTGTTTCTATTGAGCTCTTTGGTCTGCTGCTTCAAGAATCAAATGAAGTTGTTGGATTAAAGAATGTAATCCCAGCAATACTAGTTTTTTGAGTGATCCTTGGTTTTTTTATGTTCCAATTGCTTATAAATCTACTCTTATCAAAATGAACATCTAGTTCGAAAATATCAGTACGGATGATTGTGTGGATCACCTTTTGGTTAATCACAGTGTGTGTAGGTTGTTATCTGGGGAGAATGTAAATTGGTCCCTCATGAGTAATTGGAGCATAATTAGAGATAGCAATAACTACTAGGTGTGGACTCCTAATGGTTCCAAGTCCTAGCTATTTAACTCGATATATAACTGTCTAAATGTTAGCTAGCAACGGAAGGAAAGTTGCTCAGAAGGGTGGCAAATTCTTTGGAAACTCATAGCCATTCTAGAGTAAAAGTTTTCATGTGGAGAATGTTGCATAGGAGGACTTCTACTTTTTCTTATCTATACAGGCTTAACATTGGGCTGGAAAGGGAATGTGGCTTCTATGGGTTAGAGAGAGAAATAGATGATCATCTATTGTGGAGATGTCAAAAGAGCATGTTGAGTTGGAACGTCATCGGTTGCTATGTGGGTGTGGAGTTAGATGAGATAGCTCATTTTACTAATGGACATTGGATTACTAAGAGTTGGAAAACAAGATGCGAGAGCAAGTGTTTCGAGTCTACTATGGTCGCTTGTGCATGGCTGATATGGAAAGCTCGTTGCAATTTTCATTTTCAACTAGAATGCCCCAAATTTTCTTCAAATCGGGTACTAGGCAGTCGCTATGGTGGAGAGCTTGGCAAGGGAACTGAAGCAAAGTTCAGGGAAGCTTACTTATTTTCCTTTTAATTCTTCCATTTCTTTATTTATTGATGCTTCATGGATAGAACAAAACAAATGTTGTGGCAAGGGTTTTGCTCTAGTTAATGGGGACAAAACAATTATACTGATAGGTGCTCGGAATGAAAGGGCAAATTCAAGTGTCCAAGCGGAGATGAATACTCTGGTGGAAGCACTAAGGTGTTGCGTGGATAGGAAGTTTGAACATTTACAATGACTGGGCAAGCTTAGTGGATTGGATTCAAAAAGATGATTTGTTAGTGTCTTGGAGAGTCAAGGAACAGACTATGGAGATTCGGCAACTAATCAGCAAATGTTGCAATGTGTGGATGAAGTGCATTCCCCGGGACTTAAATTGTGTGGAAGATAAAATAACAAAGTTAGCGCTGAAAAAACCATATGTCTCCCTTTTCCACAAAGGTATTGAGCTTCCAAACTGGCTAGTGGAGGCTGCATCAGCTAGTGATCTGAAGTGGTAAACCTTTGCCGTTTTTTTTTGGTGTGTGTGTTTCTTCTAGCTTTGCTTATCTCAAAGCTCTCCTCCAGCAAAAGGAAAAAAAAAACAACTACAATAGTAGAGAGGTAAATAGGGAAGTAGCACATAAGGAGTATAAAACCAAGAAGGTTAAGGCCAACATGGTGTTTCATCATGAAAAGGCTGGTAAGGCGAACATATCATAGGTGTCTGTTTTGTTTGGTTTCCATCTTAAGGCTCGAATACTGATCTTGCAAGTTTTGTGTGTTCGCTTTTCATGGGGGCTTCCAATTTTGCTATGCTTGTTCAGCAGGTGGTTTTTGTATTTTAAGCTCAAGTGAACTTGCATCCTTGTGGTGGTGGTAGGCTAAGGTCATTTATAGAAGGATTAATTACCATTGAGTAGTTTGGTTTCCTTGTATGCTAGTGTAACAGGGCTTTTTGGCGTCACACCCTTGGCGCGGGAGTGACAAGGCTAGGAGAAGCCGGGAGCGGTTATTCCATTCCCTTAGATCATTTTTCAGCACCTCTGTACGGTCGGATATTTTTACTCGGACTGATCTGGCTTCATGACTGAGAGCGGCGTAGCGACCCGCTCAACTGGCAAGACTTAGGAGATATCGTTCATCATCCGTATGGGCAGATGCGTACGGGCGGAGACTGTCTCTCGATCAGCATGGACGTCTATCGAGACATCCGGGGCGGATGAGCAGTGATTATCTGGCACGGTGGACAGACGGGAAACAAGAGTGGGAAGCACATAGTGTCAACGGACCCCGGCTATTCGGCTTATAGCCATTGTATGGGTAACACACTTCGTCTTCTTCCCTTCGGCCATGGAATTCATGGGAATTCGGCCGTCTCTTTCTCCTTGGCCAAGATACCATTCTCATGGCTATATAAGGAGCCCTCATTTCTCCTTTGATGAGCATCTTCACTTCTCATTTCTCACTTCTCCTTTCTCCTCTCTTCTCCTCTCTTCTCTTAAGGGAGAATTCTCTTGGTGGGAATAGGGGCCGGCGGGCTCTAGGAAGAGAGGCTTGCCTAAGTTGTAAAGCTAGTTTCTTAATATAGAGAGTTTATTTTTTCTCTCTTATATTTGGGTGTTTCTCTTGTTTTCTTCGTGGTTGTGGCGACTTAGCCTTCCTTGGGTTTATTTTCTTGGCAACAGGCTGTTCGTGTAGGGGGAGTGCCGCACGGGTTATTTACTTTGCAAGGGGTATGCGGAATTGCTAGCTCGTATAATCGAGAGCAGCCGCAAGCTTGAGCTCCTGACTGCAGAGGTGGAGTCATTGTCCAAGGAAGTTGGGCTCCTCAAGAAGGCCTGTCGGGTTGTTCCGGGTGCAAGAGAAGAGGAACCTCGAGTGCGAGTCCCTGAACCAGCACCATTCGATGGCGTGCGGAGCGCCAAGACTCTTGAGAACTTCATTTGGGATGTCGATCAGTACTTTTCGGCGTCAAAGGTCCCCGATGATGAGCAGGTGCCTTTGGTGGCAATGTATCTGAAAGGAGACGCCAAACTGTGGTGGAGAACTCGGCAGGTAGAGGACCTGTGAGCAGGCCGCCAAACTTCTTCTTCTTGGGAAGACATCAAGGAGTTACGCGAGCAATTTCTCCCCGGCAACGCCGCGTGGGTGACAAGGATGGCCTTGCAGAAGTTGAAACATACCGGGTCCGTGAGAGACTACGTTAAGGGATTCACATCCTTGATGCTAGACATCCCGGACATGTCCGAGGAGGACAAGTTGTTCAATTTCCAAACCGGGTTGCAGCATTGGGCACAGCTGGAGGTACGACGGCATGGAGTGAAAGGACTTTGGCTTCGGCAATTGCAGTGGCAGAATCCTTAGTGGATTTTCGGGGCTCTTGAACTCAGGATGGAGAGAAGGCCAGGTCGAAGCCCAAAGAAAAGAAGTTTGATAAGAAAACAACAAAGGCAACCTTCCGAAAGCCTTCGGGAGGGAATACGTCGGAGGAACGGCCACGGCCCGAGGGCAGGCCGACCGGCAAGCAGAACAGCAAGTCTGGGAATTGCTTCATCTGCAATGGGCCGCATGGGGTGAAGGATTATCCTATACGGGAGAAGTTAGCTGCATTCGTGGCTAGAGATGACGGTGAGTCGGAGTCCCATCCCAGAGTCAATCCTCTGCAGGTTTTGGGGATGATCCGAGCTGTGAAGGCTACCCCACAATCTCTCCTATATGTTCGATTGATGCTTAACAACAAGGAAATCGACGCTATGGTGGACTCGGGTGCCACCCATAACTTCATCAACACTGCTACTGCGAGTAGGCTGGGCCTCAGCGTGGTGACGCATCCCAGCAAAGTCAAGGCCATCAACTCACCAGCGCAAGATGTCACGGGAAGGGTCTCGGGGGCAATCGCGCAGATGGGGGCATGGAATGGCCACATTGACCTACTTGTGGCGCCGCTTGATGATTTCAAGCTGATTCTCGGCATAGACTTCCTTGTTTCTGCAAAGGCTGCCGTTATTCCTCCTCTGGGAGGAATCATGATCATGGGAGTCACTACCTTGTTTTGTGACTGGGGTACACAGGAATAAGAAAGGGAAAGAACCCCTCCTGTCAGACATCCAGGTGGAGACGGGGTTGAAGCGAGGGGAGGCCACGTTCCTAACCACTTTCCTTGGGGATGATGAGCCAGATAGTGATGTTGTCATTCCGGCAGAGGTATCCAAGATCCTGAAGGAGTTCGAGGATGTGATGCCATCAAAGTTACCTAAGCGCCTTCCCCCTAGGCGTGCGATCGACCATCAAATCGAGTTGGTTCCAGGGTGTAAGCCTCCAGTAAATGCGCCATATCGGATGTCACCCTTGGAATTAAAGGAGCTGCGGAACCAGTTGACCGAATTGTTGGATGCGGGTTTTATCCAACCCTCGAAGGCACCTTTTGGCGCACCGGTATTATTCCAAAAGAAGCAGGATGGGTCCTTGCGACTTTGTGTGGACTACCGGGCTTTGAACAAAGTCACCATCAAGAACAAGTATCATGTGCCATTGATCCAGGATCTGTTCGACTGGCTGTCGGGAGCGACATATTTCTCTAAGCTCGACTTGCGATCAGGGTATTGGCAAGTGCGCATTGCGGAGGGTGATGAGTCGAAAACCACTTGTGTTACTTGATATGGGTCATTCGAGTTTCTGGTAATGCCATTCGGCCTCACCAATGCTCCCGCCACTTTCTGTCACTTAATGAATGATGTTTTTCATGATTATCTTGATGACTTTGTGGTTGTATACCTTGATGATGTTGTGGTGTACAACAGGTCCCTTGAGGACCACATTTGTCACTTGAAGAGGGTGTTTTGTAGGTTACGGGAACACTAACTCTTCGTCATGTTGGAAAAGTGCGAGTTTACACAGCGTTGTATCAAGTTTCTGGGACACTTGATAGCGCAAGGAGAAGTCCGAATGGATCGAAGGAAGATCGAAGCTATCTTGGATTGGCCGGCACCATCCAAGGTTTCGGAACTACGGTCATTCCTGGGGCTCACCAACTACTACCGAAAATTCATTAAGGGATATTCCAAGATCGTGACACCCATTACTGACCTATTGAGGAAGGACCGGCCGTGGGGCTGGGATGAAGGACAGGTGAAGGCTTTTGAGAAGCTAAAGAAGACCATCTCCACTGAGCCTGTATTAAGGCTCCCCAACTTTGAGCTACCATTTGAGGTGCATACCGACGCCTCGGACAAGGCGGTCGGAGGAGTACTAGTTCAGGAGGGCCATCCAGTCGCGTTTGAGAGCTGGAAACTAAAGGAGGCCGAGCTAAAGTACTCCGCTCATGAAAAGGAGATGTTGGCGGTGATCCACAGTCTCCAGGTATGGCGTGTTTATCTCTTGGGTACTCACTTTGTGATCAAGACAGATAACGTCACCAACACTTACTTCGCAACACAAAAGAAGCTCTCGCCAAGGCAGGCTCGCTGGCAAGAGTTCCTCCAAGAGTATCACTTTGAGTGGCAACACAAACCCTCCCGACATAACCAAGTTGCCGACGCACTTAGTCGGAAACAGGTGGTAGAGTATGTGGCCGCGCTAACTCAGGTGACAACGGACCTAACAGAGCAGATTCGGGAGGTAGCGAAGACCGACGTCGAATATGTGAAGCTGGTTCGCGACGTCAAAACCGGTACGGTACGCCGATATTGGGTGGAGGATGGTTTACTCCACGCCAAGGGAGGTCGGTTATTTGTTCCCAAGGGTGGGAAGCTTCAGCTGACCCTAATGAAGGAACATCATGACTCAAGGTGGGCAGGCCACCCTGGGAGGGATAGGATGAAGGCATTGATGGCTCGACACTACTACTGGCCAGATATGGAGGAGGACATTGAGGTATATGTCAAATCCTGTTTTGTGTGCCAACAGGATAAGCCAGAGCGGAGGCGAGAAGCATGACTACTTCAAGCGCTACCGGTCCAGATCGACCATGGGTGTCGTTCTCCATGGACTTTGTCTCTGGATTTCCTAAGGTCAACAACATGACGTCGGTCATGGTGGTGGTGGACCGGTTCACGAAATATGCCATCTTCATCCCTACTCCGGCATCATGTCCCGTGGAGTAGGCCGCGGAATTGTTCCTTCGTCATGTGGTGAAACACTTTGGGGTGCCACATGACATAGTAAGTGATTGAGACGCTCGTTTTACGGGAAGGTTTTGGACCGCTTTGTTCGGGTTGCTTGGGACTGAACTAAAGTTCTCAACGGCCAATCACCCCCAGACGGATGATCAGACAGAGGGCATCAATGCTTTGTTGGAGGAGTACCTCCGTCACTATGTCTCGGCTTCACAGAAAAACTAGATAGAGCTGCTGGATACTGCCCAGTTCTCCTACAACATGCAACAGTCTTCATCCACGGGCAAGAGTCCATTTGAGTTGGCATATGGGTATCAGCCCCTATCATCTCCAGAGATCGCAAAGCGCCGTGCCGGCGAAGGATGTCCTGCCGCGCACAATTAGGTCTTGGAGCGGCAAGAGATGATGGAGGAGGCAAAGGATAGCCTCGCCAAAGCGATTCGGCGGATAAAGAAGTATGCAGACTAAGGGAGGAGGCCCTTGGAGTTCCAAGTAGGCGACCGTGTGTGGCTCAAGTTGACGCCACAGGTCTGGAAGAAGTTGCACCGGAAGGACGTGCTCAAGGGGTTGATTTCTCGATATGACGGGCCATTTGAAATAATCCAGAAGGTAGGGAATGTTGCCTACAGACTTAACCTCCCTAAGAGGTTGAAACTACATCCCACCTTCCATGTGAGTTACTTGAAGCCATGCCATGAGGACACCGCTCATCTGGAAAGGAACCGGATGGAGCAGGCACCACCGACTGTGTGCAAGGAGTTCACTCGGGTAGCCGAGAAGATCCTAGACCGCAAGGTGGAGGGCCAAAGTAAGAAGAATAGGCGGGTCTTCTTCCTAGTCAAGTGGAAGGGGCTTCCAGACTCCGAGGCAAGTTGGGAAAGGGATACTACCCTATGGCAGTTTGAAGAGTTGGTCTCAAACTTCCTTAAAACCCCTCCGACGAGGACGTCGGACTTTCCCGGTGGGGGAGGTTTGTAACAGGGATTTTTGGCGTCACACCCTTGGCGCGGGAGTGACAAGGCCAGGAGAAGACGGGAGCGGTTATTCCATTCCCTTAGACCATTTTTCAGCATCTCTGTACGGTCGGATATTTTTACTCGGACATGATCTGGCTTCATGACCGAGAGCGGCGTAGCGACCCGCTCAACTGGCAAGACTTACGAGATATCGTTCATCATCCGTATGGGGAGATGCGTACGGGCAGAGACTGTCTCTCCATCAGCATGGACGTCTATCGAGACATCCGGGGTGGATGCGCAGCGATTATCTGGCGCGGTGGACAGACGGGAAACAAGAGTGGGAAGCACATAGTGTCGATGGACCCCGGCTATTCGGGTTATAGCCATTGTATGGGTAACACACTTCGTCTTCTTCCCTTCGGTGATGGAATTCATAGGAATTCGGCCGTCTCTTTCTCCTTGGCCAAGATACCATTCTCATGGCTATATAAGGAGCCACATTTCTCCTTTGATGAGCATCTTCATTTCTTATTTCTCACTTCTCCTTTCTCCTCTCTTCTCCTCTCTTCTCTTAAGGGAGAATTCTCTTGGTGGGAATAGGGGCCGGCGAGCTCTAGGAAGAGAGGCTTGCCTAATTTGTAAAGCTAGCTTTTTAATATAGAGAGTTTATCTTTTCTCTTACATTTGGGTGTTTCTCTTGTTTTCTTCGTGGTTGTGGCGACTTAGCCTTCCTTGGGTTTATTTTCTTGGCAACAGGCTGTTCGTGTAAGGCGAGTGCCGCACGGGTTATACTCTGATTGATAACCCCGTGTCAGCTAGTATGACATTGCTAATTTACACCAATAACCTGTTCCCAAAATGATAATTTTAGATCATCATTATTATTATTTTCTGTAGAATTTCCAAAAGTTATTGTATGATAAAAACAATACACAATAATTAATGGGATGATTCAGACCCATAATTTATTTATCAAAACAAACTAACAATTAATCAAAATAGTTCTAAGCTTGTGGGGATGAAATAATCATACAGCTGGAAATCCTTGGTACGGATCATTGAATACTTTAATGTTACCTAGGCGTGAAAATACAACCTGCCAAAGAAATAAAAGCTTGTTCTCATATATGATTTCAAGTGTGTTTGTATATATATAATCGTATATATCTGTATTTATATATTAATACCGTGCCAAATATTGTGCCAAAAATATAAGTATAATAATATATTAATACCGTGCCAAAAATATAAATATACTAATATATTAATACGGTGCCAAATACAGTACAAAAAATACATATAAAATAATTTATTGATTTATATTGTAGCAAAGACCGTGCCAAATATACAAATATAATAATTTATTAATATATTGATAAACTCATGATTTAAGATAATTATATATATAATTGTATATGTTATATGTATAATTATAATTCCATTCTCCTTTTTCTCGATCTCGCTCTCTCCAAGACTCCATTCTTCCTTTTCTCTCGCTCTCTCGAGACTCAAGCACAAGCTTTACTCCAGGCCACCTCCCACCGATCGTGACGGCGGTGACCACCAGGCCATCTCCCCTCATCTGCTCCTCATTCGCCTGGATTCGATCGGCGATCGCTATCGCACCATTCCGGGGATTTCCCACAATCATCACTAACGCTGCTATTCTAGGGATTTCAGGTATGCCAACGGTGTATGATTGTCTAGCTTTGAGTTTTTAGGTTTTTTAGTACTTTATGTGTTGTTTTTTTATCATTTTTGGGGTTGGGTTTGATGGGATTGTGATGAGAATGCCATTGGTGATACAATTGGCATAAGACGAAGACGGAACAACTAGAGTATGCTGAGATCCTGCATTTTCTGAGTAGGAAGTTCACTAATTTTGGTATGCTTCATAAGTGTGATTGCAAATGGTATAAGTATTGTTCAGTAGCTAGGGTTGAATAATTCTTTGCATTGATTTCTTGTGCAATTGTTTATAAGTTTTGAAATTGAGCGATTGTAAGAAGTGATTTTAGTAAACAAGTTGAATAACTTTAATATTTTTGGGTTTGTGCTTTTCCACATTGTTCTAAGCCCACTGTTTGGTTTGCTTTCTGAAATCATATGTAGATGTTTGAAAAATTCAAGACGCCGCTGATCAATTAACTGGGAAGACAAAGCAAATCTCTCATGTGCCTATTGATCTCAGCATTTATTCACCGAATGGTATGACATCATTTGGTTGTGATCTTAAAATCTAAATTGTTTGGCTGAATTAGTTATTAGTGAATCATTTTGTGACTGGACGACAATACATGATCATTGCTTCTTTGTTTATAGTTTTTAAATGGGGCAATTATCTTTGTTTAACCTCCTAGTATGGTTGATATGTGTGACTTAAACATTATATTAACTAAGAGAAATATTGAGGAAGAATGTTGAATGACATTTTTGAAGAATCTGAACTAGAGGGAAAATTTTTTGAAGAAGTATTGAGAAAATATTAGTCTGGGAATGTTGACACCATATCATTGCAGGTGATGATGTTCTGGTGATAATCAAAGTTATGAATTGGCTCATCAGCATAGGCAACCAATTCCAATGATGACTTGAGATCATGAGAGCCAGATTCCTCAATGGTACTAGCACTAGTTCCAAGCATCAGTCTTTTCTTCTCGTATTCTTTCCCTTGGACTTGTTCTCGCTTTCTCCCATGACTCCTTAGCAAGAACTGGATTAAACATGGTTTTATTAGTTTGCTGAGCAACTGACCTTTTGATCTTCTATGGTTTGATCACATTCACTTCATTAGTCATTGTTGTTGCAGTGAACTTATCTTTGCATTCTGAAGTAGAAGACTGACTACTACTACTACCACTACTAAACGTGAATCCTCCTCCGGGGTTCACAACTGCATTAAGATCTCTGATAGCTAACTTTGGCTTGTTAAGCAACTACTGAACGGTTTTGCTTGGCTTATGAAACCTAAGCATATCCTGCAAATCAAAAAATCTCCAAGCAACCCCAAGTGAGAGCCTCATTCTCTGCTCTCTCAACCCTTACACCGTGTATATCTTACTGTGTCAATTTTTTCTCACTGGTCTCTTGCGAGAAGTAAGAATTCTCTTATCTTTTTTTCTTTGCTATCTATAGGTTCTCTGTATTTCTGCCAACTAACTAAAATAGTCTCAATGGTGATACTTGATTGAATTCTTCATATATGAAGCCCAACTCGAAAAATGCAACATCAGCTTGAACTTTAACTTGTTCTTGATATGCCTGATTTCTTTCTTTACTTTGAATGATGTGGATTGTTATGTTTTCTAAGCATTAGTTATTGACATTGTTTTTTTTTATTTCTTCTTCTTGACTGGCAATGGAGGTTTTTTGTTTCACTATGCTATGTAAATTCTGTGTTTTATTTTATTTTATTTTATTTTTTTGTCTGATTCTCTGTGGGATCTTATATTGTACTAGACAATACTCACTTTTGTTGTTTGACCCAATAGTTGTTAACCTAACTTTGATTGACCAATGACCTTCTCGTCACAATCCCTTCAAACTCAACTTCATGATTTTATTCATTTGAGTGTGTTTGTTTGTGAAAATAGTGAACTTGTTTGAATTCTAGAAACTAAAAAGCATCATCTTTACTTGTATAAAATGATGACCAATCATTGAATCCAAGTAATCTAACTTTGGACAATGCAATAGCATCCCAGAGCTCGATTTTTGAACTTGCTAACCCAACAGCTAATGTTTTCCCATCATCTGACCATGAGACACTTGTGGGGTAATCTTCCTCATTCTCCATTGTCAGTAATAGCTGCACCTCGCTATTTGTAGCATTCCATAAATATAACGATTACCCCAATGAGATTGCGAGAATGTTGTTCTTGCCCCAATCCAACAGATTGAGATAATAGTCATTCAAAATCTTTGGCTCATCCAATATTCGATCTGCTACCTGTCCATTGATCATCATATGAGCACAAAAATCAGTCCAAACTTCCTAAAGAATGTAGACATCAGTTAGTAAGGCATCAATTCAAACACCTCAAAACTCAGTATATTCAGATTGCTAATTTTTATAGAAACAACAAAAACTAGATTATTAACAGAACATCTTACCAATCGTATGGTACATATACATCCTTGAATAGAAGATATTATTTTCATACTACATTCCTTGAATCTATTACTTATTCTTATGTTACTGGTATGACTACTGATACAACTACTACTATGTTTGTGAACAGGTGAGAGTATGTGGGAGCACTGCATATGTTGCCCAAACTGCATGGATTCAGAATCGAACTATACAAGAGAACATCCTATTTGGCATGCCGATGAATTCAAGAAAATACAAGGAAGTTCTTCAAGTTTGTTGTCTGAAGAAGGACATGGAGATGATAGAGTTTGGAGACCAGACTGAGATTAGAGAGAGGGATTAATCTGAATGGTGGCCAAAAGCAGAGAATTCAATTTCCAGGGTTGTTTATCAAGACTCTGATGTTTATCTACTTGATGATGTCTTCAGTGCTGTTGATGCTTATACTAGTTCTGAGATCTTCAAGGTTTTCATTCTCTTTCCTTTTTGCTGTTTCTAAGCTTTTGATATTACTAGTTCTTAGTTTTTCATTCATTGGTGGTGGTGTTTCGTAAGAATCCATCGAGGAGATCTCAAAGATAAAATAGTCCTGCTTGTTACTCACCAAGTTGACTTCTTGCACAATATCAATTGCATCTACGTGAGTAGTCTTTGATTCCTCTTTATTATTTATTTGTTCATTTTTACTGTATGAAGTTAGAACATAGCTCTGATTTGTTGCTGATTTTTTTATAATGATTTATTGGTGAAATTCAATCACATAACAGGGTTAATTGAAGTTTATGGATGGATTTCTCAACAATGGATCCAATGAATAGCTATGATTCCGGTTATAATTAATTGGGAGCTTTGTCCTCTGCATTGCCGCTTTGCTAATTGTCATGCTTCTGCTAATATTATCCAACCAGGTACCTCTTGAAAGCTATTCCTTTTTCCTGCCTTCTTTAGTTTGATAACATATCACACTAGTATAGTGTTGATGATAATTAAAGTACAGTTTTTGGACTTAATATTAGCTGTAGGCTCAGAAATAACCATTCAAGGACTCATAGGTGTTTGGCTGATATCTAAAAATGCTCAACTATAACACAAAGGTTGTTTGTGGTTGGCATGTGGTATGTGGGAACTCACATGTGTTTCTTGTGATGCAGAATATGTAGGCCTATCTCTGTCCTACAGCCTACCAGGTTTCAAATGTCTTCAATTGAGTCCATAATTAAAGGTGAGCCCCCATATATAATCGCTAAGATGTACAACAAAAATCAAAGTTTTGTTAGATGGTCATGACATGGTCACTTAGTTTGAACCTTGTGAACTCTTGGGCTGGAGATAAAGTGAAAGCATGGCATACTATCGGACTTCCGGAGCTGTTGCTTCATTCTCACATCATCACATGATATGTTTAGGGTTTAGATTTGACAGTATTTTTAAAATGTTTTGAGATTAAAAATATCTGTATTTTTAGGATTTTATACATATATCATTCTTCATTAGAATTGTATATTGCTATATAAAATGTTCTGAGATTATCCCTTGGTGAAAGTTTCTATATATTACCTTTATAGGTTAAGAACCCATGGCCCAGTGTTAATATACTTAGTGGAGTATCACTGAACCATTTTGATTTAAGTGAAGATAGGTGAGAGCTAGCTTCACATCAATAAGTATATGCATTATCATTTCTAAACCTACTGGCTTTATCTCCTGACCTAACCAAAAAATTTGGCCTATTAAGAGGCCCAAGAGTGTGACCTTAGACTGGCTTGAAAACTACCGCAAGAAATCTGCTTATTGTCTGCAAATGTAGTAATTAATATCTGCAGCTTCCTGATTATCATGATGTAATAATCAGAGAGTTGTTGGGGAGTTTTGAAGGGTGCTATGGTCGTGATTTTGTGTTGGTTGTTTTGTTTTTGCAGGTTCCTGTTATCATGATGTGATTGAGCATCCAATGGACTTTGGGACAATAAGGAAGTAGCTTGACTTATGTGATGAGCCTGAGGAATTGTTTTATAGTCGTGTAGAAAACTCATTGCACGAGTGAGCACTAAAATTATTATTAATTAATTGGATGTTTTGTTATTATTTTCATTCAATTTCTACCTATTTTTTTTTTGAGTTTTGTCTTAAAGTTGTTAGTAAATTTGTGATTTTAGTAACATTTTTGCTCATTTTGCCAATAAATCAATACAAAATATATTTTAATAAAATTAATTTCATATAAATTATTTTTTTTCACAAAATAAACAAAAGCTTTCCTAAAGCTATAACAAAAAAATCTTGTTAAAAATTGTGCCAAATACCGTGAAAACACTATAGCATGTAAAATTGTGCTAAAAGTGTGCCAAATACCGAACCAATAAAATCGTGCAAAAAACTGTGCCAAATACTGAACCAATAAAATAGTGCCAAAATCGTGACAAATATGGAACCAATGTCTGTGCCAAAAAATCAATGGTAATGTTAGGCACAATAGTAAAAAAACCGTGCCAAAAATAGTGACAAAGTTTGGCACGGTATTAAAAAACGTCGCCGAAATATATTTGTCACGATGGCTATAGGCATGGTTATTTTTTGGTGTCAAATACGGTGCGAAACTTATTTTGCCACCGTTTTTAAATTCATTTTTGTGCCAATTTTACCGTGCCAATTTGAGATTTTTCTTGTAGTGGATCATAAGTTTCAGTATTTAATAAAACCATCAGAGTTAAGTTTTATTGGATGGTAGGTATGGTTTTTTCAATTGAAATAAAATCATTATAATGGCTTTAGAGCTATTTCAAAAGAAAGTTCCATAATTAATGAGTACCATTATAATTAGATGATGATATTTAGAGATCGCAAGAACATTTGTTAGATAATTCTTAAATTTATTATAATGGTTGCTATTTATTTAAAATAAGATGTCAATATTTTAAGATTCGACAAATTCTCTATTTGTTTTATTTCTCTCTACTAATTATTTTTTTCCTTTCCTTAATAGTTGATCGCTCAAGTAAAAATTAATAAATTGTACAAAGTTATGTATTGTGACATATGCCAACATAAGCAAGAAGAAAGCTTTTGAAAAGCCAGAGGAAGTGTTGAAATAGTGGCAAAATAATACGTCGGCAATTGAGCTACTTAATCTTGAAATATCTCTTTTCTGATGAAAAAAATATTGGAGAGGTGCGCCAGAAATCCACTTGCAAATTTATTCAATTCATGAACAACAAGAATAGAGCAGCATTAAAAGTCAAACAATGAAAATCGTATGAATGATTCCCACTCACCCTTTACCAAAGAATCAACAAATGGGAATGAAAGGTACTAACCCTATCTCGAGTCTTCTAATGAATTAAATGGTATCACGGCAGAATAGAGTGACTCCAAAACATCTTGCTAACCATTTAGGGAATTGTCATGGTGGACACAACCTATACAAGTTACAACAAAAACATTATATTGCAGTCAATTCATAGTGACTTAGATAACATACGGAAGAGGTAGATTAAGAGGAGAGATCATCTTGAATTGACTCAATTTGTAGTCTTACATCTCTCACAGTCCTCTACTGACATGGTGAAAATTTTGTCTTCATAAATCGGATTGATCTAGAGTTAAATGGAGTCTTACATAAATATCACATGGTGAAAATTATATGTACACAGATGGCAACTTATATCGACCAATTTAAAGTAATCAACGTACATGTGAAAGAGTTGCTTAGCATTATATTTGATACAAGATAATGGAAAAATACACTCAAAATCAACAATTTCCAATAGCCATTGTTAAAGGAAAACATCATCTGAAATTTATGCTTGATAAGTTTTTAAATGAACGTATTTGATTATTATTATTTATAGCACTTTGCATCTATAAAATTACTGAATATATGATTAAATTTGGTGCTTAATTTGGTTTTATTTAATATTTATATTGGTGCTTAATTTGGTTATATTTTTGATGCAGCGGTATACTTGAGACCGTTTGATTCGTGCACTAATACCCGATAACAAGCCTTCCAACACCTGTTGATCAAAGATACCCAGGAATCGGGGAAAGAGTAAAATCTTATTACTCAATGAAATGATGATCACAAAACTGATTTTCTCTTGCTTGTAAACTTACATTAAATAGGCGAAAATAGCACTAAGAAAGGAGATAATTTGAAAATTTACCAAAAATAGTAAATTCTCAAATATCAGGAAGAAATAAAAGATTTAACAAAATAAAGACTATTGCCACAAACGGGTCACAAATCAGAGATTTATATCCTAAGATATAACGAAATCAATTATTACCAAAAATGACAAAATTAGGGTTTTCGAGACCTGAACGATGGAATTTGGCCAAATTTTGATACGACTCACAAGTTTGTGGGACACAAACTCATGACTTTTGTTTCTTGACCAATTTCCCATCAAATAGACCCGGTATAACTGTAAAATCCAGTCGCCCGCCAAATTATCGAAATATCCTTGCCTCGAAAATTCTCCATGTGCGCACATGCCAATTCATCTATAGGCCCGTTATCATTCTTCCCTGGGATGGAGAGAATTCTCCCTCGAATTGTCATCGTCTAAGGAGTCACCGTAATAGGGTATCAAGTGATTGACATTGAAGACATCAGCCGTTCGGATGTGGCTCGGAGCTGAAGTCGGTATGCATTGGGATTGATCTTCTCAATGATCTCGACGGACAAAATTTTATTGGCTTTAAGCTTGTTGTACTCTCTAGTTGGAAAATGCTCCTTGGATAAGACAGCCGACACAAAGTCTCCAAACCTCAAACACAACATGGCAGCACCACTGGTCAGCATGTTGCTTGTAACATGTGTTGGAGGCGTTCAAGTTGTCGAGAACGGTCTTATGAATGTTCTATAAGCTCGTTACAAAGTCAGTAGCATGGTTGAGGCGTTCAAGTTGTCGAGAACGGTCTTCCCGTGGATCCGAGTCTTCGTCGGTAGGGGAATCAAGTCGAGGGGATCCATGAGGAATTGCTGAGTATACCACCTGAAATGGACTGAACCCCGTACTCCTGTTTGTCGCATGGTTGTGAGCAAATTCAGCCTGACTCAATCTCACATCCCACCCTTTAGGATGATCTACACAAGACAACGAAGCAAGTTACCTAATAAGAGGTCAACGACTTTAGTTTGTCCATCCGTCTGAGGGTGATAGGCACTACCAAGGTTGAGTTGGGAGTTCACCATCTTCCACACACTTCGCCAAAAGTGGCTAAGTAACCGCGTATCTCGATCGGAGACAATTAAGGATGGTAGGCCATAGAGACGATAGATATCATGGAAGAATAGCTGGCCTACATTGATAGCATTTATCGTCTTCTTGCAGGGAATAAAGTGCACTATCTTGGAAAAATGGTCTGCCACCATAAAAATAGAGTCGTTACCACATTGAGTACGCTCCAGTCCTATCACAAAATCCATACTGATGTTCGTCAATGGCTGAGAAGGTACTGGCAATGGCATATAGAGGCCAGCATTGGTTGCATCTCCTTTGGAGATCTGGCATATTCGGCATCGTTGAAAAAACTTTTCAACATCCTTAGGTATGCCCAGCCAGAAGTAGAAAAACTGAATCAACTGGAGCATTCTGTCCCTCCCCACATGGCCCTCACCGTGTAACTCTCTGATAATTTACACCCTTAAACTGTAATATAGAACACATAGTTGGTTTCCCCGGAACAAGAAAACATCCTGATGTAGGAAATCTGTCCGTCTTGCACCCATATACATCTAGGAGGATCTTTGAGAAATATGGGTCAGTCACAAACAAATCATGAAAAGAGTCAAAACTAGGTACCTCGACTCACAATGTGACTAGAAGATTGCTTTGCCTACAGAGTGCGTCCGCCACACGGTTAGAGACCCCTGCTTTGTGCTTCAAGACAAAGGTAAACTCATTCAGAAAATTCACCCATCGTCCATGGCAGGATGACACCTTATCTTGTTGATGTATATACATAGGGAGGCGTGATTTGTGTACAAGATGAACTCCTGATGAATCAAATAATGTCTCCATCGCTTGATGGCCTGCATCACAACATAGAATTCAACATCGTAGGTGCTATAGTTCAATCGTGCTCCCGACAGCTTCTCACTGAAAAATATAATAGGCCGCCCTTGCTGGCTAAAGACTCGCCCAATTCCCACCTTGGATACATCTTTGTGCAGCTCAAAGGTGTGGGTGAAATCAGGAAGTGATAGGGGCAGTGGTCAAGTGCTCCTTCATCAACTGGAAAGTAGCCTCGGTTTCAGTGGTCTATGTAAATTTGCTGCCCTTCATGTACTCAGTCAATGGTGCCATGATGATGCTAAAGTGAGCGATGAACCGCCGATAAAAGGATGTAAGGCCGAGGAAGCTTCACACCTCGGTGATAGTTGTTGGAGTCGGCACGAATACCCAATAACAAGCCTTCTAACACCTGTTGATCAAAGATAGCCAGGAATTGGAAAAAGAGTAAAATCTTATTACTCAATGAAAATGATGATCACAAAACTAATTTTCTCTTGCCCGTAGGCTTACATTAAATAGGGGAAAATAGCACTAAGAAAGGAGATAATTTGAAAATTTACCAAAAATAGTAAATTCTCAAATATCAGCAAGAAATAAAAGATTTAACAAAATAAAGACTATTGCTACAAACGGCTCACAAATCAGAGATTTCTATTCTAAGATATAACGAAATTAATTATTACCAAAAACGACAAAATTATGGTTTTGTGGCCTAAAGATGGAATTTAACCAAATTTTGGTATGACTCATGAGTATGTACTCGTGACTTTTTTTTCTTGACCCGTTTCCCATCAAATAGATCCGGTAGAATTGTAAAATCCCATCACCCACCAAATTAAGGAATACCCTTGCATCGAACTTCTCCTTATGCGCACATGCTAGTTCATCAATTTCATATTTAGGCTAGAATGATGACATATAGATCACGAGGAATAATTTGATGCAATTTGAGCTAATTTTGGAAGAAACACAGAGTTTTTAGAGTGACTTAAGGTCGGGATTATGAGTGTTATTATGGGGCTATTATTGTAGCAGTGTAATATTCATGGCGATGTAGCAAATCACTATTACGGGCACTGTTATAGATGTAACACTCAACAGAAATTGTTATGGGCACTGTTATGACTGTAAGCATCTGGTCATATGGACCTATTATGGTTATAAGAACTAGGGCTTTTGGGGAATCTTCTTCTCTACTCTTTGTCCGCCCTTTGGGTGGTGATTTGGTGGGCTTCTACTGCATATCTTCTCTAGTGGAAGAAAGCAAAAGAGAGAGACTACATGAAGGTTCAATACTTCAAGGGAGCCATTCGTGGAGAGATCTTTGCGGTGATATCAGGGGATCTTCGAAGAAGTTCATTTATCCAAGGAGATTATGAGAATTGAGAGAGTTTTATTATTGTCTTTAATTATTTAATTTCATTTGGATTATATTATTGTTCTCCATTAATGGAAAACTAATTTTCATGGTGTTTGGGCATAGATGAACTCTATTGTTAGATTTGATTGACATTGGTTGTGGATCTTTTATGCTTTACATTGTAATTGCAACCCATTATATTTGAAATCAATCACGTGTTATTGTTGTCATGAATGTTATTGAGGTAAAAGCCCTAGTTTCATATATTATTTTCTTGTGTGATGAGTTGTAAGACCCACCAGCATAGGCAAGCCGCGATGGAAGAGATTGTGAGTAAGCCTAGAAATAGGGTACTTTGCAGTCAAGAGTTCTCCTCCCATAATTCTTTCAAGTGAATTAGCAAGAAATTAAATGTTCTTTACAATCATAGGGAGTAGTTATTAGGAGAAATCACATTTCTATTTTGTATAAGATTAGGGACAATAGCTTCACAAGAAGCATTGCCTACGTATTGAATTTTTGTTAATTCACTTTGAGATTTCAAAGAGTGCAATGCAATTGTGGGGTGCTTGTATCAACACTTTACTAGATTAGTTACTATTCACCCTTGCAAGAGGATTAGTATATTTTACGATTTCTCTTGGTTTAAATAAGATTGCTAACTAACAACCTTTGTCTTGCACTTATAAAACCCTAGATAGATTCTATGCCCGAGCATCCCATTTCCCTTTTCTTATTCACCGATTTTATTTTCGTATTCTTAATTTCTATTTTTGATTTTTTTTTTTACTTTCACGCATCACAACTTTTGATAGGCTAGTTTTCAGAGTTAGGATTTATAGTAGTACTATCTAATTTTTAGTCTGGATCGATACACTGCTCTTGAGCACACTGTACTATTTGATCAGCTCTTACCCTTGCATCTCCTATAGCTCTAGGATAGCGACCCGTAAATTTCATGCAATGAAAATTATCTGTAAATACAACTATAATGTATAAGTGATCAAGTAAGATGATTAATTTCATCCTAAAGCTAGCATCTATTTTGTTAACTTACGTATACATAAACTGATAAAATACCCAGTACAAAGGCCTTCAACAAACAAAACTATCTTGTAACCATGCCATTGCAAGAAAAAGTAATAGGCACTATCCACACCATTAAACAAATCAAACTAACGAGCATAAAGTGTAAGAAAAACAAAGCACATGAAAACATCCCAAAAATTTGGCAAGCAAGCAAGGGGTTCTCCCCCACCTTCTCAGCCTTACTATGGCAAGCAAGGGGTTCTCCCCACCTTCTCAGCCTTCCTAGGCAGATATCGTTTAGAAGACTCGTTCATTTATTTCATCTCTACAGGACCAATCGGTGTTGAACAAGCTCAAAGCCAACTCTAATGATTTTATCCGTATGGATGGTGATACCATGGCCAAAGCCCGTCATCGTTTCCAAAAATCATTGTTTGGGAAATTTTTTGGAAAGCCACCGGCCTTCGATCAAGTCAAGAAGATACTGCTAACTATGTGGAGTAATTTGGGTGAAATTAATTATGATATCAGATCTACCGAACGGTTACCTTCTAATTAGGTGTGCCTCCCAGGAGTTGATGCAGAAGATATTATTTGAGGGTCCATGGGCTGTAAATGGTATTGTTTTGAAGCTTGCTCAGTGGCAACCTTTCTTCAAGCCAGCATTCTCCAAGCTTACTACGATGGTTGTTTGGCTGCAATTCCATAATTTACCTATGGAGTTTTGGGATGGAGAATCCCTGGAAACTATAACTTCTTGTTTAGGTCGATTGTTTAAAATTGATGAGTTTACTTGTTCTCTATCCAGGTCAAAATTCACGCGGGTGTGTGTGGAGATTGATTTGGCCAAACCACTCAAACAAAGCATCTGGATTGGAGATGATAGCCACAAAGTGGTTGTGGTTGCCCTCTATGAAAGATTGCCAATGTTTTGTTACTCGTGTGGTGTCATAGGTCATGGAACTAATACCTACAGCCGCCAAAACTTGGAAAACCAAAGCTTGCCATCTCTACCTCATTGTCCTGACCCTGGTGTCGGACAAAGGATGGCGGTTATGGAAGCACATGGTTTCTAAGGAAATGGCATGGAGGTGGGTGTTGGTTCTAGATCGATTGACCTGGAAAAGGTTCCAGAAAGGCTGAACAATTGTTATTGATATTGAATTTGTTCCAGAAAGGCTGAAAAGGTTCCAGAAATGGCATCTGGAGTCACGTGAGGCGCATGCGAGAATACCAATGTTGCTATCGTTCGTTCAAAAGCTGCGCATTTACCACCTGATGGTTTGGTCAGAAGGAGAGACGAGCACATCTCGCCTAGGTCTCGTAACTCGCTAGAATAGTGTGCTAATGCCTCTTAGTCACTTCTAAATTAAATCAATACACTGTTCAAGCTCCTCTTTCAACGGTCTTGTCTCCAACTGATGCTTTGGAAACAGATAGGGGTGGTATCTCTGCTCCTTTCTCTAGTTCCAAGGGTTCAGCTAGCTTCAAAGGTAGAGGAAAAATTGGTAATTATGATGATAATATCTCTCCAATACTAAGATCTTCAATTGATCCAGGTCTGGGGTTGGAGCTTGGTGAGCCCTCCGTTACTCATATTATGGCTGTTGATCGTCTAGCTAATATTCTCCAACCCTCAGCTCCCCCTCAATCTAACACTAACATTGAGATGAGTGACTCTGAAGATTCCTCGAGCTAGGTATCTGACTATGAGGAAGATGATTAAGAGAATGATGCAATGTCAGATGATGTAGATATTGATGAACCTGATGATTATATGACTTTGGATCATTTCTAGAATGGTATTTGGAAAGAAAATATTATCCGCCGGGTCCCTCCTCAGGCTTTGTCTTCACTGAAGAAAGGGAGGCTTGACATGGGTGTTGAGGATGCCTGATTTTTAACCTTTCCTTCTTGTGTTAGACTTATCCATATGTTATTTTTTAAATATTTTTCTTCTGGTCTCTTTTTTATCATGTCTTCTCTTATGATGACTGAAATTACTAATATTTTTTGTTGGAATTGTAGAGGTGTGTCAGGACGGGACACTACTTCTCGTATCTTGCACATGGTAAGGAAGATCAATCCTCTGATTTTCTGTTTGGTTGAGACTAGAGCAGATTCAGTTCATTTGGAGAGATTCTTTTCAAATTCTTGGTAATTGCTGGCATTGGACAGTGCTTCTTTCGTAAGGCTATTCAGGTGGTATTATCATTTTCGGAGGAATAACATAGGTATTGTGACTCCTTTGGCTAAAACACGGTTTGCTCTTCATCTTGTTATTACTACTTTTCAGCAACATTCTTGGGTTTCTCCATTATTTATAATTCTAATCATATTCATGGCCAACATATTTTGTGGAAGGAACTTTCTAATATTGTTGCGGCTAACTTACCTTGGATTGGTGTAGGTGATTTTAATGCAGTTTGCACTAATGATGAGATAAGAGGGGGTTCTTTCTATAACTATCATCTCAAAGCACATGAGTTCTCTAATTTTATCACTATTAACAATCATTTTGGATGTTAGATATATTGGTTCTGATCATAGTTGGTGTAATAACCAATTAGGATTAGTTAGGCGATGGGCCCGTCTGGATCGTTGCCTAGTTAATACTAATTGGGCTACTCACTTTAATAATTATGTCATCAAGCACCTTCCTAGAACCTGTTCAGATCATGCTCCTCTTCTCTTTACCATTTCTCCCAGATCAAGCTCTTTTTATAAGAAAATTTTTAAATTTGAGAATTTCTGATTAGATTACTTTTGCTGCCACTCTGCAGTTAGAGAGGCTTGGAACGTCTTACCCCATTCAAACCCCTCACATGCCTTTTCTCATCTCTTAGCTCGTACTCGTACTAATTTATTGAGATGGAAAAAACAGGTTTTTGCTCGCTGGATTCTGAAATCAAAAAGACTGAACAAGAGATTGACGAGGTGGAAGTAACTGAGGATATTAATAGAATGGATACAATTAATCATAGTAGTTTAAATGCTCTTTATAATAAGTTTTCTACCCTTCAGAGACAAAATTCTATGAAATGGGCTCAACGGGCCAGACTTCTTTTGGTTCAAAGCGGTGACTATAATACTTCCTTTTTTCATAATTCTATTCGTATTAGAAATCATGTAATCTCTATTATGCACATCTCTGATTATAATTGTAATTGTTTCACTGATCGGTTTGGGATTGAGAGTATTTTTATCAATTTCTTTTTTGATTTATGGAAGGACCCTAATGAAATATCTTTTAATGATGTTTTTCATGCTCTTCCTGATGATTTACCTTTTGTGGATTCAAAAGACAGAGATATGCTTATCAAAGAGGTAACTAAATAGGAAGTATTTCAAGCTTTGAATTCTCTTCCTTCAGGTAAAAGCCCGGGGCTAGATGGTATGAATGCTAAATTTTATCGTTTTTTCTAGGATAACATTGGTGATTCTTTATTTATGGCTATTAAATAATTCTTTGAGAATGCAACTTTGCCTAAGTCCTGGGGTCAAACTTATATATGGATAATGACAATTCCTCCCCCTCCCACCTAGAGGATGATATATAATCAAATTGGATATTGAAAAAGCCTATGACACTTTAAATTGGAATGCAATTCTTGCCACTCTTCACCGAATGAAGTTTCCTAGAATTTGGATTTCTTGGATCAATAAGTGTCTTAGATCCACTACTTACTCTCTTCTGATTAATAAACATCCTACTAGGTGGATTAATGCTTCTAGGGGTATTAGACAGGGAGATCCTATCTCCCCTTACCTTTTCATTTTGACTGCTCAGAATTTGACTGCAATTCTTAATTTTGCTTTGAATCATAACATAGTTCTAGGTTATAGCTCTTCTCTATCAAATTTTTTTTAACCATCTTATGTATGCCGATGATTTAATTCTTCTTACTCAGGCTTCTAGGAAATTTGCTCATAATATCAGGCTTTGTTTTTCCATTTATCAACGTCTTAACGGTCAACGGGCTAATAGTAATAAATCTGAAATTTACTTTCCCACAAGATTCAACAAGAGACTGCAAAAGAGTATTACTTCTATTCTTCAATTTAAAAATGGAACTTTTCCTTTAAACTATCTTGGTATTCTAGTTGCCCCAAAAAGACTAGCCTTAAGTCATTTTAACAACATGGTTGACAAAATCAGGAGGACTATTGCTTTATGGAATCATTCTAAACACTCTGCAACTGGTAAAACTATCATGATTAATTCCTCTATTTTATCTACTTCCCTCTATTATCTCTCTGTTTATCCTGTTCTGGATAGTATCTTAGATGGCATTGCTAAGTACGCTAGATTCTTCTTTTGGTCTAAGAGTGGCAATCGAAAGGGCATGAACTCGGTAAGTTGGATTCATACTATGCTTGATAAAAGCTGAGAGGGATTATCCATTAGGAACTTGCACTTCTCTAAAATCTCATTGATGGCCAAAAATGTTTTCAATTATTTGAATAAACAGAATGCTATTTGGGTTGATTTGCTTTATCATAAATTTGTGGATTTTCATTGGAACCTTCATGCTTTACATAATTTTTTTGGTGGTCACTTAAATTTTGATACTCTCCATCTTGGGAAAATTAGTTTTGATTCTGATAACTGTTTGGTGTGGTTTCCCAAATCCAAAAAATTCAAGCTTTCTTCCATTATTTACTCTCATCTTTCCAACTCTCATGTTCAGCAGGATTTTTGGGATGGGTGGGGTAACATTTGGAAGCTTCGTGTGGCCCCTAGAACTAAACATTTCATCTGGCTTGTATTTCATAACGGGGTCAAAACTTATGACTACCTTTATCGTTTAATCTGGGACCTCAAAATAATTGTCTTTTGCAGTTTGGAGTATGAAAACATTGAAACATCTTTTATGTCTTTGTCCTAAAGCTTTGCTTATTTGGTCCTATATCAAGCTTCTTACTGGTAAATCTTTCTCTTTTAAGGGTGGTTTTATGTCTGGGAATTGGCTTAGCCCCGATGTGGCTGGTAAGGACTTATTCATTCGATCTATTATTGCTATGACTGTTCGGTATATATGGAAGGCGAGATGCAACAAGATCTTTAAAAATGAAAATTTGGATTGTTGGTTGTTGGCATCTAAGGCTGTTGCTCATACAAAAGAATATTTTTCTACATCTGTTTCTAAAACAGGGAGGAACCTTTTCTTGAATAACTTCACTGCTCTCGACAGTCCTTTTCTTGTCATTTCAGCTGTTTGGCACTCTGAGGTTTTTTATTCTGGGGCTGGTTTCTATATATGTGATTATAATGCCAAAATATCTTTTGCAGTTAGCTTTGGTTTTCAAGCTGATACTTTATTTGAAAGCTGAGGCTGTGGCGTTATGCACAACTCTACATTATCTACAACAAAACAATTTGAAACCTAGGCAAATGTTCATTACCCATGAGGAGTTAGCTAGAATCATTAAGCAAGGGGTGCAACTACCATGCTGGAGAACCACAACTTTGATGGAGAATATTGGTGCCATGATGAGGACTCTGGGAGACATTCAACAGCATACCATTCCTAATAGCTGGGCCAGAGCTTCCTCTGGATTAGCTGTTCATGGATGTCATTTGCATGATTTGACTCCTTTTCATCAAGTTCGTGAGCTTCCAAAATGGATCATGAAATTATTTCAGACCTTGGGACTTCACTTCTAATTGTTTCTTATTTCTTTGTGTTTAGCTATTTTGTGTTCAGTTAGTTACTCTTTTCTTAGCTCTGTTCCTTTAGGTTTTGTTTAGATCTTCCTTTTTATTTGTTTGTAACTATGTAGTTGTATACTCTATTTTAGTTTTCTGCTAATAAAGAGCTTTTGAGCACTCTTTTTATCAAAACAACCCAAAAATTCATTTCACTGAGCAATATCTTTCATATATCATATATATATATATATAATTAGCTATAATAGGAGGGAAAATACCTAATGTGAAATTATTGTTATAAGCTTAAGAAATTAAAGCAACTAATGATGGGAGGAATAGAATCTTTTGCATTGAAGATACCTATAAGGTTGTTCTTTTGGTTTTGGTTCACAGAGTGGAAGAGAACTAGAGGTTTCTATATAAGTTAATGTTTAGAAATTCATGCATATATTTATATAATAGACACATAAAGGATAAGGTTCCCAATTAACTAGTAAAAATAATATTGCAAGAGGGTTGTAAATCATCTCTTGCACATGTGTTCTAATAAAGCATGTGGCAGTACTTCAGTGAAAATAATTATTTGGTCATGGACATGTTATATAATTATTTGCCATGGCATTACCATACAACACCCAGTGTGTACCAACTAGTAATCAGCACCTAGTCAGCAACATTATGTTTAAAATATGATACTGCTTGCTCTCATAGATATTAATAAGTTTACAATAATCATCTTTTTTTTTTTTTGAATAATAGACGACAAGCGTTTTTTTTTTTATGAATATAAACAGTACTAAACAGTACTGAAACCCGGATGTACAGTATATGTACAATATGAGAATAATATAGGAATCCCGGATGAACAGTGTATGAACAGTACAGGGAACAGTACTGTTGGGGGAGAGATTTGAACCCATGACCTCCCCTTTACACTTTGATGTCATACCATTGGGCTATCCAATGGTTGACTACAATAATCATCTTTCTAGATAAATCAAGCTTTACAAAAAATTTATATATATAAGAATAATTGAAAATAATAGTGACAAGAGCACCTGCATTAAACATAAGCATATCTAAGGTTCAAAAATACAAATTGCTATCATGGATCATACACAACATAAATTCAACAGGAAAAAAGTAACATTTAGCACAATGAACAAACTAAAACAATTAGTCTTTCACAAGTCTAGCAAATAACCATTAAGATACTAGTGACTTTCTCATGGGACTCTTCTGAAGGAACCACACACACACAAACCAAAAAAAAATAACTTAACATATTTTCATTTTCTTGAGATCTAGCGCTGGTCATCGCTAAAATATGACTAATGTAAAAGAAAATTTTAATATAATCCAAATGTTTAGAAACATCCAGAAATATGCATACTTCATAAGCTATGTAAACCATCTAAGTAGTAACATCCGTATTTCTTCTACTTTCCTTCGACTCACTTGAAAATAACTTGAATTTATCATACAAAGAATGTTAACTATCAATACATTATTATCAATAATGTTTCAAAATAAATGATCTCTTACTCAATTACTAAACAAGAAGGTCAATAACTTTATATGCAAACTTTTTTTTTTTTCTTTTTTGAAGAACTTCTCAACCAGAGAAGCTAAATTTTATTAAAAAGAAAGGAAACAAAGAAAGTAACAAAAACTCAAGGAAAACAAGACAAGTGAAACTAAATTAGAAGACAAATCCATTATCAAAAAGAGAACGCATGATCCAGTATGGAAGATCCTCTCAAATAGAAATAGATTGAGGCGCCGGTGCTTGAAACCGATGGAAGCCAGATTAGCTGCTGGAATCCCCCATGAGAGTGGAATCATATGGATGTTGGGACGGCTGCACATGTCCATTAAGAATTTTAAATTATTGATCTGAGGAGAAACCACCAAGCAGTGATGTGATCAGAGCTACAGAGGAACTCCAAGATGGTGTGATGGGCGCTGAAGATGTGATTGACTGGAATATGAAAGTAGATCACAGTCTGAAGAGCTACTTCAAGAACCATAATTTCATCAGATGAATTGCCGTTCATTGGCTGAGAAATACAACCTGTAAGAGAGATCACATAATTAGCATTGGAAAAGAAGAATCCAACCGATTTTACCAGTGTGGTGTGATTGGAGGTGGCGTGGATGAAGAGGAAGTAACCATCAGCACTAGAGAAATTATTTAGAATTAATTTTTTGCCGAGAGGGTTCATAGTGCTAATGGAGAATTCATGAACGTGTGCAGCAGCTTTGTTCACAATGACAGAATAATTGGGACGAAGGTTTTTGAATATTGCGTTGCACCAGCAAATCCAAATGAACCAATCACCTGCAGTAATTATAGCAAGAGTATGCATTGAATGTCTGTACTTGATGATCCAATTCCCTGAAGAAAAGCCGTCAGGGAAAGAAAAAGACAGATTCTCTCTAGTGTTGATCTGATCCGAAACATCTTCAGTTCTTGCACACTCACCCAACAAATGATCAATTGTTTCACGATGAAGTCCACAAAAAATACAGGGATTATCTGGGCTGAGATGAATACTATGAAGAAAGGCGAAAGTGGAAAGACGGCCTCTGAGACATATCCAAATGAAAAGTTTCAATCGAGGGGTGACTGGGATATGCTAGAGGAGATGCCACCCAGCCCATCTATCAGGAGGTAAATTCTGAGTGTTTAAGAAATGGTATATTGCTGGTGAAATTTTTGGACAAGAAGATTTAGGAGCCCAAATCCAATAATTATCAGCATCGAGGTCGATTGCAATCAAATCAATGTCTGAATTTTCAAAGAGATTACCAAAAAGGAAATTGAGGCTCTAATGATCCCACTGGTCACCTTGCACAAGATCAGAGAGATGAATTTGATCAAGGTTGACATTCATGTTAAGGAACGTTGGTTTGAGGGCCACAGGGATATCGAAACACCAAGGATTCCAAAGAAAGGATGCGCTGGTGAGATTAACTGAATTAATTTTACAATTATGTTTAATGAAAGCTGCGAGAATTACATAATCCACGTAAAACCAGGAACATTTAGCAGGAGCACGGTCATGCCAAAAATTAAGCTTTCTTTATTTATCGTTCAAAATTTCCACCCACAAGGTATCATGATTGTTCAAGTATTTAAAAATATGTTTGGACATTAAAGAATGTTTAGCAATAGCAAGGATTCTGATACCTAAGCCCCGTTCAGACTTAACCTTCAATTAAGATATTCCAACTCACATTATGGATGCCCGTTCCATTGCCCTCAGACTTACCTTCAGTTAAGATATTCCAACTCATATGCAAACTAGTTTTAGAGTAAGTTTTGAAACTAGTAGAAGAGAACTAAAATTCTTCTGAAAATTCTTCAATAACCAAGAGAAGATTCTAATTTTATTGGTAAAATATAATACATAACATATGTCTTAAATTTTAAATTTAAATTATAAATCTAGTTTACCATGTTTTATTTTTAAATATCATTATGCTATAATGCCATTTGATTTTATTTAATGTAACAGGAACAATGGACAACACAACTAAATAAAAAGACAATTAGATGTCACTATGGAGGCCATTTTACATTTTTACAAGGCAAAAAGTATGTAAATAAAAAAGTGAAGGTGTCTGATTTTGACGTTGATTTTTCTGCCATATTTTGATATGTTGGATTTCTGAAGAAGGAATGCGAATTTGACATTTTGAGAGGTGACAAGTTCTACTATCTAAATCCATCAAGCTCTTTTGAGAATTTTAATGCATTGGTATATACTAATTAAAGATGATGGAGATGTGAAAAACATGTTTGATTTCTATGCAATATTCAAATGGAAACCTATTGATATATATACTCTCTTGAAGTATATATTATGATATTATATATACCTAACACTTCTCTTGAGGAAGATTTCAAACAAAGTAATGCAGATGTGATAAACAAATTGAGCCAATATGTAAGGCATGCACACTGTTTACTTCAATCTCCAGATATTGCGCCACAAACCTGAAGTAAATTGCGCCAATATGTAAGGCATGCACCCTTGCTTGAAGTTCCTAGAGAATTCCAGGCATTCCATGCTGATGGTTTTTATGGCATCAGACTTGTTTCTTGATGTACATAAATGTCACTGCCGATAGGGAATTTCTTTTTAAATTGTGAGTGAAGCATAATTAAAGGGAAAATAAAAAGAAATCTTAGAAATCAAAGTACCACTAATATTGTAGAATATATATGTAAATATATGAAACCTTAGCTTCATAAAAATAAGATGAGTTCATTTAATCAGAGGTAATTTAATGTCCTCTTGGTGATGATTGGTGTTGAGCATACTGAAAAGCGCCGAGTATTCTGGTTTCCTCATATGTAGTTTGATTTCCTAAAATTTTCAAAGCATCAGGCGTATGAACACTGATTACACATGCATCATATGTTTCTTTCGAACGTTCTGCACCATGCACACAACAACCTGCAGGAACAATACACTTCAGCTGAAGAGTCTTCTCTTGTCCTCTAAATAATTTAAGGCAGAAATTTAATTTATTAGATGATTGTACAGTTAAGTTCATATCTCTGTCACAATAAACCTTTCGTTGGACCGACATAATTTTCACTCTCTAAGAACATGATATATAAATTAAACAACTTGTTCAAGAGACTTCTTACCAGCATATGTACTTGTTATGGATTTTACTTCAAATCCAGTTCTTATTTGGCATGATCTACTCTCCAGTTTTTCTCTGACCTGCCATAATTTTTACTGAATACAGATCATTCACAAAGAAAAATCCAGTTCTTCGAGAGAGTTTTCACCAACATATGTACAGTTTTTTTATTATTATTTTTTTAATTTTTGTTTTTGTTTTCAGTTGTTGTTTGTTTTGTTTCTTGTTTGTTGGCTTCTACGCTGTTAAAAAACAAAAAAAATTCAAAATGGAGGAAAGAAGCTATTTTTGGTCATATGAATGCTTTATATCGAAATTATAGACACAAAATGAAGAAACAATATTTTGATTCAAAACAATTTATCATAATCGCCAAAAAATAAGTCTAAGCATGTTACCGTGAATGATTGGAAGTATTTGATTAATCTTTGGAGTGATAAAACATTTCAAGTTACTACAATTAATCGAATTACTTGATTTGTTATTGTTATATAACTATATTGCTTTTATTAAATGAATTTTTTTTTCATTTTTTTATGGAAAATAAGCATGAAGAATAAAAAAAATAGGGAGAAGCTAGTGTTCAATGTCTCCATACATAGGAACTAAAAGTTATGCACTACTAAGATACCAAATAGTATGAACAACATCAATATTAATTTTTTGATTTGTTTATTGAGTTGGTAGTAAATTAAGTTGTGATTCATATACAATTTATTATAATGGTAAAGATTTTTTATAGCAATAATAGAATAATGTTTTAATATGTTGTGTAAATTATTTTTTATTGTAAAATTTCTTTTAAAGAAAAAATTAAAAAAGAAAGGTACCTTCTCGTGTTGAAATTTAAGGATTGAATTTTTGAAAAAGAAAGAAAGACAAATTAATTGATCCTTCTTCAGAAAATGTCATTGTGAGTATTATTTTTTATACTAATTTTCTACTAATATTCCCTTTCTATGTTTTCTAATATAGAATAACTACTTAATTGTTCTCGTATTAAAGTCATATCACTTGATTTTGTCCTTTCGTCTTAAAGCTAGTTAATGTGAGTCTACCAAGGTCATGGAATGTGTTTGGTATACTAATCCACTCATTGAAGTCACTTCCATGCATGGTACTGAATTGGCTTTTCCAAGCTTTTAGAATTGATGGGGTAATATCACGGAATTGGTAGCCCATCTGGAGCTGTCATGATCTTCATAAGGCCGGTAAAGAGGCTTTATCAACTCGTCTTTTATAGTGGGAGCCACTGGAAAAGCTAGAAAAAACTATAAATGAATAAGTTCCGAGGTTATTTTAGCAAAAAAAAAAAAGGCTAAGATAAAGGGAAGAAAAATTACAAAAAAAAAAAATACGAAATTTTTTAAAAAAATTAAAAATTAAAAATACCAATAAATATATTTTGAAGATGTTTTTGTGAATAAAATAATAAAAAATAATTAAAAATTGTGCAACAAAAAAAAATGCAACAGAGAGCAAGCCACTCATGGACTCGAAAAGCTATGGTTTTTCAGATAATGGATTAGAGTTATTCAATGAGAAGTGACAAGCTATGCTTATGTGAAAAGGCTACCATATGGTTATGGTTTGCATGAGATAGACAGGGTTTGTATGCGAAAGACAAGCAAACATCATTAAGGTGGAGTTTGGTTCCCGGGCTTGGAATGGGAATGAAGCTTGAATGGGTTTAATACTTTGTTTGGATGTGCAGGCATGGGAGTGAAGAAGGCATGATGGAGGAGTAAAAGCTTGTGTCAGCTGTAATCATAATGCCCCCAAAATTGAGAGGATTCTGCATTCCTGGCTGATACCTGATGATAAAATGAAACTTTTGCCTTGCATTAACATTTACATGAGAGCAAACTCTGTTTCCCATCTCCCTTCCTCTCTCCTTAATCTTTCCATTTTCTCTTCTCCTCCGATTTCGGCGAGCTCCGGCAGCGGTGAAGGACTCGTCTCCATCCATCCTCTGAAGGTACTTTGCCTTACCCTCCTTTTTTTACTTCTTCTTGGCTTGTACGTCTCTGTGCCGATCCACGCGCCGACGGGAACCGAGCGTTGATCAGGAACACTGGCTCGAGCTCTGTGATAGGTGCTGTATTTTTTTCTCAGAACGGATTGGTTTTTGTCAGTTATTTTTTATCTGTGTTGTGGCGGTGGAGCGAGCTTGGATGTGGACACATGCCGATCCGGTGGTGGAGGACCTCCTTGAGGTTGGATTTGGGTGCTCAATTGAGATTGTGATTTTTCACCATTTTAGAGGATTTAGGTTTTTTTTTCCCTTGGAGGTTCAGTCGGTTAGAGATTTGGATTGGTTTTTTTTTTTGACACCAATTTATGGTTTTATGTTAATTTTTGTAAAATAGATTGGATTTTGGATCTATTTCTTTTTGTGAAAACGAAGACGAAATCTTTCATTGTAATGTGGCTATTAGCAAGTGTGAAATATATAGCAAATTAATGTCATTTTTTCAGCTATATTAAGTTCATAAAGAAAGAATTGCGTAAAAACATTACTTATTATAGCATTTTTGTAATTTAATTTATCTTTTTATTTTTAACGTTCAATTGTTCATGTTAAAGCATAAAAAAATTTAAAATATAAAAATTTATTATTAGCAATTTAATTTTTATGGAAAACTTCTCATTTTTAATTAACGATAATTAATAACTAATTAATGATTCCAATGAGCTATTAAAATTAAATATTTATTTATAATAATTAACTAATTTTAATATTTCAATATTTAAAAAAATTATCACTTAAAAAACTAATTATTATATGTATAATAATATTTATTTGTAGAAGGGTAAAAAGGTCATTTTATCATATTTTTCTTTATTTATTTTTTCATTTCCAATACACTACCCTCCCAATCCTTCATAACCAAACATAGTTTTCATTCCCATTACTTTTCCAATCCCCTCATTAACGTTACTTTTTCACTCCTCTCCATTCCATTCCTTGCAACCAAACGCCTCTTAGGAAAAAAAGAAAAGGACAAGCTGCATATGGGAGTCAATAGATTATGGTTTGTAACAAAAAAGTAAATAAATAATAAATAAAATTGAGAGAAAAAGCTTCCGACATAGTCCAGGTGAGCAAAATATCATATATGGTAAAGATAATATTAAAATATGCAAAAAATTTAAAATTGAATTTCAATAAATTTGAAATTCAAAAAACAAAATTGAATTTAAAAAAATATAATTTAAAAAATTGAATTAAAAAAAAAAACCAAATCTCGTAAGAGAGGGGACATGCGAACAAAAGGAGTTTGAAAAAAAAAAAAGGAAAGACAAGAGAAGAGAGAGGGGAAAAGACATGGTGCTTGGTCGGAAAAAAGGAGAAAGAATCCTCGGAGAAGACAACAAAGGTGAGAAATTGGCAAAAGTGTGACTGGAGTTTATTACACCTAGTAAACAAAAAGGTACATCTTTATAGAGTAGAAACATGTATATAATTGCATAGATTGCATGGATTCATGATGGTTCCATGTAAGGATTAGTTTCCATGAATGGAGCAATGCACACATGAATATTGGCTCCATCCAATGCTCTCCATGTGTCACGCCCTAAACCCGGCCCGCTAGACCTGGTGCGTCAACAAATGGCGCACACCTACAAGGCCAAGGCTGAGACCCTAGTAGTGGTGCAAGGCCTCAAAACCTGATTCTCAAAGCGGTAAGCTATTAAACTCCTGATCTGAAAAAAAAAATTAAACAACAGATTATGAGCTTGACAGCCTAGTAAGTACTCACTAAAAATATCGGGATCATGAAAGTTTCAAAATTTCAAAACTCAAACAAGTATAATAAAATACAAGTTTATTAGAATCAAATTTAGAATTCAAGTTTTTTTCAATAAAACATAACTGATCAAAAAAATCAAGCATATATGTCCCACAAATAACTATTGCCAAAACAAAATGTCGGAGGTCATATGTTTACCGTTGGTGCCCGGGCCAGAATATAAGAGGTCATATGTTTACTCTTGGTGACCCGAGCCAGAATTATCAGAAGCCGTTATTCTTCACCGACGGAACGGTGGGAAACTATAGTTTCTATTTTACAGATACATGTCGACACGGTCAATGTTTAACCCCCAATGACAGGGTAATTATAAAGTTAGTTGGGGACTACAAGTTGTTATGTCAAAATACGTAATGTGCAAACAAACATTTATCAGAACAGAATACGGAAATTTAATGATCCCATTTTCAGATTAAAATAATCCCAATTCATTTCCAAAACTAAATGCTTACATACGAATTGCAAATAATAAATAAATAAGTAATTCAAAATATAAATTGAAATAATAAGTATTTTTCTCAAAAATTCAAAAATTCAAAAAACTAAAATTTTCAAGTATATACATATACTTGGATATATATATATATATATATATATATATATATATATGTGGGATACTTACACGATTAACGACCATATTTCAAATTCTTTCACCAATCGAGTTTTCTTAGGAAGTCCTATATTTGGAAATTAACCCATCAGAATTATAAGTAAATCAAATTCTAAAATTTACATGAATGCAAAAACATTCGAAGCTACAAAAGTCGAGACTAATAACTAATTCTCCTTAAGATTGAAATCGGCATAGCTTTGCGAATCTAACTCAAATCAGAAACTTCTAAAAAACTAGACATCTACATTTATAACATAACCAAATCTCACAAAGATTTGAGAACTGCACAATTTAAGCGATCACTTTTAAAAATCATAATTATGCAAACCAATAATTTCAGACATGCCTCTTCCAATAAACGTATCTCACAACATATAACTTCAAATAAGATCAAAATTTAATATTATATAATTAACTCAAAATGGAACAAGTTTCTTATTAAACATCAGTCCGGATTCAATCTCTAAGATCATCAAATTCTCAAATCAATCTTCATGCTTTCGGCAGAAATGCCATTGAGCACACTAATAGAAATCTTATCATACCTCACAATTTACAAGGGTAAAAATTCTAAATTTTATAGAGCCAAAGATAACATCTTATTCTACAACTTTATCATATAAGTCTAAATCTAAATAAGAATCTAAAATCATGAAATAAATTAAACAATTCTTAAGGGCTGAACAGAAAAGATGTCCGTGTCACTTGAGTTTAAAGGCTATAATTCACAGGATACTACTCCAAAAATTTTGAAATTTCTAAGGTTCTTATCTAACGTCAAACTCTACAAGTTTCTTATTTTACTCTCCTCCAAATTATGCCCTTAAGACCCCTAAAATAAAAGTGGAGTTTCTACCATTATCAAAAATGAAATCTGAAACCTATCAAATTATTCTCAAACTCATCAAACAAGAAGCTAACCTTACCCATCCATCACTAATATCTGACATTAACATATCAAGATCTACAAAAATAACAATAATAATTCTACAATATTTTTCAAAGATCCGAGAAAGAGGGTTCTTATCTCATCAATAACAGTGAATCAACCAAATCCATGACAACGATATTCTTCTCTTTTCCTCGTCGCTGACACCACCTGCAAATAGGGAGAGAAGGATAAGAATAGGTCTTTCTCTTTTCCTAACGGCGATCTAAATCGAAGGAGCCAAAGAGGTGTCTATGGTTTTGAAATTGAAAACACAATCAACGGCTAGGATTAAAAAAAAATAATATCAATGGCTAGGATTAAAATTAAAAACAACAGCTAGGATTTAATTAAGTGGTGGGGCTCACACCATGGGTCAACATGTAATGTATTTATGCACTTCAATGTAATAATTGTCATCATGAATCCCTTCTGTTGTAAGCATTCATGTCTCCTAAAAAAATAAAATTTTAAAAAGGGAAAGCCATACTACTACTCCATAATGTGCTAAAACAATCTTTTGATCAATCTGAGCTTTGCCGAAAAGTCATCAGGTTTCATAAGAAACTTATCAGTGGAGGGAAAGAAAATGGAAGCAAGGAGATTGAGTGGGTGGATCTGAACAAACAAGACAAGATCAAGGATCATTACCTGACAAGTGGTTTAGATTAATGAGATGAGAATTGTAATATTGGCCATTTGTTCACCACGTTGACTAAAGCATTGGAAACCCGACAAGCCCTCCCCCACATGTTTGGCATTATCACCAAGATTTGTGGATCTGGTTGAAGCCTTGAGCTGTAATAATTGAGGGTTTATTAGATGTTTATTGAAAACAAGCCTCTTCAAAGAATTCTTCTCCTTCTTCAAATTAGCCCATCTGTCTATGGAGGCTTTTGGTGGCTGAAGAAAGCAGCAACTCAACATTCTTTATGGAAGTTCGGTGACTGAAGAAGAAATCTCTCTTCTGGTAGCTCATCAGCGAGTTTAGAGGTAGGTTTTGTGGCTGATCTTCATGTGTAAAACCAGCTTGTTGATCTTGTCTAGTTGTATCTCTAAAGCCTATGATGCATGCTTAAACTTTAGTTGGTTTCATGTTTGAACTCTAGATCAGTTGTGTGTTTATACCTTGTATTTGTGTGTCATATTTTGATTTTGTTATCGGATGTGGCTGTATTCCTTTGATTTTTTTTCTCAATGCATTAGGCAAGTGATTCTTGGTATTCTGTTGAGACTTGAACATTTTTACACACTTATGTTATTGGGGCAGGATTTGCATCTTAGCATGAGAGTTGTAAAGAAAATATTTTTTTCCTTCAAATATTTTTAGAAACTCTTGTCTTTGCTTTGCCATTGATCGATTTGAACTTCAATGGTTATATTAAATGCTTTAAGTAATTGAGTTTATTAGTTTTTAGTAAAGTATTGCTAGTGTTATTTTGATTTCTTCCCCACAACTATTTGTTTGGCTGGATCCACGTTGAAGGCATGGTTTTAAATGCTTGTTTATTTTATTTTACATTATTTTGTGTTATTAAATTAATGTTGTGGTTTAAGTGAATGGATGTTTAAAATTGTAATATTATCATATTTTCTAATTCATCCTCTTGGGTTTTCATTGCTTTGATACATTTATAAGTTTTGATTTTTTGGTCTTGTGTATGAGAGTTGTTGATTGCTTAGTTTGACCCTCTTCAGGCCATGGGCTTTAGTTGTAAGTTTAGGTCCGGCCCAAGGTTTGTTATCTAAGTATAGCTTCTTCTGTTTGGGTAGATCCCGTAGCGAGCCTTAATTCATGGCATTTGGTGAACCAAACTTCGTAGTTCGGAACAAGGTAGGCTTTCACACCCGATCAACTCTGTATTTTTGGTGTATGGGTAGTTATCTAATTATTTAGAAATTTATTTATTCTTGAAATTCTTGTATAATTTCTATTGGTGCTTTTATTGTTATTATGTCACTTGCTATTTATTTATTTATTTTATTTAATTATATTGTAAAATGATTTATTCGGTATTTCACTGTCTATACTCTGTATTTACTGTGGTTTTATTACATCTCCATTTATGGCAAATTGCCAGAGAGAAGGAGTAAGTCCTAACCATGTGCACATGTTTTCTGTAGTAGCGCTACCGGACATGCGTGTCTGTTTTGACTGTGGTTGAAGATTTGGCTTCGGCTATTGATATTCTATTTATTCTGACTTCACAGTCTAAGATCCAGCCTTGAGTTGTTGATTCTGATTATTGTCAGGCAGATGTACACTTCTGGTTTCCACATATTTTTTGTATTATGATTATATTCTGTATTTCTATCTGTTGTATTATTATTTCTACAGTTAACTTGTATTTTCTGTTATTTTGTGATCCTACTGGGCCCTTATGGCTCATGTACTCTGTCGTTTTTCTTTTTTTGGGTAACGAGTAAGCTTAGGATCGGAGTGTGCTTGGGTTTGTTTGTTGTAGTTGTAATCTTTTAAATAACTGAACATTGAGGTTGTATACTTCGTAGTTTATTGTCTATTTGAGTGAGACTTGTATCCTGGATCATTATTGTTAAGTGTGGCATATTGTGTTTTTGTAGGACTGTTAAAGCCCATACTTTTATTATTTCTATCTTCAATGACTTGTCTGTATTTATGTATTAATATTCCCTATTTTATCTAAGTATGGTTATGTGATAAATGAAAAGATCAATTGATAAAGAGTTTAATACTGTTATTATATGCATTTGTTTGATCAACCAATGTGGAATAGAAGAAGCTATAAATAAATTTGTATGTCTCAATAGTTAAAATGAAAAAATTTATATCTTTTAAAGCCTAAATAAATATGTTTTATACACAAAATGAATATTGTTGCCTCAAAAAAACATTTTTTTTGAATATTGACCAAAAACTTCAGAGACCCTGTCATTGTCAAGATGAAGTGCATTATTCAAATATCAAGATGAAGTGCATTATTCAAATATTAACCAATAATTTTTTTTTTTTAACAAAGGAGATAGATGTAGCCCTATATTAAAGGTTGTTAAGGGACATGCAGGTATGGTGGTGCATTATTTATGGTGATTTATAGACATCTAGTAATTTATTGATCTGGCCATACATCACATGAGGAGATACCAGTGGACCTAGATTCGACCCTGCACTTTGACCATCATTGGTTGGTAACAACACCATTGGGTTACCAGTGGCTTGTTAAGCGATTAGTATTTTATTATCACATCGTACGTTGTTGTTGTTGTTGTTGTTGTTGTTGTTGTTGTTATTATTATTATTATTATTATTATTATTTTGACAATAGGCAACAAGCTCTCTTAACTTAAAGATTTGTCAAGGGACAAGCAGATACAACGCTGCATTACTTATGGTGGGACTATTGACCCCTAGTGACTTATTAACTTGGGCAAACATCATATGGGGCAATGAAAGTCCGTAACATGTATGTTTAAAAGATTTGCAAACATCCTGCCAAGTTACTAAATTCCTCTTACTATGCAACCAAGGAAAAGAGGGAACCACACCTGAGAAACATTTAAACTGTGAATAGTACTTGCATTAGGAAACATTTGATGAACAGTACCATGAGCAAAGTTTTGACCCTATATCGGTCTATTCATTGCCATGTGACAATCCACGCTTAGTGGTTGTCCATATGGTACAAATTCAATAATTTTTATAACTTCCTTTAGTCATTTTAATCCGATGAAATATACATCTTTAAAATAACACAATAACACAATGGCATTTAACTTCCCCTATGTCTTTTGGATCGAGCGAATCAGCCAAGTGTTATTAATATATATATATATATCAACAAAGTGCCTACCGGCCGCATTTTAACTTTTTTTTTCTTGTTGCTTTTGAGTAGAAAGAATGATTAATGTATCTAAAAATGATGTATCAATAAAGTGTCATTAAATATATATCTTTAATGTAAGGCAATGGCATTCCACTTTGTATAATGCTTTTGGATATAGAGAATCAACTTAGTTTTATTAAAAATAAATAAACAAATAAATAATCAATAAAGTGACTACTAATGGCACTTACATGTTTTTCAGTGCTTTTGCAAATAAAGAATCAATAAAGTGACTACCAATTTAATTATGTGCACCGGGATGCTTGAAGAAACTAGTAAGATTTTTTTATTTTCTTTTACGAAATCAATAAGTGCTATATACATTAGGGGCCTACGCACATGTTTGGAATTAATCGTTCAATCCATACACCCTCAGTCGGGGACGAGAGGATTAAGCTGTGAGCCAGCACCCACAACCAGTGACCCGTTACCATTATTGTTTCTAATGAGTGTTGAGTTTGAGACCTTTTGAATATCTCACTTTTATTTTTCGTAATAAGGTCAAATATTGCTATGCTATGGACCCGTTGATTATTTTGCCTATTTTGTTTGAAGGAACTTTATTCTATTGTTCCATATAAAACACTTATTTTTGTTCATTGGCAATCATATAATAGCTAATAACTGGCCATAATTTATTCAAAATTCATATATAAAAAATGAAATTTACTTGGAAATATAATAATTATTTTAATACTCTTTTAATCAATTTATTTATTTGAAACTTTTTGAGTGAAAATTTGTTGATTGGAATGTCTTTGCCCTAATTAATTTAGAATTGAATTAGACAATGGCATGCAAAATTGGAGTTATTGCTAATTTTTATCCCTAATTAAAAAAATTATTTTGATCTTTAAAATATATAATACTGTTTGTTAACTCATTAACTTTATAAATTTATTTATTTTATCCATTCCACTAAGCATAACTGGTACAATTTTATGACATATTTATATGAGTTCATGTTAGTTCATATTAAATTAAAAGATATATGGCCGTTCATATAGGACTATATATATTGTTATAAAATTAAGAAAAAAAAAGCACAATCCCAGGGTGGACATAATAGGCAATTATTCACTTCATTTTTCGTGTATAGAATATGGATACAATGCATCTGGCTAGTATATAGCACATAAAATATCATATCATTGATGTGGGGAGATGAAGGAACATGGAAAGATGAATGGTTAGAAGAATTTTAGGAGTTTAGAGAAATGAAATTTTTAGAAAGGTGAATAAACCATATGCATTAGAAAAAAATACTTCAGAACACAATTTAGCATGTAACAAAATTTTAAAGCTATAAGGAAATGGAATATTTGGGACTTTTGGGACGAGTCTTAATTAATAGGCATCTGTTAAATAATATTAATTTCATAACATATATTTATTTAGGAGATTCAAAATTTGAAGGGTCAATTCATAACATATATTTCACCCCCACTCTTCTTCCTCCTTTGACAGTTTTAGAGGTCCTTTTATCTCTTTCTGGTGATCTTCTACTTTTTAGTTGGGGTGCTCTCTCTTTTTCTTTCTCGAGTTGTTTTTTGGGTTGTTTGTATGTTTGTTGCTAGAAGCACATTACCTCTGGTGATGGCTTTCTCACTTAGTCTGTTATTTGTTTTCTATGTTATCTGCTCCTATTTGCTTTTGTTCCCCAAATTTGTTCTCCAGTTTCTTTCTTTTTTTTTTAATAAAGTTGTAATCTATCTATTTTAATAAAAACAAATTGAATGGTCATTCATGTCTTTAATTTTTTTAATTTAATATGCACTTGTTCCCATCATAAACGGCCTACAAAATTTTATAGGAGTGATTTGTGTAATAACCATTTTATGCTTGAGTCAAGTAAAAAAATCACTCCAACTTATCCGACCTTAAGAACCAAATGAGTCTTTAAACATGTGAAACATGGTTTCTCTTTTTATAGTGATTCACTTGACCCAAAACATTACCTATGAATCAAAACATTAATTACTCCACAAACGAAAAACGCATAGGAATGTGAAACAATGATCGATCTCTTTTATAAAAAGACTAAGAACTCCTTGTTTATGTTACACGTGATTAAAACAGTTTCATTTTTTTTTACTGCTAAAAGCATCCTTAATATTTTAAATCCATAAGCTTTCTTTAAAAAAAAATTGAAATATAATAATTTTTATGAAAATTATTTATCTTTTGTTTCTCTTCCATTATAACACTTTGCCTATCTTAAATTTGGAGTATTTTTAAACTAGTGTTTATATAGAAAACCTCACCATCACAAGAACGAAATTGTAACTAAATCAATATAGTCTGTTTAGGCATGTATGTAATTTATAGTGGAGTGGCCAAATTTAGTCCTGTTGTAGGCATATGAGCCACATTGTTGGCAGGAGAGATGAACTCGCCTAACTTCTCTCAAGTTTGTTCGAGACCGAGTGAGACTTCAGACTGAGTGATGTTGCCAACAAATAAATAAATAGATAATAATAATAATAATAATAATAATAATAATAAGGGTAAGAGAGTAATTTTGAATGAATTAGAATGTGGGAAACTTCCCCAAGGACCTCGCTGTCATTTTACTCTTGTTTAAATCTGCTTTATATATAATATAATGCATGCATTTCATCTAATCCCATTCATTCGCTTCTCCACAGACATTTGTGAGAGCTTCTCTCTTTGATCTCATGGTTTGTCTGTCATTGTTTGTTTTTCTTGCTATCCTTGTTGTCTCAGCATTCCCTCCATGTTATGTCCAAGGTATAATAAGCTGCATTGAAACTGAAAGGATAGCCCTTCTCAGCATCAAAGCAGGAATTATTCAGAGCGACGACCAAAGCTTGTTCTCTTCTTGGACTGGCCATGACTGTTGCAAATGGCAAGGCGTGAGCTGCAACCATGAATCTCGGCATGTCATCAAGCTTAATCTCCCACAACACCCTTCTAATATCTCCTATAATTTTCTCATGCCACGAAGTAAGTTGAACTCTTCTCTCATTCAGCTTCATCATTTAAAGCACTTGGATTTGAGCATGAACAACTTCAACGACTCCCCTATCCCTGAATTTATTGGCTCTTTTGCTAACCTTGAATACCTTAATCTCTCCAATGCCAAATTCAGTGGTGCCGTTCCTCATACCTTTGGAAATCTATCATGCTTGCGCTATCTTGATGTTAGCATCAATGTATTTCTACAACCTAATAACCTCCACTGGCTCTCTGGAATGACTTCTTTGCATTAACTTGACTTGAGTGGAGGGAACCTTTCCAAGCTGCATGGTTGGCTTCATGACATTAACAGTGTGCTCCACTCTCTACTTGTGTTGAAACTTTCTAATGCTGAACTTCAAGATGGTAGCATTTATGCTACTACTATGACTCATCACGATTACACTTTGTCACGCCCCGAACCCAGCTCTATGGACTCGGGACGCCGACAAACGGCCGTACACCTACAAGGCCGAAACCAAATAGACATACAAGGCCTCAAAACCTGATCCAAAATAGAACAAAGAATCAAACTCAGTGGATTACAAAAAACAATATAAACTTATTCAAATAAAACATAGGCCCACAAAAAAGGGACTTATTACATGCTAATACTCGACGATTGCCTAACGATCACTGCTAACCTATCAACCTCTCAACTCTACTCTTGATCTGAAAAGATATTAAACAACAAATTATGAGCTTAACAACCCAGTAAGCACCCACTAAAAATATTGGAATCATTTACACAAAATCAAAATTTATCAAAATAAGAAAATCGGAAATCAGAATTATTTCAATTAAACAAAGATGTCAAAACTGAGCATATAGGTCCCCCAAACAACTATTGCCAAAACAAAATCACAAAATTCATATGTTTACCCTCGGTGACCAGAGACAAAATTTAACAAAAATCATATTTTTACTCTCGGTGACCCCGAGCCAAAATTATCAAAAGCCAATATTCTTCACCGACTGCAAGCGGTGGGAAACTATAGTTTCTAGATCAAAATATATGTCGACACAGTCAGTGTTTAATCCCCAGTGACAGGGTTATTGCATAGTTAATTGGGGACTAGTTCTATGTCAAAATACTCCATGTTCACAAAACAATAAACTAACAAAATTCGCATTAGGCATAATACGAATAATTTGCCAAACAAAATTTTTATCAGTCGCACGATCCCATTTTATCATAGCAAAATAAACCAATTACTTGAATCCAAACATGAACAAATAATTTTTTTAAAAAATAATAATTATTAATCAGATATTAACTAAGACATATCTGAAATTCATAATTGGAATAATACATATTTAGATAAACTATATAAAACTTTAGAAATTAAATAATCCGAATTTAAAATAAATATTTAAACCTTTCAAGTAATTCTAATCCAAAATAAAATATCATTAACTCAAAATTTCAAATAATTTAAGTAATTTCAAAAATAATAATAAATAAATAATTCAAAATATATATGTCACAATAATCAATAATTTTCTTTAAAAATTCCAAAAGTTCACAAAACTTGAATTTTCAAGTATGTACATATAATAGGGTTTATATGTGGGATACTTACCTGATTAACGCCCAAAAATACTCTCAAACCTTACACCTTTGACATGTCCTATATTTGAGAAGAAATCCTATTATCTTTAAATAACAAAATCGAGGCTAACAAGCAATAGTATAGAAATAAAAGATTTTTAGAAGGTTACAAATGCAAAGTTCAAAGTATTATTCTACACTCCTAGATATTGATTATTGTGAGGGTACAATAGCAATTACCCACTCTAAAAGCCATATCAATAATTCCAACATGATCAATGAGTACTAAAACCCTCATAACTTCACTTACACTTTTCTAAATCACAAATTTCAAAATTATGGGAATAATAGACACCTAAAACTATGGCATATCTGAAATTCACATAATTTAGAGTACTACTCAATTTATAACATTCAATTGAATCTCCAACTATTTCTGCAAACTTATAATTCAGACATATACTTTTAAAATATGCATATATCTCAACCTACATCTCTAAAAGTAATACAATTTTACTGACAATCAGACAACCCAAAAATGAACGACTTTCTTATTTTTCACCTTATCTAATTCTATCTCCCTGATCATCAAAATTGGCCATGATTTTTCAAGTTCTGACCAGAAATATCACCCGAGATAATTATACTAAAAAACCATATCTCACAGACTACAGATGAAATAAATCTGAAATTTTGCAGGTATTTAGGTAACATCAAAATCTACAACTTTCATTTTTTACTCTCCTCCAAATTCTTCCTCTAAAATCCCTAAAATCAGAGAGGGATTTCTGCTATTGTCAAAAATGAAAATCTGAAACCTATCAAATTAAATCAACTAACAATTCCTTTCTCATGGCAAAAGGTTATACTTCAATCAACTATACTTCATATTACATAAAATATATCCTACAAGATCTCATCCTTGAGACATAAACATTCAATTGAATCTCCAACTATTTCTGCAAACTTATAATTCGGACATATACTTTTAAAATATGCATATCTCTCAATGTACATCTCTAAAAGTAATGAAATTTTACTGACAATCAGACAACTCAAAAATGAACGACTTTCTTATTTTTCACCTTATCTAATTCAATTTCCCTGATCATCAAAATTGACCATGATTCTTCAAGTTCTGCACAGAAATATCATCCGAGATAATTATACTATAAAGGCTATATCTCATAGACTACAGATGAAATAAATTTGAAATCTTGCAGGTATTTAGGTAACATCAAAATCTACAACTTTCATATTTTACTCTCCTCCAAATTCTTCCTCTAAAATCCCTAAAATCAGAGAGGGATTTCTTCTATTGTCAAAAACGAAAATCTGAAACCTATCAAATTAAATCAACTAACAATTCCTTTCTCATGGCAAAAGATTATACCTCAATCAACTATACTTCACATTACATCAAATATATCCTACAAGATCTCATCCTTGAGACATAATTTAATCCATAAAAACATCATGATCAAGATCCTAAGAGTATGCTTAGGTGCACATCAAAAGAGAAACAAAACTCCTTCAAACTAAAAATTGGGAACAAACCCTAGAAACTCAAGGACTAAATCTAAGGATTAAAGGTGAATCACAAATAGGAACAAATTTCAGGGTTTCAAAAAGGAAGAAATCAAGAGCCAACAAGCATCAATAATAATCGTTAAAATTATGCACAAAGCTCTAGGATCCTACCTTGAAAGAAACAAAACAACTCTCGATAAGAAGATCCACCATGAAGTAAAGGAAAGGGGGCTAGGGTTTTTTTTTCATACAACAATATGAGATCGTAATATTTGGTAACCGCAAGGATAAGAACAAGGGTTTTAAAATCTTATAAATCAATGGCTTTGATTGAAAAAGTTTGCATTGACGGCTAGTATCTAATTTAAGAGGTGGGGCTCACACACTTCTCTTCGTGTGCTTGATCTCTCTCATAATTACGACCTGAACTTGACTCTGCCTCAATGGTAGTTCAATCTCACTAGCCTTGTTGGTCTTGATCTCTCTGCTTGTGCTCTGTATGGCAAGTTACCAGTCACTGTTGGTAACTAGAGTCGCTTGAGAGTCCTCAGCTTGTCTGGTAACTTATATGATATAGTCATTCCAGAGTCCTTTGGAAATCTTGGTAGCTTGGAGAAACTTGATTTGTCAATAAATAAATTCATTGGAAGCATTCCGGAATCTCTAAACAATCTTACAAATTTAAAATACTTTGATTTGTCTAATAATAAGATTGGAAAGTTGCCAAAGATCATAGGAAGGCTGTAGAAGTTGCAGATATTTGATTTGTCCAGTAACCAAGTTCATGGATGGATGCCTACAAGCATTGGCAATCTAAGAAACCTGCAATACTTGGATTTGTCATGGAATTTGATCAGTGGACTGATTCCTGAATTTTTTGGTAATCTCACTTTTGCAGCATTTTGATGGGCTATTAACAATCTCAGTGGCCAATTGCCTGAAATTATGGGGAATTTTGTTCACCTTTAGTTTCTAGATTTGTCTCAAAATGTGATAAGTGGAAAGCTACCAAAAAGTTCTGGAAATCTTAGCCACTTGCAATAGTTGAGAATGCAGAGCAATGGCATCACGGGGGATTACCAGAATACGTAGGAAAGCAGTCTCGCTTGTGGGAGCTTGATTTATCCAACAACGACATCAATGGATCATTGCCAAAAGTCATGGGGAACTTATGCAAGTTACAGACCTTGGATTTAACTAGCAATATGATTAGTGGAGGCATTGATGACCTTGTATATGGATTGTCTAAATGCAGGAAGAACAAGTATGGTTCTACTTTGGAAAGTTGGGAGGGTCTAGGTAAGTTGAATCTGGGAAACAACATGCTAAATGGAACAGTTCCAGAGAACATAGGCAAATTATCTGAACTAATTGAATTATATCTCTCTTCAAATTCTTTTATGGGTGTCTTAACTGAATCTCATTTTGCTAGTCTAGTAAGCTTGACACTTTTGGATTTGTCCTACAACTCGTTGCAATTGTGAGAATTGGAAGCCTCCTTTCTTTTGCTTGATTATCGGTATGTGTTTTGTTAAAGTAGGCCATGTTTTTCCCACTTGGCTAAAAACTCAGACATATTTGAGTTATCTTTTCTTATCAGATGCTGGAATTTCAGGCAACATCCCTACATGGTTTGGATATCTAAGTCCCACCTCTGGCTATTTTCTCGATCTATCAAATAAAGATTTGGAGGGAAGGCTACCAACTTCTTTAAAAAATTATACTTTCTATCACATAGATTTAAGTTCAAACAGATTTGAGGGGCCATTACCTGAGCTTGATCTTACTTTTTCGCTTGTTATCTATCTCAACAACAACTCATTCTTTGGGTCTAGTCCTTCTTACTTTACTAATCCTACTTTCATTCAAGTTTTCTCTATATCTGATAATCTCATCAATGGTAGTATTCCGTCATTCTTCTATAACCATACTACCTTGGAATTGTTTGATATATCTAATAATGATATGTCTGGAAGACTTCTCAATTGCTGGAATTCAACATCAATGTTGCTATTATTAATTTGTCTAACAATAATTTTATTGGTAAATTTCTTGATGGCCTTGTGTCCTTGACCAATCTCTGATCTTTACATTTGAGAAATAATTACTTCTCTGGAGATCTCCCCTTGTCCTTGAAAATGGCCAACAAGTTGGTCACTCTAGACATTGGTGACAACAAACTCTCAGATAGAATACCAACATGGATTGGAGAAAACCTTTCATCTTTGATAGTGCTTCGCTTAAGATCAAATTTATTCCAAGGCATGATTTCAAAGCAATTATCAAAACTCTCCTTCCATTAGATCCTTGACCTTGCACACAATAACCTATCAGGTTGCAATCCTCATTCGGTTGGAGATTTCAAAGCCATGGTAGTTACAAACAACACTCAATGGTGGTCTGTGTTCTCTATTTTGGTGAGGAATGTATCGAGGAGCTAGCCTGCGCATTCATGCAGAAATGGGATTCAACCTAACGGAGGGCATTTTGGTCATTTTTCAGGTGTGGAATTTTTGGGTTTTATGGGTCTAATTTGATGGGAAATGGGATAATAATCAAAATTAATGAGCTTGTTGCACAAGCTCATGGGTCATACCAGAATTTTGCTGAATTCCATCATTTAGGCCTCGAAAACCCTAATTTTGCCGTCTATGGTAATAATTAATTTCGTTATACCTTAGGCTAGAAATCTCTGATTTGTAAGCCGTTTGTGGCAATAGTCTTCATTTTATTAAGCCTTTTATTTCTTGCTGATATTTGAGAATTTACCATTTTTGGTATATTCTTAAATTATCTCCTTTCTTAGTGTCATTTTCATTAGCCTATTTATTGTAAGCCTACGAGCAAGAGTAAATCAGTTTTGTGATTATCATTTTATTTGAGTAATGAGATTTTACTCTTCCCCAATTCCTAGTTATCATTGATCAACAAGTGTTAAATGACTTGTTACCAGATATTCGAGCACGAATCAACAAGTTTCAAGTATACCGCTACATCATTTTGAGTGTTGCCGAACCATAATTTTCCTTTGAGATCAATGATGTTCAAAATAGCTTTGCATACTCAAAATCTCTCTTAATAAGCATGAATGGTCTTCAAATGGAATACTCCAAGGTTCAATCATTAGCCACAATCATAGACCTATCAAACAATAAGCTTTCCTGTGAGTTGCCTGAAGAACTTACCAAATTGTATGGGCTGCATTTCTTGAATCTTTCTTACAACCTTTTAAATGGAAAGATACCAGAAAGTATTAGTGACATGAAACAGCTAGAGTCACTTGATATATAAGAGAACAAATTATTTGGTACCATTCCTTCAAGCGTGTCTTCTATGAACTTCTTGAACCATTTGACCGTATTGCACAGCAATTTGTCATGAAAAATTCCATCAAGCACCCAACTTTAGTCTTTCGATCCATCAGCCTATGATTACAATCAGGATCTCTGTGGATCGCCTCCTCAGGATTGTGTTAATAAGACACATTCCCCAGTTGTATATAAGGAAGAAGAAGAAGATTGGGTAGAGATGATGAGGCTTTACATAGGTCTTGCAATGGAATTCATAATTGTCTTCTGGATGATCATCGGTACCATTATCATCAAGCAAACAATAAGAATTGCTTTATTTTTTTGATCCATTGACAAAGTGTAAAGTGTATGATTGGATATATGTGAAGATGGTTGTGTACTCTCGGAGGCTAAAATCAACTTTCTCAAAGAGGAATTAAGGTTAGACCTGAGCTTTTACATTTCTACTGTTGACATGTATATATATAGTGTAGTATGAGCTAATTAATTTTATGACATTCAGTATATAAAATTAATATGATAAAACTGTTATCTTTACTAATATGCCATCACACACTCCATAAAACTATTTTTGGAGATTAAAAGATTTATTTTCCAAGATTTACAAAATGATTTATTAGTTTTTTTTAATGATTTACTAATTGTGCTAGAAATTTTCCACATAAATGATACAATGTGTGAGTTCTGCTTAGTTTAAGAGGAAGGGAGCAACAAGATTTTTCAAATAAGTTGTCTTTCATTTTTCTATCTATCTTAATTTCTTAATTCAATCAAACAAAAGAAAGCATTAGTCCTAAGGTTAGGCCTGAGCTTTTACTCTTCTATTATTAAGATGCATTTAGTATGGTATGAGCTGATTTTATGATGTCCAGTAATATTAAATTAATATGATAGAAAATTTATCTTTATTAGTACAAGTAATTGCACAGACATAACAAAACCATTTTTAGAGACCATAAGATTTATATTTTAATATTTACAAAACGATTTGCTAGTTGCGCTACATTATTTCCACAAGATAGAATGATGCAGTGGTTAAGTTGTGTTTAGTTTAAGAGGAAAGAAGGAACAAGATTTTGACCAATATGTTGCCTTTCATTTGCCTATCTATTTTAATTTTTTAATTCCATTAAACACAAGAAAGAATTACTTGTAATTTCCTTCCATCCAAATACAGGTATATGAAATGCTATCACCTTAATGTAAGATTTAGAAAGCAAGTCCTATCATCTATTTTGAAAATATATTTCTAGTAAGATTGTTTGTATATTATATTAAAAGTTTTGCATAGTTCAAATAATTTTTATATGATTGCTTATTAGGTTGTCCAGCTTATGAATTTTTTGTTCTCAATTTTTAGGTCACAAATAACAAGTCGGGTGATGATCTAACTAGTTTGTATCAATAAAGCAATGTTAGTCTATTATGTTGCTTATGTTGCTTTTGTTATGAGGCCTTGTTTAGCTTGTATTTGAATTATGAGTTTATAATTTATTATTGGATATGAAATCGTAAAGTGCATGACATAGTTGTGTGTTATTTGAAGATATAACATTTTGTTGAGTTATTTGATGATGTTAAAATTTTTTTATTGATATTTGAAAATTTGTTTCTTTGATTAATATTATACTGTGAGGATCACGTGTAGAGGGAGCGCCTGACCCTGGATGGAACCTAGCCCTCCAACACACCGGCTAGGCATCAAGGGCCCCTGAGCATCACTGGGCCCTTGTGGGGTCCTTTTTCCTTATTTGTTTGTTTTCCTCTACTATGTGTAATTCCACTTCTAGTGAAACTGAACTTTGTACGTCACTTATGTTTGTTCCTTACGTTTCTTAATGAATTGTGGTTTATCCATTTAAAAAAAAAACAATATTATTATACCATGAGTGTAACTGTGTCTTTTCAGTGCTTGCAATTTAACAAGGTTCACACTCTGTAGTGCTCATAATTGATGTACTTGAAAAACATTTAAACTTTACAAACTTGTTAGTCCAACCTGCATAGAATAGAAAATTATGAGTATTATTATTATTATTATTATTATTATTATTATTATTATTATTTTGACAAGAGGAGCTATATAGTAGCTAAAAAAAAGAACAAAACTAAGAAGGAAAATTCAGCTTAAGCAATAAACTCCATAAGCCATCTAGGCAAGTCCAAGCCCTTATGAAAGAGGGTCCTTGCTGGGTTCATCCTCCCAAAGTTGCCAAGTGCATCAAAAACACTGTTAAGATCACGGGGGATATAATCCAAACATGTATCCAAATTACATCCTAACAAGTTTTTAACTCTGTGAACTCCATCATGAAATCTCTAGATGAGGTTGGAATCATGACAATACATCAACTCCAGTATTTCTTGGCTATCACAGAAGATGTGGTTGGGGTTTAGACTCTTATTCTTGTAATGGTGCAAAGCTTCCTCAAGTGCCGCAAGCTTAATGTAAAGATTGCTCTCTTCAGTTGATGGCATAGCTCCAGCCAGAATAATACAGTTATTATGAGCAACAATTATAAAACCTAGTCTACATAGAGAGAAACTGTTAATCCAAGAAGCATCACACATAATAGAAATAGAATGTCTATGGAAAGGTTGTTGAATGTATTCCCTGAGTTTGTATTTCTTCAAATTAGAATACTCTTGAACAACTCTCAAACTATTCTAAAGAATCTCCTAAGCCTAAGGGACAATCAATCTCTAATCCAGAAAACTAGCTTTGCCTAACCTCTTAGAACATGCATAAATCTATCATGGCATGGGCATCATCAACATGGGAGCATAACCTCCTCATCCACATCAAAATGTAACAATCAATTATGAACATGCAATGATTACGAAAATTAGAACCATGTATATTAATCAAGCAATATGAATATAAATAAATAATCGAGGGACCTAGACATACAATTCCGCTCGAATTAGGTTCTTATGAATCATAACAAGAAAAGCATCAAAGAACAAGAGAACCACAAGATCAAACAAGAATAAATAAGCTTTTAATGTATTCCTAGACTAACTCCCTCCAATGGTTCTCTGAAGGTTGGGGATTAGAGGATGCCAAGATTGTCCAGATGACATGTGTCACTCATGCCCCTCTAATGATGATCTTTGAAGATGCCTGTCATGTGCTTTCTTCTCCGATGATGCTCGTTGATGTACTCTTAAGAAATCTGTCAGAATCTATTGGAATATTGAAGAAACATCATCTCCAGGTCACTCAGATCTCCAGAAATATGGCTGTCGTAGGTTGTTCGGCAAAAGAGTCTCCCTAAATTTGGAGAATACTGGGGTATTTATAGTAATAGGCTCCGCCACTGCCTCACCATGGGCGTTGTGATACCTTTTCTGAGTAAGTTGTTGCTTGGGCTCCAAGTCACGTCCTGGCATGGTCTTTGGGCATTATGTATCTTGATGAGTTGTGAGGCCATTGTGGCTTCTTTGTTGCTCTTGGTGAGTTCATGCTACCATGACTTGATCATGGTAGTGGTGAGTATAGACAACAGGCGTGATGAGTTTCCATAACCCCCATTGTGAGTCATGGTGCAGCCTTGATTCAGCAGCTTGTTTTATTTTCCTTCAAAGCACCCTCGAATTTGTTTCTTTCTTCCTAAAACAAAGATAAAGGTCATTGTGAACAAAAGAATAAAGTTTCGTACTAATGAGGTATGAAACAAGTAGATTTTCATTCTAAATGCAGTGTAAATGACATAGAAAATATAGTTAGTTTAACACTTATCAATTCTTGAATAAGATTAAATGCAATAAGGTGGCCATATTTGAAAGCATCTATAATGAAATTGGGGATCTTAGTGAGGTGAACCATGCATTTATCACACTGACTCCTATGGAGCAAAGAAGATCTCCAAGTTCATGCCAATAACATTTCTCAATGTTATTTTCGAGGCATTCTCCAAAATTCTAGCAAATAGGACAAAGCTACCAGTCAAAGGGCTCATTCAACCGATGACGGTTACCTTTTTCTGTAACTCATAAATTGAATAATATCATCAAACCCCAAAATAATTGGACAAATATAGCTCCATTTTCAAAAATTCATGTCAATATGGTCATTATTGACCCTTATTGACAAGGTTAACTCATGGCTCATTTAGAGACTAAAAATAACTATAACAAAATAATTTGTTGGATTTCTAAAATGTCCATATGTTCCAAGAGCTAGATGCCAATAATTAACGTAAAATATTGCAAAGTTTTTCCTTCTAAAAATGACTACGATAAAAGACTTCTCTCTAGTTCTTCAATCCCCACAGTCTTTTTTTTTTTCATTCGGCTCCTCTAAAAAATCTCACAATTCTTGTCAATTATTCCAACTTGCATCAGCAAACAAGACGATGTTAGAATATAGAATCTAGAAAGCCATAGACGGTTTTCAGTAAAGTCTTTCTATAGGTTCCTAGTGGATGGAAGGGTTCACCCCTTTATCCTCAATTCTGGAAAGTGGGTTGCCCTAGTAAAATAACACTTTTCTCTTGGCTGACTTAAGATAACAAAATTCTAACCCTGACCACTTTAGTTAAGAAAGGTTGCAATCTTCGTTGTGAAACGGATACTTGTGTTATGTGCCACAGGATCTCAGAATCTGTCAACCATCTCTTACTCAATTGCTGTTATTTAGACCGCATTTCGCATTTTTTTCATACAAATTTTAAGCCTCTGCTCCAAACTTCGGTCCATTTCTGACATTTGGACCACTTGGATCCCATCTTTGCATGATCATCAATCTACCCTTTGGGATCTTCTTTCGAGGGCCGTTTTCAAGAATATATGGCTTGAAAGAAACAACCATATTTTCAATTTGCATGCCCTTTGCCTCACATTCTATTATTACTAAAATTATTCACATGCTATTTGCTTGGTTTTTTGTAGCTAGAGACCCCTCCCAGTGCTCTCCAGATGACTCCATCCAAAAGCTCAGACGTTCCCTTGTTTTCCTGAGTGATAGATCAGACGACCCGACCAACACTTCATCTTCGCCCACTTTTTAGGAGTGATCAACTCCGGTCACCAGCCTGAGGAGACCTTGGATACTAGATTGTGGACTTTGCTTCCTCAATTGTTTTTAATCCTTTGTTTTTGCCTTTCGTTGTATTTTACAGGCTCGATTCATCGCTGGTGACTGCGTTTTGCCTCTTGTTCGTGTGTTTGTTTTATGTTTCCTTATTTCTATACGTTATTTTTTCTATATCTGTTTGTCTTTTCTTCAATAAATTAGTGGTTTATCCACTTTTCTTTTTAAAAAATAAGTTCTTATTTGAGCAAAGATAATGCAAATTACACATAAATACAAAAACATGCATGATCCCACTTTTCAAAGAACTAATTTTGTGGTTTTCAAAGTAAATAAATGGATAAGTAATCAAATAAATAAGCAAGTAGTTGAAGCTTTATAATAAAAATAACCAAATAATTTTTATGTCGATTATTAACCTGGATATATCTCTCAATTCTAACTCACACCCGAAAGCCAAAATTAATCCTCTTGTTTTCTATAGGAGCTCAGCTGGATAACTCTTTCAGTGGCCGGTGCAGCTGTATTCCTTATTGCTAATCATAACTCCTCCATCATGTTAGCTGGGAGCAGTCCAATTTCTCAAGCAACAACGCCTAAATATTGACATCAAAGCCTTATTTCTCACTCTCAGCATCATCGGCAACAAGCAGTTTCCCATTCTTCATATTTTCATCACAAATAGGGACCTCTTTGAAGCTATTACTGCTAGTTCCCTAACTTTACATTGGACTGCCGAGAATTGGAGTGGATACATCTTAGATCTGCTGTTGACCATTGGTAATCCTCAAATTCATCTTATTTTTTTGTCAATGTAACTCACCAGCTTATAAACTATCAATTCACGGCTGGGTGCGATCATAGCAACAATAAAGAACCGGATCCCATCAGAAACTCCGAAGTTAAGCGTGCTTGGGCGAGAGTAGTACTAGGATGGGTGACCTCCTGGGAAGTCCTCGTGTTGCACCCCCTCTCCTTTTTGCCAACGACCTTCGGGTTTATTAGTACACGGGTCGCTGATAGAGCTCTCATCGAGTGGTGAGAGTTTGATTCTCGGCTGAGGGCACATTTTGTGGGAGTTATGAATAGTAATTGTGTACGGGTGGTTCCAGCTCCCACGTGAGGATGGCCCCGTCCCCACTTGTTCCACCGAGGCTTGTGCACATCCCTGGGGTCTCTAGTGGGTTCGCCCCGCTCCTCTTCCCAAAAACTAGCAATTCACGGCTTAAGCCTCCATCATCTTACCTTTTTTCATCAGGGCCGAGACCTTCCTCGCTGGATGATGAAGTCTTTTAGTTCTTATGGCTTTGTTATGTAATTTTCTTTTTCTCTCTTCATTTCTTTGTTTGTTTCTTCTTTAGTGTTTTAGTTGTTTGCTGAGTTTCAGCCTTTGTTTTCTATTGTTTCCGTTTTGTCAGTGTCTCTAGTTAGTGTCTGTCAAGCTTCTATCTTTGTTTTTTAAAGTTGTTGCTGTGTTTCCTTTTCTAATAAATAGCCTATATTACTCTTTTTAGCAAAAAAAAAAATCCTTCTTTGAAAGATTATAAGACGCCCAAATTGCGCATTAATAATCTAAATGTTACTAATCCCAAAATTAAGCAAAATCCAAGTCTATAGTGTGCTTACTACCAGCTAAACGTAAGACACAAGATCAACAAATAAATGTTTTAAAGCCAGACAAAGTCATTTCTCGAGCAACCTTGCTCCCCCCTTGCGAGAACTTTGCTCCCCCCTTGCCATGGCAAGCGGGGGTCAACCCTCTTCCCTTCCTCCTCCTAAAAAATCGTGGTCTCAAATTGCTGCTTCCCTAAACTCCCTCCTCGGACAATTCTCCTCTTCATAATGAGCAACTCCTCAATAAACTCAAGGCCTCCACTACCAATTTCGTCCGGCTGGATAAAGATGCTCTCAATAGTGGTCGCATGAAATTTCAAATATGCTTTATATAGCAAATTGTTCGGAAAGTCCCCTCCTTTCGAACAGGTCAAGTCGTCGCTGCTGGATAAATGGAATAATTTTGGAGAAATATTTCATTTTCCGACATTCCAAACGGGTTCTTACTGGTCAGATGTCCTACAGAAAAAGTCATGCAGAAGCTCCTACTTGATGGACCTTGGTCTGTAAATGGGATCATCTTGCAGTTGTCCCCGTGGAAACCTTTCTTCGAGCCTAGCTTTGCCAAGCTTCCTACTGCGGCTATTTGGGTTCAGTTTCACAATTTACCTGTTGAATGCTGGGATGGTGATACTCTTGATTCTATTACCAGCAACTTTGGCAATCTTATCAAGGTTGATGAATTCACGTCCACGTTAGCAAGATCAAAATATGCTAGGGTTTGCATTGAAATTGACTTATCTAAACCTCTCTATCGGGGGTTTTAGATCGGTGATGAATCTCAGAAGATGTTTGAAGTAGTGATGTATGAATGTTTGCCGACGTTCTGTTACAACTGTGGGCTTATCGGTCATGGCAGCAAGTCGTGAACTCGGGTTGCTTCTTCCGGGGCCGGTGGTTTTTCTTTGCCCTCCCGTGATGAGCGAGAGCAGGTAGAGAAAACCACCCATGTCTCGCATGACAGCGATCAGATCATGGATGCTGCCGATCCCATCTTTGTTCCTTATCCTGATGAATGCCCGGAGTCAGACTTTGGGCCGTGGCTTTTAGTGTCCCGCCGGTGTGGCAGTGCTTGGGGTCGCGGAGGAGGTGCTTCACGTGCCTCTCACGTGACTCCACGCACGCAGACGGTGTGGAAGGTGATTACACCGAGTCCCGAGGTACTGGCTCACATGGATTACGTGGCGGATCAAGACTTGCTGGACGTGGGCGGTCATCCACTTTCCATGCCTTTCGCGACTCCCCACATCCCGATCTCGCCGAACATCACAACGTTCAAAATTCCGTTGTAGATCCATCCGTTGATCAAACTTCCATGATTAACGATGTTAGTGAAATTAACCCTTCGAAGACTCCGCCCATATCCTTTGGTTGGTCCCCAAAAATCTACTGTGTCAGAACCTTTAAGTGTTTGTACTTCTCAAGATCGCTCTCACCCTTTTCGAGATCACTCACCGCCAAATCCTTCCAATCAGATAGTGCCCCTTTCGTCGTTCTCAAGAAACCCCTCAGACATCTGGCCCTTCTAGGCCTAGCCCTAGACCCACTTCACCCCCACCCACTCTGAGAACATCTGTCCCGGTTGTCTCCACTAACACTCTTTCTACTGACCAGTCTCATGACTCTCTTGTTGCAGAGGTTTCCTCTGCACTCGAATCCAGTGAAATAGAAGAAGACAGTGACGAAGATGTTGGTTCTTCTGACGACGAAGATGATGATATGCCAGACGATGAGAATGAACCGGATGACTCTATGACCTTGGTTTAGTATCAAGCTGGGGTAAGACGGGAAGCTCTCATTCGAAAAGGAAACTATGTTGAAGAAATCTCGCCGAAAAAGGGCAGAACGGAAGCTGGGAGCTCTGGACCTTGAATATTTGCTTTCATCTTTTATCCTCTCCTTTTTTAGGATTTCCTTTTCCATTTCTATCTATTATGTTGATTATGAATGCCACTAAAATATTATGTTGGAATTGCAGGGGCATCTCTGATAGGGATACTTCTTCTAGACTCCTCAGACTTATCAAGAAGCTTATAATCTGTTTTGGTTTGCTTGGTTGAAACTCGCGCCAATTCGGATCGGGTTGACCGTCTCTGTAAAAAAATTCCCAAAAACTGGGAGTGGGCCTCAGTTCTTGCTGATGGGCTTTCAGGTGGTATTTTCATCCTTTGGAGCTCGATCATTGGTCGAGTTACTCCTATTTCCGTCTCTCGTCGTGCTTTACACATTGTGGTTTCCTCTACTTTGTCTAAAAATTTTATCATTTCGGTGGTCTATAACTCTTCTCGTTGTACCTCTCAAAGATATTTGTGGTATGAACTCTCCAAACTTTCTTCTCTCAGGCTTCCTTGGCTCATTCTGGGGGATTTTAACACTATCCTTTCTAGAACTGAGCACAAAGGTGGCTCTTTTACTTATTACAGACGTAAATCTAGATTTTTTAATGATTTTATTGACGGTAATAATCTTTTGGATCTTAAATTCATTGGCTCCCCTTTTACCTGGTGTAACAACCAACTCGGTTCTGCTCGTCGATGGGCTAGACTCGATCATTGTCTAGTCAATCTTGAGTGGAATGACATCTTTAAATCTTACACCTTGAAGCATCTCAATCGTTCCTTCTCAGATCATTCTCCTCTCTTTCTTACCGCTTTTATTTCTACTGTTTTCAAAAAAAAATCTTTTAAGTTTGAAAATTTTTGGTTGGACTATTTTGGTTGTCATTCGTGTATTCGTGATGCTTGGGATTTTATTCCTCGTGGTAATCCAATGCATGTGTTTTCCCATTTGCTTTCTCGTTCTCGGTTTAATCTTAATCGGTGGAGTTCTAACGGGGTTAATAAGTTAGTGCTTGCTATCTCCAAAACTGAATCTGAAATTGGCTTCTATGAGCTTTCAGAGACTGATCCCAATTCTCAAGTTATTCTCAGAAGTCTTTATGCCAAATTGTCCGCGTTGCAGCGTCAGAATTCTATTAGATGGGCACAACGTGCTCGTTTAACTTGGATTTCTGATGGAGATAAGAATACAAGCTTCTTTCATGCTACTTATCGTACTCGCTCTCATATAAATTATATTTCTCAAATTGAAGATGCTAACGGGATTGTTTTCAGTGATCCTTCAGGTATTGAAAATGCTTTCATGAACTTTTACAAACTTCTCTGGAGCGGGCCAGATAGTATCTATTCTAACAACCAAATCGACATTCCCCCTGACCTTCCTATGATCTCTGACGCTGATGGTGCCTTCCTCATCAGTAATGTTACTATAGAGGAAGTACATCAGACAATACTCGATCTTCCTTCAGGTAAGTCCCCTAGTCCAGACGGCTTTAATGTGGAATTCTACAAAACTTTTTTGCCAATTGTTGGCAAACATCTTTTTGAAGCCATTCAGTATTTTTTTAAAACCTCTTTTATTCCTTCTTCTTGGGATAAAACGTATGTCGCTCTTATTCCCATAAAGAAAAATCCTAAGTTGGTTTCCGATTTTCGCCCGATTTCTTTATACAATGTCTGTTTCAAAATTCTTTCGAAATTGCTTGCGAATAGAATTAAAAAGGTTATTCCTTCTATCATCGGCCACGAACAAGTGGGTTTTGTTGCAAATCGTAGCTCTTCTGATAACATTATCACTATGCAAGAGGTTGCCCATTCGATTGAATTTGATACCCATAGCCCCCCTAGGATGATTATCAAACTCGATATCGAAAAAGCATATGATACCCTTAGCTGGAGTGCAATTCTTACCATTCTTATTAAAATGAATTTTCCCCCTTTGTGGGTTTCTTGGATTAAATCTTGTCTTCAAGCTTGCTCGTTCTCCCTTTTAGTTAATGGTAAGCCTACAGCTTGGTTTCCCTCCTTCAGAGGTGTTCGACAGGGTGATCCCATTTCTTCTCACCTTTTCATTATCGTAGCTCAAGTTCTTTCTACTATGCTTAATTTTAGCCTTCAGTACAATCTTATTCCAGGGTTTAATAACAATTTGTCTCACAACTTCAATCACTTAATGTATGCTGATGATTTGATTATAATTTCGCTTGCTACTCGTAGAGTTGCTAAAAACATTCAAGCTTGTTTAAAATTTTATTGTATCATCTCGGGCCAGCAACCTAACATTAATAAGTCTCAAATATTTTACCCCTCTTGGATGAATCTTCATATTCTCAACCGTATTTGTGTCACTCTGAATCTTAAACAGGCCCTATTTCCCCTTCAAGTATCTTGGAGTTTTAATCTCTCCTAAAAGATTAACCCCTATTAATTTCCAACCTATGATCGATAAAATTAATAATCTTGTTCTTAAATGGTCCAAATTTCATCTCACTCCTACTGCGAAAGAAGTCCTGATTAACTCTATTCTTCTCTCTGTTCCAGTCTATACTTTAATTGTTTATCCTATTGCTGATTCAATCCTTTCTGAAATCACCAAAGTTTTGAGAAAATTTTTTTGGAATAGGAATGGTAATGGAAAGGGCATCCACAATGTGAGTTGGAACACTATCACTGAAGGTAAGCCTGAGGGGGGCTTAGGTATCAAAAATCTTTCTCTTGCTAAACACTCTCTCATGTATAAAAATATTTTCAAATACTTAAATAAGCATGATTGTCTTTGGGTTGAAATTTTACTTTACAAGTATGGGAAAATTAATTTCTGGATTGACTCTGTGCCGGCCAAATGCTCTTGGTTTTTTAGAGGCTTATGCAAATCTGCTGCTTTTATTAAACATTATTGCAAAATTAATTCTGTCAATCTTACGAATACCTCTATCCTTTGGGATCCCTGGCTTCATGATATTCCAGTTGCTCTTAAACCAACTTATCTTAATATGGATGTTGATTTCGATCAAATTTCTTTTTCTGATTTCACTGAAAATGATCAGTGGTCTACTCAGAATATTAATCATTTTTTTGGCAGTAATGTTGAGAACATGGACAAGAATTTTCTATCTTTTGATCAAAATTCTGATAATCATTGGATATGGGTTCCTAAAGCTTCTTGCTCCAAAGTCTCTTCTGATGTTTATCATACTTTAAGCAAACAATCAGCTTTTTCTGAAACCTGGTTTGGTTGGAACACTGTTTGGAGCATTCCTGTTGCTCCCAGAATTAAATTTTTTATTTGGTTGTGTTTAAGAGGTCGTTTATCCACTTTTATATTTCTTAATAGCATTCATCTTGGCCCTAATAACCCATGTGTTTTTTGCGGTCTTCACAGTGAAACCATTGATCATTTGTTTGGTCAATGTGACAGACTTACTTCGATTTGGGATCAGATCAACAGCATGTTTAATACCTCTATATCTTTCACTAACGGTTTCTCATCTGGCAATTGGGTTACTGACTATGGTTATTCCATGCATATCCTTGCTCTCATTGCCGCTTGCGCATGGTTCATTTCGCTGTGCCGATGTGATGTTATATTCAGAAACTCTCGCCCCATTTATAATTATATTGTGTCCAGGGCGACTGCTCATGTTGAAGAGTTCTCCAGAGTCAGCTTTGGTCTTGTGGGAAGGAAATTACTGTTGTGCAATTTCTCCTCCAATGATGACAATTTTCTCTTCACTCATGCTACTTCAAATCTTGATCTGATGCTGAGGTATGCTGGTTTTTTCTTTGTTGATGCTAACTATAAATTTCTCTTGCAGGCTGCATTTCTAGTAGTTTTTCGGAGAGCTCCTCTGAAGCGCTGCTTGCTGTCGAGGTGGCCCTTCAAACTCCGTTGGATCTACACATTCCTGTCAAGCATATCTTTAGTGATCAACATGCAATCCTCCAACTACTTCAGTGCTCTGACCATGTTTCCTCCTGGCGATTTGAAGCTCAAGTCAGCAATTTGAAGTGCTTATTGGACATGTGTGGACAGCCCCTTCTACACATCACTCCTTCCTGTTGGGGATCTCCGGCGGTTAACCTTGCCATGCATGGCTTTCAGAACCAACATCTCAACCTATTCCTGTTTGGAAAAGACCTTCCTTCATGGCTGATGAAGTCTTTTAGAAAGTTTGGTTTTAGTTTTTAATTTGATTTCTTGTTTCTTCTTCTCAGAACCTGTAACTTAGTTTCTTCATGTTCCTTTTAATTCAATAAATAGCTTCTCTACTGAGAGGTTCTTTCAAAAACTTAAGACACAAAACCTTAAGGTCAACCAGCTTTATTATAGGACATTTAATAACTCAACTTTGTGAGATTGAAACACACATATACCAATTAGATGCTAACATGAAATTCCCTTGGTAAGATAACAATGAAACTAATTTAAGTGTAAGTGGTGCTGCTAAATTAGGGTGAAGTTTCTACTAATTTAAGTGTAAGTGGTGCAGCTGAATTAGGGTGAAGTTTCTAAACATAACAATTTTAGCTTCCAAGCAAGTGAACAAATTAACAATGGATGAGGGATATAATAAAAGACTAAAAAAAAATTTGAGTGGGAAGATAGCAATGGCCTAAATTTTAACAAAAGATGGTTATGAAAGATTTAACCTATTAAGCCATAAAAATGGTAATTTCAATTAATACACAGTAGAATAAAACAACAATTAAGAACCCACTAATGGGGAACAACAACACATAGTAAGAAACAAGAAACCAAAATTTGAGCAAAACCAATTTTCAAGTAATTATTCAAACAATTGTCCATAGCATTACACCTGCCGATCTAGAGCTTTAGAAGCATGGATTTACAAATCAAAATCTTGGATTAGCAAAACAACCCCAAAACATACTAGAAAAACATATAAGCACTAACCCATTGCTAATTATGACCTGGAATTTACTTTAAAACAAGACAAACAAGTTATTAAACTAATTAAGGTTGGAGTATTCTGCAAACCTACACAATTAACTAATATTGAAAATGGTAATAGTCTGAAATTAAGCAACAAAAGATTACACTACAAGCATTACTAAGCCTTGACCACATTAAGGAACAACCACCATAAAAAAAACAACCATCACTAAGTATTGGTACTCATGCAAAAGCTTCAAAACTACACATCCAATCACTAAACTATTGACCCATATGATATGCATAAAACAAGGTTCAAGAGCATTACTAACAAACTAGAAGTCAGATTGCCATTTTAACAAACACCTTAAAAAGCATAACAATAGACAAAGTAATTTACACAACTAACCAAAAAGACCCCACACTAACAATACAATGAGCATTCCAATGGCAAAAACATAAAGAAAAAAAAATCTAACAAAGATTAGAAACCCTAAGATCTATGATACAATATCCACAATATCATCATATTGGTATCTAAGAATACAAGGATCATCAAAACACATAAAACCTAGCTCGAGGATCTCTATCTGGGGAGTGGTTGAGACTCATTAGCATCTAGTCACCCAAAAATAAAATAAAATAGAAAATAAATAGCATCTAGTTACTCAATAATCAACAGTAATAAATAATATTTTTACCATAAATAAAATAAATTTTGTAATGTACAATATATAATAAAAAATAACACCTAGTTACTCAATAATCACTGACGGTAAATACCCTGTTCCATTTGTGGAGGCATCTGCTTTATGACAGTCCGAAAGCTCTTGGTCAATCCAATGCCTGCACAAGCACCCATCTCCAAATATGTGATACAAAAAAGAAATAAGAAAACATTATTAGAGCTGCATGTAATTGATTCATTGCTTTCTGCTACTAATTTTCTGCAGTTCAGAGTTGGCCAAGGAGTTTCTTTTCTAACATAATTTGTGTAGGGTTATGAGTAATAATTTGTTCCTTGGATCAATCCCAAAAGATATCGGTCTGTTGAAAACCCTCACAGTGTTGGATTCTCCGGTCACATTCCTGCTGACATTGGGAATTCGACCAGTGCTAGAAAAATGTAGGGAGAAAAAAATGCTCCTTAGAATTAATTTCCTTCCACTAATTTGGACTTTTTTTTAATGGTTTGTTCTGATGTGATTCTGGAAACTTGATTCTGTAAAGATTTGTACTGTAATGGATTGACTGGTGCAATACCATCAAATATCTGGATTCTTGCATTAATAGAACAACAGAGACAAAAATGTTCATGTTATTCTATTAATTATTATGATTTATGATCAGGAACATCCCTTTGTTTGTTGGTAATGAATTGGAATTGAGTACGAATTGATATAGTTTAATTAAATTTTGTGATACTACATGATAAAATTTGTATCAGATGGTACTATATTAATGTTAGAACATGTGGATGCTTTTTATCTAATTGGATACCACATTATCTGTTTCAGCGTTACTTTTAGATATATTTTTACTTCATTCTGTCTTGCATTTCTCTGACAGGACTCCCTCCTATGAAAGTCGAACTTGTTTACGTGGGCTAACTTCATTGAAATTTGCTGATTCTTCGCGCAACTTTTTTGTTGGAAAGTTAACACCATGTCTCAAGTATCTGCCAAGGAATAATGTTATAAATCAGTTCATATTTAAGCTTGTGTTCAGTAAACTTCCTTTGGTTTTACTGGGTCATTTGTAGAAACTCGACTTTCTGGGAATTGTTTTCAAGATAAAGAGTCCATCACGCCGTGTTCTACCGAGCAATGTAGTGTGCCTTGTGTCTGGATTTCTTTTAGTTCTTCAATTTATTATTAACAGTATACTCTGATTAACAACTTTCATCTCTGCCTATAGGTAACTCTATCAAAAGCCAAGCAGCCAATGAAACCTATGAATACTCCAATGTGGCATTGTAGTGTGCCTTATTTTGCAATATTTATGATGAACAATAATGGCTCTTATTTGCCAACGGCCAAATAGTCTATTGGTATACGGGTCATCGATAGAGCTCTTCACCAAGTGGTGAGAGTTCGATTCTCGGCTCAGGGCACATTTTTGGGAGATGTGAGCGGTGGTTGTGTGCGGGTGGTCCCAGCGCCCATGTGTGCACGGGCCCCGCCCCCACTTGCTCCACCGAGACTTGTGCACGCCCCTGACAGTTTAGCAGGGATTTCGGGCTGTCTGTTCCTCTTATATAAAAAAAAAATAATGGCTCTTATTTATGATGCTTCAAATAGACAGTGAGTTGTTGAAAAGTGTGTAGAGGTTCACCAGGCCGGATCTTGAAGTTGCTTGAGAAGATTTCAGTAACATAATTGGGGTCTTCTATAGATAGTGAATTCCACAAATGTACAATGATTGATGGGCCTGAAATCGTTGTTTTGTCACTCAGTATTTTAGAAAATCAATGGACAACCTACTTCAAGCTTCAGTTTAAGCATGAGGTGATTATTTCATCAACAGTTTTCTGCAAGAAAAGAAATTTAGAGTTGATCATTGTGTGAGGAAACTATTTATATTTAATGTAGGTTGCAGGTTTTGCAATGTTAAATAATGAGAACACAGCCAAGTTGTTGGGGTATTTCATAGAAAGCTAACCATTTTCAAAGATGCTTGTTTTTAAATATGCATAAAATGGAACACCATATAAGCATCTTCATTGTAAGTGTTCTATTATATTGCTTATCGACTGATATTTTAATCACCTCAACAATATTATGAGTGAATTCATTATAAAAGGTGAAGAATCCCAAATTCTCTTGGCAAAGACAATGGAAAATAGCTATAGGTATTGCTCCTGGACTAAAATATTTGCACACTAAAATCCATACTCCATTCATAACATCGGAGTTGAATTCTAGTTCTGTGTATCTTACCAAAGTTTTTTTTTCCCATAGGTGTGCAAATTATATTACTTGATGATACTTACTGAAGATTTTCCATGGATAGATGACATGTGGATGTTCTGGGCAACACATTTGCTTTCAGAATACTTTTACTGGAGTTAATCATTGGAAGACCTTCATATTGCGGAGATAGAGGATGCTCATTAGATTGGGTAACAAACCTTTTATATAATGGACATCCAAAACATTGATTACTGACAGAAATCAACCTTCTTTTACTTATTGATCTTCAGTTTTCATGTAGCTTAAATAAGAAGGCAATTTGTTGACATTATCATCTGAAGATTATCGATTTTGTTACAGCTATGGAGTATCTCCAAAAACCCCGAAAAATGAGCCAAATATTAGAACCTCATTTGAAAAGTGTCAAGCCGGCCGGATGATCTCCATGTAGTATGCAGTACATTTAGTCATTACATTGACCCTGAATCATCTAACGGGGCGTTTGGTTGGATGTAGTTGAAAATGCAGTGGATTTGTATTTAGAAATCCTTGGATTTCTAAATTCAGAAGAGTCAAATCTAGTGTTTGGTTGGATGTATTTGTAATACTGGATCACAGAATTTTGTGTTTGGTTAGAGAGATTTGTAAATTTGGATATAATAATATTATATTATATTAATAATTAATATAAATAATTAATATATATTATATCAATAATTAATATATATTATATAATTAATATAATTAATATATACTTAATTTATTCTAATAAAATATAATATATTAATTATTTATTAAAATGATGGATATAATAATTATATCAATTTTATATTATATTAATAGGTAAGGTTGTTAAAAAAAATTTAAAGATAAAATCTCACTATATAAAATTTTCAAATGTGTTTTAAATTTTTTAAATAATTATAGTTATTTATTTTAAATTTTAATTAATTAAATATATCAATTATGATAAAGTTAAAAATATTTAATTGTGATAAAGTTAATGTTGGAGATAGTGGGTTAGTTATTTTAAACATAGATTATAGTGGAGATAGTGGATTCAAAACTCATGGATTTTGGAATTCGGCCATTTTAGCCGAATTCCAAAATCCCTCATTTTTGGGATCTGGAAATACATGGACTTCTGAAATCCTTTCAAACAAACGGTGGATTTCTTAAATCCAGGGATTTTCACATCCAAGTATTTGCAAATCCTGCAAAACAAACAGACCGTAAAAGGCCTTCCATGGAAATAATTACCGGAATGTTGGAGGATGGAATTGAGACCTCACCAACTGCTCTTCACAAGGACTCTCATCTAGCATGGTCTGAATTGGCCTGAACATCATAACAGGTATTTGTTTTCTTTTCCAAGTGCAAAGCATGGTATACACACCAGTTCGCTATTCCTTCATTTGTGTTTTGTTACAGTTTTGGTGATTCATTTTCTGGAAAGCATGTTCATGACCATGTGGTATATATTAAGTGATTTCATGTTCTGTATTAATGTATTGATATGGTAAAGATTAGTAAGCATTGTTATCATCTTGATTATTATAAAAAAGCAACGAAGGGTTATTTCCTGGTTCACATCATTCTCTTTCTTATTATTGAAAAATAATTTTTGGACACATGACTTTCACCCCTGAACTGAGGAATGAGCTCAAGCATGAGACAACCATGCGCAATAATTTAAAACTATCCCATAGGCGTGCAAGGTCTGTTCAAATCAATACCTATCCCTCTAGATATCTGAATAGAAATAATTATTAAAATAGTTTTCAATCGTAATAACAACTATAATTAATTTATTCAAAACTAAGTTTTCTTGAAAAGTGTGTAATGTACGATCTCAAAATTTCCAATTAAACATAATGTATTCAATAGATCTGTCAATAGATCTTTTCATAGTAGCTCATAATTTTCAATTTAGGCAAGAGTAAACAAGACTACAGAGTAGAGTTTTCATGTCTTCTAAAACAAGTCGGCATTTGATAAATGACAACATATCCAGAATGTGAACCACAATGTATAATATCAATCACAGGAACTAATGGTTGAATATCAGTAAACAACTTTAATATCCTCATGAAACATAACAAAATGTTATACCTTCAAATAACAACATAATAATGATGGTCTGCATCTTGTGATTTCAAATACAATAATAATTTAAATAACACATATAATGATTGTCTGCACCTAGTGATTTCAAATACAATAATAATTCAAATTGCAAACCATGATTCAATTATGGAATGAATAGGGACTCGTAATAAAAGCAATATAATATGCTAACATCAAAGCGATATAAAACTAGTTAGGCCATCTGACTTGTTACTTGGTCCTGAAAATTGAGAACAACAAAGTCATAACCTCGACAACCCAATAAGAAATCAAATTAAAATTATTTGAACTGCTCAAAAGTGCAATATAAATATGAAAAATAATCTTAATCAAAATATATTTCTAGAACAGATGAAAGCATAAATATATTGGTCAAGAGTGATAAGCATTTCTATAGCCTATGTCTGGATTGAAGGAAGTTAGGACTAATGCTTTCTTTTGTTTGATTGAATTCAGAAATTAAGATAGATAGGCAAATGAAAGACAACTTATTTGAAAAATCTTGTTCCTCCCTCCCTCTTAAACTAAGCAGAACTTACACATTGTCATTTATGCGGAAATTATCTAGCACAACTAGTAAATCATTTTGTAAAACTTGGAATATAAATCTTATAGTCTCCAAATATGGCTTTATGGTGTGTGCGATGACATACTAATAAAGATTACAATTATATCATATTAATTTTATATATTGAATGTCATAAAATCAGCTCATACTGCACTATATAAATACATGTACAACAATAGAAGAGTAAAAGCTTAAGCCTAACCTTAATTCTTCTTGAGAAAGTTGATTTCAGCCTCCGAGAGTACACAACCATCTTCACATATATCTAATCATACACATTGTAAATGGATCGGAAATTAGCAATTCTTATGATTTGCCTAATGATAATGGTACTGATGATCATCCAGAAGCCCGTTATAAATCCCACCGCAAGACCTATGTAAAGCCATAACACCTCTGTCCAATCTATGAGGGATTTTAAAAATGAAGAGGTGTGTCTATTAATTACTTCATTATATGAAAAGTCATATAGTAATTTTTCTATGACAATTAATCAAGACACAACACTACACTAAGGGTAGTTAAAACTCCAAAAGACACTAATCTAACAAGCACCACTTGTAATACAACTAATGAGAGATTGTCATTTGTAATTTCATTACTTAATGAATGGTTGTTTTATTTGAAAAGATGTCTCATTAGTGAAGTGGTGTGTCTCATTAATGAAATAATGTGTCTCTTTATTGAAGTGGTGTGTCTTTTTGAATGACACTCATTATTCAGTGGTGTGTCTATTTTCTAAACACCACTTCATTCCTATAAAAATAATCTCCTACCATCATTCAGGTAAATTGAATGAAAAACAAACTCTTTACAAGTATATTTGCTTTGTTCTTTGAGTGCAAAAAATGATAGAAGCAAACTTTCATTATGTAAAAGCCATTGTTGTCTTTGCTTGAGTTTGGAATTGCAAATCATACTCAAGTGTCTTCATTGTATCCTAAAGAAAATTCGCCATTCAATCCATTTTGCATCCAAGGTTTGAAATTAGGTGTAGGTGAGTTAAGCCAAAAGGAAAGTGTTTCCCACGCCTTGAAGACTTGTGCACTATTTTCTTTCTTATCTCTTCTTCTTTATTTCTCAAAGAACCATCCCCATCAACAATCTTTAGGCTTAATCACTCTTGCAAACAAATAGCTTCTTTGAAGGATTTGACCATGAACTTTGTGAAGTTGGAGAGGTTTGAAGGCGGAAATTTTCTAAGATGGCAAAAGAAGATGAAATTTCTCCTCATTACATTGAAGGTGGTGTATGTCCTCACTACTTGCAAACCAGAAGAAATAGAAAGAAAGACCGTTGTGGAAATTAGAGAAAGGCAAAAGTGGGAAAATGATGGCTTCATTTGCATTGGACATATTCTCAATGGGCTTAATGATGCACTTTTTAATGTCTATTAAGACTCAATCTCGGCAAAAGAACTTTGGGAGAAACTAGAAGCAAGGTACATGCAAGAGGATGCAACAAGTAAGAAATTTCTTGTGAGTCATTTTAATAACTTTAAGATGATTGATGGTAAATCTATCAAGGAACAAATGCGTGAAATTGAATACATTTTGAATAACTTCAAACAACATAACATGCATATGGATGAGTCTATCATTGTCTCCTCAATTATAGACAAGCTTCCTCTATCATGGAACGATTTCAAAAAGAATCTCAAGCATAAAAAGGAAGATATATCTCTTGAGGAATTGGGAAATTATCTTCACTTGGAAGAGGAGTATATGAAAACAAGATGATACAAAAGATATCAAGGCTCATAAGAAAGTTCATGTATTGGAAGAAGAGGAGTCCCACAAACACTCCAACAAAAAGGAAAAAAGGAATTAATGTATCTTCATGGAATATGCTAAAAATAGTAAAGCATATGGGTTCTTGGTAATTGAACCAAATGATTATTATCCTATAAATACAATTATTGAGTCAAGTGATGCTATTTTTCAAAAAAATAGATTTAATTTAATTTCTAGGCCAAAGGACATGTTATATTCAAATAACAAATTCAATCTAGGGGATAATATTTCTACTAATGATACATTAGAAGAAGTAGAACCTAGAAGAACTAAGAGGGTTAGGAGGGCAAAAACATATGGCCCAGATTTCTTCATGTTCCTTATTGAAGGAACAAGTGAAAGAATTTAAAGTCATGCACCTATTTGTTTTAATATAGAAGGTGATCCTGAAACATTTGAAGAGGCTATGAAATCTCAAGATGCAGCTTTTTGGAGAGAAGCCATACAAGATGAAATGGACTTAATAATGGGGAATAAAACATGAAAACTAGTTGATCTCCCCCCTATTCCAAACCAATTGGTTGTAAATGGATTTTCAAGAAAAAAATAAAAGTAGATGGAACCATTGATAACTTTAAAGCAAGATTAGTTGCTAGGGGGTTTACACAAAAGGAAGGAATAGATTATTTTGACACATATGCACCTGTTGCAAGAATTACTACTATTAGAGTGCTTATTGCACTTGCTTCAATGTACATTCTTGTAATACATCAAATGGATGTTAAAACAACCTTCGTTAATGGAGAATTGGAAGAAGAAGTGTGTATGAAACAACCGGAAGGGTTTGTTTTTCCTGGTAAAGAACATAAAACGGTGTAAACTAATTAAGTCTCTTTATGGTCTTAAGCAAGCCCCTAAACAATGGCATCAAAAATTTGTTGAGGTGATTCTAGCAAATGGGTTTAAAATTAGTGAATCTAATAAATGTTTATATAGTAAATTTAATTACAGAAAATGTGTTATAATTTGATGTAGATGACATGTAAATATTTGGCACTAATATAAATGAGGTTATGAAAACAAAGAAATTCTTGTCTAATAACTTTGACATGAAAGACATGGGAGAAGTAGATGTCATTCTAGGAATTAAAATAATTGAGGATAACAATTGTCTTAGCGTGTCCCAATCTCATTATGTTGAGAAAATATTAAAGAAGTTTGATTATTTTAATTGTTGTCCTGTTTCTACACCATTTGATTCTAGTATCAAGTTGGAATAAAATAAAGGTTGTCCTGCGAGACAACTAGAATATGCTAAAATAATTGGATGCTTGATATATGTCATAACATGCACAAGACTAGATATAGCTTATGTTGTAGGAAGGTTATGTAGATACAATAGCAATCCAAGTAAAGACCACTAACATGTTGTGTATAGAGTTTTAAAGTATTTGAAAGGGACGATAAATTATACTTTGATCTATAGTGGTAATCCTTCAAATTTAGAAGGATATACAGATGCTAGTTGGGTAAATTACACCGAGGATCATGCTTCTACAAGTGGATGGGTCTACACACTTGGTGGGGGTGCTATTTCCTGAGTATCAAAGAAGCAGACATGTATTGCAGCTTCCACCATGGCATCTGAGTTTATAGCATTGGCTACATATAGTAAGGAAGCAGAATGGTTTAGAAACTTATTACTTGAAATTCCTATATGGCCCAAGCCAATTTCACCAATGGCTATACATTGTGATAATCAGTCTACAGTTTCAAAGACTTATTGCCAAGTTTATAATGGAAAATCTTGACATATTGGACTAAGACATAGCTCTGTAAAAGAGTTGATTATAAGTGGGGTAATTTCAATTAATTATATACGGTCAGAATTAAATCTTGCTGATCCTTTGACGAAAGGATTGACAAGGGATATGGTATTAAAAACATCAAAGGGGATGGGATTGAAGCCCATAAAATCATAATTACCAATGGTGGAAACACAACTCACACTTGAGTAACATCAGGTCTTGAGTTCAATGGTGAAAGTATACTATTAGAGTAATTGCAAGTACTTGATTTCATATACATCCCAAGATTGAAAAGTAGTTGGTTACCATGAGTTTACAAGGGGAAGGTTGAGCTTTAGCTCTCAATAGACCTAAAAGCATATGTTTGTTAGAGTGCCTGCCATGGTGGTGCTCTTAATAAAGTCTACCTATATGAGAGTGAGGTGGGGCCGCTTCTTGGAGTCTAAGGGCTTGACTCTAAAAGCTGTCATGAAACGGATACTAGACACAAGGCCATCTTAATTGTGTCAACTTAAGTGACATATAATAGTTTCGAGATCTTATGCGTAAGATATGTACACCTGTTTAAATGGGATAATTGGTTCAACGCTTGTCTACCACATTATTTCGGATGGGTGAAACTATGTTTTGCTAGGTGAAAGTTCAAGTCTTAAAGACACTTTTACTAAAAGCATGAGATTTCCAAAGTCATTGGAATTTGTGTTCATTTTCAAAATGGTGGGGGATTGTGAGGGATTTTAAAAATGAAGAGGTATATCTATTAATTATTTCATTATATGAAAAGTCATATAGAAATTTATCTATGCCTATTCATAAAGACATAACACTACACTAAGGGTAGTTAAAACTCCAAAAGACAATAATCTAATAAGCACCTCTTGTAATACAACTAATCAGAGGTTGTTATTTGTAATTTTATTAATTAATGAATGATTGTTTTATTTGAAAATATGTCTCATTAGTGAAGTGGTGTGTCTCATTAATGAAATAGTGTGTCTCTTCATTGAAGTGGTGTGTCTTTTTGAATGACACTCATTATTGAAGTGGTGCGTCTCTTTTCTAAACACCACTTCTCATTCCTATAAAAATAATCTCCTACCATCATTCAAGTAAATTGAATCACAAATAAACTTTTCACAAGTTCATTTGCTTTGTTCTTTGAGTGCACAAAAGATAGAAGCAAACTTTCACTTTCTAAAAGCCATTGTTGTCTTCGCTTGAGTTTGGAAGTGCAAACCATACTCAAGGGTCTTCATTGCATCCTAATGGAAATTTACCTTTCAATCCATTTTGCATCCAAGGTTTGAAATTAGGTGGAGGTGAATTAATCCTAAAGGAAAAGTGTTTCCCATGCCTTGAAGACTTGTGCACAATTTTCTTTCTTATCTCTTCTTCTCTATTCCTCAAAGAACCATTCCCACCAACACAATCTCCTTTTCCTTCTTCCTCATTTTCAACTGGAGGATTTGTCTTATTAGCACAATTCAGAAGAGATAGTCCGTAGAGACCATGATTCCATTTATAGAGTGATGGATCAAAAGGCTGAAGTTGGGTGCCCGTTGGAATTTTCCAGACAAATTGTTGTGTGATACATTCAGATAGTCCAAGAAGTTCAAAGTGGACAAACTTGAAGGAATGGTACCAAATAAATTATTCTCTAATAGATCAAGTGATTCCAACTGTTTCATGTCACCTATGCTTTTTGGTATTCTTCAATTGAAAAGGTCACCAGAAAGATTTAAGAAATGTAGCCCATGCAGTTTTGTCAGTTCCTTAGGCAACTCACAGGAAAGCTAATTCTTTGGTAAATCCATGCTTATGACTAATGTTAGAACCTTGGAGTATTCTATTTAGAGGCCCTTTGTGACTATCATTAGAGATTCCCAGTATGCATAGTTAGCATTCCTGCTTATCCTAGTAGAAAAATCTTGTTCAAAAACAAAAAGTGATTTATTGTGATTTATGACTGCCATGGCTTTAAAATCACTAATAGAATGAGGAATGCAAACCTATCATGCAAGGTCTAGGATCTGAGGAGGAGAGTTTTGATAATTGCTCTAGAATGATACCTTCAAAATAATTTGATCTCAAGCAAGGACTATTAAAGATGAAAGGTTTTCTCCAATCCATGTTGGTATGCTACCTGAGAGTTTGTTTTCATCAATGTCAAGAGAGTCAAATTTGTTGGCCATTTTCAAAGACAAAGGAAGATCTCTAGAGAAGCCATTGTTTTTCAAATGTACGGATTGGAGATTGGTGAAAGACACAAGGGCATCAAGAATTTTACCAGTTAAATTATTGTCTGATAAATGAATAATATGTAATGCTAATCCTGAATTCCAACAGTTGGGAAGTGTCCCAGACATATTATTATTAGATACATCAAATAATTCCATGGTAGTAAGGTTGCAAATGAATGATGGAATGTTGCCACTGATATGATTATCAGATAAAGAGACAACATGAATGCCATTGGACCCAGAGAATGAGTTGTTGTTGAGATAGATACCAAGAAAATTAGTGGGATCAAGCTCAAGTAAAGAACCTTCAAATCTGTTTGAACTCAAATATATGAGAAAGAAAGTGTAATTTCTCAAAAAGTTGGTAGCCTCCCCTCCGAATTGATGTTTGATAGATTGAAAAATAGTAGAGAAATAGAACTTGTATTCCAAAACCATGCAAGGATGTTACCTAAAATTTTAGCATCTGATAAGCAAAGGTCAGCTAATTATATCTCAGTTTTAAGCCAAGTGGAAAAAATGTGACCTACTTTGCAAGAACAAATTTTGATATCACTGTAATTAAAAGAAAGCTTCCAATTGTCACTTATATTCAGTTACAATGAGTTGTAGGAGAAGTCCATATATTCCAAGTTTACTAGATCAGTAAAATGAGATTCAATTAAAGCACCCATCAAAGAGTTTAAAGAGAGATCAAGTTCCTTCAGTTTAGATAATTTGCCTATGTTCCCTGGAATTGTTCCATTCAGCATGTTGTTTCCAGATACATTGCTTCTAGGTCCTCCCTTCTCTCTGGAGCATAACTATCCTAGTTCTCCCTACAATTAGACAACCCATCAATAAGACCATCAATGCCTCCACTGATAGAATTGCTTGTAAAATCTAAGATCTATAACTTGCAAAAGTTTTCCATGCCTTTTGGCGATTTGCCAGTGAGTTTATTTCCATCCCCATAAAAATCTTGCAATAGTGTGAGATTACCAAAGGATTTGGGAATCGCTCTAGTGAACATATCAAATGACAAATCAAAGTATTGCAAGTTTCTTAGATCCCCAATGCTTGCAGGCATCAATCCCTAAACCTGGTTTTTAGACACATCAAATGACTCTAACATCTGTAACCTTCCTATGCTCCTTGCAGCTTTCCAAAGTTATTATGAGACAAATCAAAGTAAACTAAAGTTGTAAGATTGTTTAAAAACTCCCAGAATGCTTCCATTGAGTTCATTTCTTGACAAATAAAGTCTTTCCAAACTACCAAGATTTCACAAGGACTCTGGAATCACTCCATCAAAATGGTTTTCAGACAAGCTCAAGACTCTCAAGATACTCAAGTTTCCAATGGTAACAGGTAACTTGGTAGACAAACCACAAGTAGAAAAATCAAGATGGACAAAGCTAGTGAGATTGAACAACCATTGAAATAGAATGATGTTCAGGTCATAATTCTCAGAGAGATCAATCACATGAAGAGATTTGAAGTTGAGATGATGAAGTAGAGTAACATCATGAATACCACCAACTTGGAGGTTAGCAATAAAGAGTTCCAAGACAAGAAGAGATGGGAGCATATTAATGTCATGAAGCCAATGAGGCACATTAGAAAGGTCCAATCTAGTCAAGTCAAGGTGATGCAAAGATCTTATTCTGAAGAGCTAGTAGTGGTCATTTGCTTGCAGAGGGGGAGACCAATTATAATAAGATGAGCCAAGATCAAGGTAACGCAAGAGTGATAGGTTTCCAAGGGTATGAGGAATGATTACATTGAATCGAGTATAAGAGAGGTTAAGGTACTCAAGATTGGCAAAAGAGCCAATGAAGTCTAGGATAGGGGAGTTATTGAAGTTGTTCATGCTCAAATCTAAGTGCCTTAAATGGTGAAGCTGAATGAGAGAAGAGTATAACTTACTTGGTGTTATGGAATCATCATTTAAGAAATCATAATAAGGGTATTGGAGGTCAAGCTTGGTGATATGACCGGTTGCATGGTTGGAAGACACTCCTCTCCAATAACAGCAGTCATAACCAATCCAAGATGAGAGAAAGCTTTTGTTGGTGTTGTTGTTGCTCCACATGCCTGCTTCAATGTTGAGAAGGGCTATCCTTTCTATTTCAATGCAGCTTATTATTTAGTGGACATAATAAGTTGGAGGGAATGATGAGACAACAAAGATGGCAAACAAAACAGACAATAAGAGACAAGCCATGAGATCTAAGAGGGTACCTCTTACAAGTGTCTATAGAGAAGTAGATGCATGGATAGTAGAAATGCACGCCTTGTATAAGCTAATTTATTTCAAGGGGCTTTTACATATAATCTTACCCTTGGGGCATGCTCATCTTTGCACTGATCATCTCGACTTATCTATTATGCTAGAGATGTCTAATTCTTGAGTAAGCGCTAGATTTGGACTATAATTAAGCTGATGGTACACAACGTGTTTGGTTTAAACCATTTTTCAAGAAATTAGATGACACATGTCCACTGTGTCAAACATATAAATGCCCCTAATTACATGTCTAATTTATAATTTGAAACCTCTTTAAAAGTACATTGGAAATCTCCCATCTAAAATATATATCAAAACTTTGAGGCCCCGTTTGGATTGCGGATTGGGAATCGGAAGGGGGAAATGAGAAGAAGGGAGGAGTGGGGATGAGAATAGGGGAAAAGGGGAGGATAATGATGAAGGTGTTTCGTTGGAGGGAATGAGAGTTTGGAATAGGAAAAAGAAAGAGAGAGAAATAAAGTAAATTACACTTATTTCCTTTTATATAAATAGGATGACATTTTAGAAAACAATGGTTTATATTTAATTGAAAATAGTTAACATGATTATTATTAAATATTTATAATATAATTAATTAATTATTTTAATTTATTGTTATTAAAATCTAATTAATATAACTTAAGAAAATTTTGATATATTAAATAATAAATAATTAGCAATATTTATTATTATTAACTATTTGCAATATAATTTATGGAAAACAACAACGATCCATCCGTAGTTTAACGATACACTTGACTCAATCTCATATTTATGGTACATGTACTCATATTGTCTACCATGCCTAGTACATGTTGACTCAATCTCATAATGGATGACATTGTCTAGATCATTTTCCTCACTTATTGCACAAATAGCGATGATGATGTTCACAACGAAAAAAATGCATGCATAAATCATGTGAAGTAATTGCTCCGTGTGAACATCTTCCACGTTTTTGTTAGCCATATCTAAAATTAACAAATGAAGCAAGATACGTTTTGTAAGAATGATTAAACTATGAGTTAAACTATGATTAACTATGCATATATGTCATTACTATAAAATCATGTTAGAAATATTGCTATACAATCATACATATATGTCATTCCTATACAAGATTAAACTATGATTAACTTAGATTCTCAATGTTTGTCATGAATAAATTCAACTAGGGGAAAAAACCAAGAAATTGATAATAATCAGGATGAACTACATGTAAAGAATGACATTACAAATCAAGAAACATCATAACAATAATTTCTCAAAAGCAAAACCTGTCATGATCTTTGGGTACATACATCAGGAGTACTCTAGAAATTAACAAACATTAAATGGAAAATCTTTATTTACATTCAATCTTATGAAAAAAATAAAAATAAAACCACTGAAAGCAAACATAGTTCTCCTTGCATCAAACTCTATTTATTTCTATCATATTCAAAGCAAAGAATAGAAACACAGAAAAAGGGAAATACCGATTGAATGAACAAAAAGGAGAAAGAAATTTTAAAAAGAAGGAAAAGAAAAAGGAGACTAGAAGAAGCAGCCACTAGAAGAAAAAAATTACTGAATTCATGCTTGACTGTTGACATAAGAAAGACCTAAAAATAGTTATTAAAAAATAATACAAAATAAATAAATATGATAATGACATGGGAATTATTGCACGATTCATGTATCTTATGATATTTTCATTTCACTTCATGGTTTCATCTCATTTTTTTTCTAAAATTAATGTAACTAGATTATCAAGAGTGTTTCAGATATAATAGTTCTATAATAATATGTGAACCATGAATTTCACAGTACCATTCCATGTTTGGATAATTGTTTCCAAATTATAGCCACAAAGAATTTATCATCAACTAATGATAAAAAAAAATTAAAAAAAAAACAGAAACAGTGCATCACGCTTCTCGGGGGCAATGGTCAAGATCCAATTCATTCTGAAGCGTTTCTATGACTTGATATATATACATATATATATTAATTTACTCACATCCTTCCAATGTAGTTTTTTTGCTACTAATAACTAAGACAGATCATGCTTTTACAATGATAATATACAAAAATTGCTAAAGAAAAATATAATAGCTTCAATATGTTTTTTTTATTATAACAACAGTTCCCAAAGCACAATTCCATTGGAATTTATTTTTCAAATAATAATAATAACACAACATCAAGCAACCACAATGAATTACAAATGTCTTATGAAACTATTTTCTTAGGTCTTAATTATGAGAACTAAGAATTAATTAAAACATGGATCTCAGCATATCATGCTCTGTTTGTACATGGTTTCTAGTGATATTCTCAATGTTTAAGGTCAGTTCCAAACCTGAAGCTCCAAAATCCCAACAAAACACACCCATTATAAATACATTCAAGATAATGAAAGCAGAAAAAGACAAAGATAGCTTTTCTCTTCCTCTATTTTTCTTCAATCCCAACAATCACAGACGGAGCAAAGGTCAAACCAAAAACAAAACTAAAAGCTCCAAATTTAATCCCTAAGAAACACAGAAACAACTAAAATGGTGAATTATAGAAACATAAAAAAACCTAGTTAAACGTCGTTTGAGACTAGATCAGAAAGGGAGGGAGAGGAGAAGGATGAGATCGTTGTCGGCATGGATCTGAAGCTACGGAGAAGACGGACAATCGGAGAGCAAAGAAAAGGGAAACGGTGGATCTCAAAGAAAAATAGAAAAAAAAAGGTGGAAAATCTTTTCAAAAGAAAGGGCATAATAGTTATTACATAACTCAGGAGTCTAACTGCCCACAATTTTGACAAGATTGGGAAGATCCCACATGAAGCCTTCCCATTACCATGCCAACCCTTTACTCACTCCTTTCTTGGTTGCCAAACAAGGGATTAAACCTTATAGGTGCATATCATTCCCATTCACAATGCATGAATCCAGGTGCCAAACGCCCCCTAAGTAGGATCCCTACTAATTTCCATGGATTTGCTAAGAGTTAATGTATAAAAAATTTCCAAAAAAAGTTTTTATAGCGTTTAAGATGGAGTATAAGCATAACCGGAGCCTTGGCCCATGAAAATATTTCATTATATATATATGATAAATAAAAAAAATCTAAAATGAGACTCTTTATTTTTATTTTTATTTTAATTCTACCCCACATTATTTAAAATAAATTAAATAAAAACAATAAAATTGATATTAAGTGATAATAATGAATAATATGACCGGTCAAACATGAATTTTCATAATATTTTTGGTTTTAAACATTATATCTTAGATATATTTTTTTATTGTACTTATAGATTCATAATTATCAATTTTTTAGAATATCAATTAAAAAACAATAGCATTAATAAATTTAAAATAAAAATAAAAAAACCCGTAAAAAAATTCAACAATGCAACTTCTCTCAAAAAAACAAAAAAAGACAATTTCCCTCTATCTCTCCCATCATTAGACAAGGTTCATGTCATAGTGCCACAATAAAATTTAATTTTAGATTGTTTATAGGTTGTGTCGATTGATGAGTTCTCTCTCTTTGCATAATTCCTTCCAAGTTTATGTTTTATTTTTTTATTGTAAAGACATATCCTACTATTTATGTTTGCATTCTACCTAATTTAATTTGTTTAATTTTTTGTTGGATTATTTGTAGTGAAAAAAAATTGATATTTGTTGAACAATTGTTAGATATTTGTTTGATTATTTGTTATGAAAAATTTTTTTGTGAAAACTAATTGTGAAAATTTTTTAGGTATTTGATTGATTAGTTGTTGTGAAATTTTTTATTATTCATTAGATTATTGTTGAGTAATTGTTGTATTGAATAATTGATTATAAATTTGTGTTACATTATTTTTTAATTTCATTGTCTGTTGCTTTGGTTCTTAATAATTTGTTGAGTTAATTGCTAATTATGTAAATATAGAGAGGTTTTTTCCACTTAAACCAAAAAATCATGAATTGAGAACACATATTTCTTTTGAAGCATGCACTACAACACAAAAAAAGAAATTTTGAAACATTGATTATTATAATCCCAAGCTTGAATTAATATAACTTTTTAACATTTATGAATTAAAAAAAATTGAATTCAACACCCCTTTAATTTTGTTTATAGTTTCGTCAATGCAGTATAAGCGCACATCTTAGTCTTTTATATAGGTGTTTGTTTCAAAAGGAATCCGAGATTTGAACCCCAAAAACTCAATATTAGGGCATATATGTGTTGAGATTTTAACTCCATGGCTGTGTACACCCCTAACTTCCTTTAAATAGGATTGCTTGTTGTTTATTTATAAAAAAAAGTATAAGAGCACATGAAAGCAATAACAGATTAAAGTCATCAGAGGAAAAATTTAAATTATTTTTTATTTTGAGCTTTGAATTGAATAAGAAAAATCCACTTATTATCTCTAAACTATAAGAATTTGTTTTATTTTAGTTTTAATCCAATTTAAACTCAAATAAATGTATTATTGATTGTGTCTGCTTGTGCTGAGAAATTATTAAACAAAAAAATTTGTATAATTCAAGAGCTAAAACAAATAATAAAGTATTTTTTTTAAAAACTAGTATACTAGCCAATAAGCTCATAACTTAGCAGTATGGTCCCCATTTGAATAAGGTGAGGGTAGGAGACATTTATTACCCGAGTTCAAATCCTCACGATTGCAATGTGGTGGAAACATGACCTAATGTGAGATCGGTCTTGCAACCCGAGTCCCGCATCCTCAGATGAGGGCACAGATGATCAATCCATATGCATCCAACTACAACACTTTTTTGGTAAGCACTTTGCTTGTTTTCCCAAAACTAGGAGAAGTTTAAATAATTTTTTGTAGAAGATAAAATATTTTATTGAATTAAAATAACTAATGTGAAAGGGTTTATAACCCAATGGCATCGGCCGCACTACATAAAGTATTGGTGTGGGGATTTAAAAAATTCCAATCTTACTAGGCCCAAGTACTAATTATGATAATGTTTAAATGGATTCAAGGTGGGTATTGTTGTTAGAGTTGTATCTCTTTGCCAAAGTTAATGGCAAGGGAGATTTATTAGCTCATTATGATTTCTACAAATGTTTTTGGCATATGAGCATGTAGCAGGCTTTCATTGCTCCATGGAGCATCTGACCAACATAACTAGTGCATCTCTGTACATGTATGTCCTTTGACAAACCCTTAAATATCATATATATATATATAAATGTTTTAAGCAAGCTTTGGGTCAAGTGAAATAGGCACAAAGATTTCATGCTACTTTTATGAATAGGTCATTTTTGCCAATATTGGTATGGATCATCCATATGAGATGTCTGAAATTTGAATCCCTCCTTATTTATCGTTGATAGTGTAAACTATAGTTTGTCCATTTTATTAAAAAATAAATAAAATCATTTTTCATATTCATATACAAGCTTTGGTTTGTAGGGTTGGATAAGTTAGATTAACTTGTTGACTTGACACAAACATAAGTTTTTGGGTCATGTAAAATATGGACAAGTAGTTCATTTTTCTTTTATGTCATATTCATATATATGTTTCATTGGTAGGGTCGAATAGGCTAAACTGGGGTAAATTTTTTAGTAGGTCACTAAACTTTGGCTCATTTTCACCTTGATTATCAAACTTCAATTTGTATTAATTTGTTTTAATTTTATTTCACTGGATAGTAAATGAAGGAATTTAGACCCTCAAACGAATGATGCGGCTCTTTTTCGATGACATGGACAACTCCAATAGATTTAATAATGTGTTATGGGGAGGAATGAGTCGGATTTTCAGATAGCCATGTAATCATTTGAGGGTTGAAATCCTTAATTTATTACCCGGTGAAATTAAATTAAAGATGAGTAATCAAATTTATATAAATTGAAGTTTGGTGATCAAAATAAAAATGAGTCAGCATTTAGTGATCTACTTAAAAATTTACCCGGTTAAATTTATTTGTTCATTTGACTCAAGCGTAGGAGTTAGTAAACATAAAATCTCCACGAGATTGTAGGACATTTGTGATGGGAGAAAATGTATATTAAACTGCTGAATTAATGTCATCAATGGAAGGATTGAAGATCACGGAAGCAAGTAATGCAAAAAAGAATAAGCTCCTTGATGGTGCCAATGGGAAACAATGTTTGTCTTTAGTTCTCAAGCCAGATGTTCATAACTCACATAAATATATGATTTCTAGATCATGAAATAATGCCGAAGATATATTAAATTTTTATAATTAATTAGTCAACAAACAATATTGTATATTTTAAAGTCAAAATAAACATTTTTTATTCATAGGTGGAAAACAAGAATGACGCAAAATTTTCTAGCCACTCTCTAAATTTAATCCTGAATTAGTTGGGGGTAAAGATGTATAGTACCAATAAGCAAAATTTCATTCAAAATTATCAAATAAAAATAATAAATAGTATTAAAATAAGAAATATTTTTCAAAATAAATTTCAAGCATAGAAATATCTGTATAATCTAGTCAAGTGAAATCCTTGACATCGAATTTGAATAAATTATGGATGGCGTTAGCTATTATATGGTTGTCTATATATAAAAGGACAAGATTTTTAACAAAAAAAAAGTAGAATAAAATATTTTAGTGTACACTAGACAAGAAATAGCACCTAGTTACCCAATAAACACCCACAAACAAACCATGCCGAGTATCTTCCTAATGAGATTAGAATATCTAACAGTGAAAAAAAGTCATCAATGACTACAGAAGAACCTCATGGTGGTAAAAACATTTTCTTTTGACTAATAGGCGAAAAACACCTCCATTTAAGAGATTGTCAAAGAGATAGATAGGTACAGAGGTGCACTAGTTATGGTGGCTTACAGACCTCCTAGAAAAATCACCTTGCCCTGCAACTTTCGAGGAGTGAAACCTCTATTTCTCCCACAAGGGAGCTATACCCAGGCCATGAACAGTACATGAACGTTATTGGACCCCGAATGTACACTGCATGAACAGTGTCGGAGAAAGAATTCGAACATTTGCCCTTCCTCTTGCACTCTTGTGTATACAACAAACTATTTGATTAGAGATAACACTAAAATAAATTCTAAAGCTACACCTATTCAATTGTTAGCTCCAGAAAAAAAGAATAGCACCATAAAATCAAGAAAAATTTAAATGTCAAGGATGTAATAAAATAATATGATAGAACCCCATTTTTAAAATTAACATTCAAGGCATTCAAGTAGTTCCCTAAATGAGATGCAAGGTATGCTTTAGTTAATATTATCATATACCCCATTTGATGCAATTCAGATAATCAACTAAAGATAGTACAAATCAACCATCTAGGTGTCAAGCCATCCATAGATATCATCAACAAAACAATGATATTGATATTGTTAGCCAATAAGAAAGGTGCAAGAAAATAGCTTTCAACTAGCATATTGCAAGAAATAATCAAACTAAAAATGCAAAATGGCCTACTGCGTAGATGTCGATAAGGATGGCGAATCTCCATGGTGCGTTCCTAGATGACGGTCACGGTGGATCTCACGGCGGTCGGAGTGTCTATGTAAGCAAGAGAGCATTCAGTCATCAAGAAACACCTCCTTGGTGAAGAAAACCATTGCTCATCACGAACTTTGCCCTATTAGCACTTTCGAGATGTTTCAACCACAAAAATGAGGGGTTTGTTAAGATATGCAAATCATATGCCAAAATAGTTAGTTTAGAGTCCTTGAAAGCTAGATCTCTCTCCTCATGGAACTTCTGAGCAGTTAGTGTGTGTGTGTGAACAAACGGGCGTAGATCCACAGGGCCTGAACTCCATAGGCCTACAAGCACTCATAACCTGATTCAGAACAGACAAAAAGTGACAAACCAGCTAAGTTACAGGATTATAGGCTCTATAGAGTATAAATGCGGGGATACAAGAAGTCCAAAATACAAAATACTGGGACAAACAATGACAAGAACTCAAAAAATACAACAGAACAAGATAATATCTACAGACAGTCTTTCAAGGTCCACACTGGTTTACCCCTCTTGATTTGAAAAGGATTTAAAACAAACCCATGAGCTCACTAGCCTAGTAAGTAATCCAGAAATTGTTTTAAAACAACAGGGTTTATAAATCTCAATTTAAAATATTGAGAATAATTCAAAGTTTAAATATAGTTTTAAAAAATACAAAATAAATAATCCAACATAGGTATAGCTCCTAAGTAGCACCGTTGTTCAAGAATATTGTAATCAAAAGAATATCATATTTCAAAGCTATAAATCAGAAATATAGAAAACCGCCAAATATGAGCATAAGCCTCCAAATCATTGTTAGACTAAACCAGAAATTTCAGAAGTGCGTTTCAAGTATACCAGATTTTTCAGAATAATACAAGTCTCTGAAATCATAATTTAAACAAAATATAAAATATAATATACTAATAAAAGAATATTTCTAAATATGTAATTCACAAAAATTTGAAACCTAGAAACACTATATAAAAACTAAAGAAACTTCAAGGTAGGACAAAAAGTTTGTATCTTTGTAGAAAATCAAAATCAAAAGGGCAAGGCAGAAAGTAACAGATTTTAGTGTATGTCTCCAAATTCACTATAGATGCCAAAGGTCATTTATTTACCCTCGGTGATCCGAGACTGAATATCAGGTGGCCGTTAATTATTTCACCGAATAGAAATGGTGTAAAACTATAGTATTAATTTTTTCAAAATTTCTTATAGACAAGGTCAGGGTTTAACCACCCCACTAACAAGGTTGCATATCACTCATTTGGAGACCAAAACATTTAGATACAAATTATTTGCAGAGTACAATTTCATAAATTTCTAAATTCTTCAAGTTCATATATACTCAGAAAATACTAATAAATATCAAGATCTCACTTTATGGAAAATAAATGGATAACCATAAATAAAATATTAAAGTTTAAGCAACCAAAATATTTAAAATTATTCAAAATACCAGCTCCTTGAAAACAAAAGTAAAATAGTTATATAAATTAATTAATTAATAATGGAAATAACTAAATCAATCCAAATGATAGTAGAATCACCAACCCACGCCTGTAAACAAATAAATTTTAAAAATGTTGAAATAATCATTTGAATGCAATCACTCACTTATTATAAACAATACATCAATAACCAAGTTAAAGTGAACATCAATCATTTAATTAACATCACACCAAGGTATATTTACTTAGTCAAAACTAAATAAAAACAATTAATTATAGAAAATACCTCAAAATACATATTTAAGATAAATAACTTCAAATTTAACAAAAATAATAGATATCCGAAATAAAATAGCAAAATACAAGATAATTATTTTATTGAATAAAATAATTTCTTAAATACTAAAAATACAGAATTGTCGGTGGATTACTTACCTGATATTAGCATAAGTCCAAAATGAGATCCAAGGTCACTCCCTAAAATGATCCTAACACCCAATGATTTACCATAGCTAAAACAAAATCACTCTAATCGCAAGTTTAAACACTAATCAAGTATTACCCTAAGCATTCTCTAGAGAGCAACCAAAATAAAATAAATAAATAAATAAATAAACTAAATAAAATAAATAGCTTGTAGCCATTCCAGCAGGTGCTCACGAAGGAAATTAAACACATCTCAAAGGCTTAACAAATTAATATGATTAAAATTAAAGTGATCAAATTCTTAACCTCCACTCATTTGACATTTGCCTTGAACTAATACTTTAACTTGATGAGAACATATCCACCATCCAATTTTAAAACACATTCCACCACAAAACTTCCCTCATTCTCTTACATTGCCTTAACTAACAACACATAAAAAAGCGCAAACAATTAACAAGAAGATATTTTTGCAGATTCACAACCAAGCTCCAGTCTTCAAACTTACTAACACAACATTGCTATCAACTTAAGAAAACCACTCCACCAACATAGCAAAAGTTGTAGAACCAGAACTAACAGAAAATATATACCTACATATATAACCGACACATATATAAAATATATGTATACATATACACGAAATCATACACAAAATGCATGGCTTATGGCATGCTGGTTCTATCCTCATATAAGGTCCTAAAATCTCCACCAAGCTTGGGTGAGCAAGAATCATGCAACTTATCACTCGTTAAACCAATACCAATGTAAAACCTATCTCAAAACAAGGATGGTTAAGCACAAGCCCTTGAGCTAATACTAAGCTCCAAGGATTTCAACAACAATTTTGAGCTATAAACTAAGTAAACAACAAGCATGAACAACTCCAAATTTAGTCATCAACATGCCAAGGTTTCTAAATAATAAGATCTAACATGCTACTCAACAAATCGTGGCAATCTAATCAAAAGGATAGAGAAGAAAATTCATGGTTTTAGTTACAAAAAACAACACTACTAAAATATTTTCACCAAGCATGGATAGGGGCTTACTACAATGGACGAAAAAAAGAGAGGTGAAAAGAGAACCCAGCTGAAAATGCAAGCTCCAAAAACCTCCCAGCAAGTAAACTCCCTCATAATACAAAGGAATGAAGAAGAAGCAATTGGAGAAGATGGAGAAGAAAGAAAACATTGGACTTAAGGGCTGGGCCAAATGGAAGACATGGATGTGATGGAATAGGAATTTCTTCCAGGAATTCATCATCTCAGCTAAACAATAAAAGCATAGAAATAAAGAAGATGGGAATTAGTGCAAACCAAGAGCTTAGCATCCTAAGCATGCTTTAGGACTAGGCGGGGTCCATATGTAGGATGCCGAAAGTGCTTCCGGAAAACTCACAAGATAGAAGAGTAGAGGAGATGTGAGGATCCAAGTTACGTCGCAACCAACTATCCCGAAAAAGGATAAGTGCTCCACCGAGAGAATAAAGTGATCACGTCCTTCTAAACAGCGAGGAGTTGCACTTGCTCCTCTATAGCAGTAGTGCCCTGCTCAAGCTCAACTAGTGCGATGATAAATTGTCTCCACTTTGCTTACTCCTGAAGTAATCAAGCCGAGACAAGATCTCACAATGCTCTTAATCATCAACATCCACAATGTATATTAATGAGAATGCTCTCCAAGTGGTGCTTGTAGACCTTTGGGAGCGCAACATATTGGTCCAGTTTTGCATTTTAGAGGAGATTATTTTGTTGTCCCTAGTTTTAATTGATGACTTAAAAGAAGGAATGTTGTCTTGGCGCTTTTGAGTTATCTTCCAGTTATGGAGAATGTAAAATATCTTTCTGCCCTTGGTCCGATGATGTTGGTACTGACGCGACAGCTAGAGGTGCAGTAATATGGGTTCATATTTGGAATTCCACTTCATTGCTGGTGTTGGACAGCTGTCATTGACGTCCTCCATCCTATCAGAGAATTGTTTGCTATCTCACACGATGTGGAACTAAATATTGCCATGCATTAGTTTGCATTGCTCTTCATGGACAACAAACATCCAAGACCAGTCTCCCCATAATATTTGCATAAATATGTTACTATGTTATTAGAGACGGTGATGGTCAAGGTAGAGGACATTAAATCCTGTGCCCGGAATCCTATCTATACTCACGAGCTTCCTGTTGGGAGTGATTAAAAGCTGTAGTTGCTGATGTGGAAAGGTTACTGATGTGGAGAATAGGAAAACCGACCAAGCACGTGAAGAATAACAAGACTCAGTTATATTTATTATCTTGTCTTTTGTAGTATTTTTATTTTTAAAGTGTTAGTTGTGATATGCTATTATCCATTAGATAAGTCTCTATTATCATCTATAAATAATGAGAAGAGTTTTATTAAATCAGAGCACTGAATAAACAATTGAAGTTCCAGTTTCTTTTCCAAAATGATCCTTATGTTTTCATTATTCATTTGTCTTTTTTTCTTTTCATTAAAATCCAACACTTCCTCCTGAATTAAAAGGAAAATACGCAACTCATATCTATAAAGAAGAAGGTCAATCGGCGGAGCAACTTAAAGCTTCGGTTATTCTAACTCCTCAAACTTGCCCAGAAATAGCTATCTCAAATCCTATGGTGGAGGTTATTAACTCCAATAGGTCCTAGAATAGTGCCCCCACAATAGTTATGATGAATTCAATTGGTGATGCCATGGTTGCTCCAACGACGATGGAGAGGAATGAGCTTGGTTCTCCATGTAAAGGCATTGGACCTTTGGTCTGAATGTGCATTTCTAGGGAAATGTGGCCTAGAAACCAGATACATCGTACGATGTTATTGCTTGTTCAGTGGTTCAGCAGGTGGAGAAATCCATGCAAATGAATGAGTTGCGAACAGATGGTCATGAAAGTTTAGGGACATATTGTGGGCTCAAACCAAAATCTGAATTTGGAACAAGGTGCTTGACTCTCCAGTGAGAGTAAACCATCTATGTTGTGGCCGGTTGAGTCAAACAAACCAGTCCATAATCAGCTCAGATTAGATTATGGCCCAGATATTCCCAACTTAAAGTTGGATTCATGAGTTGGGTCGGGCCCCAAAGCAATGGATAAAGCCACAACTATTAGTAATGTTACTAGCATTATTGAAAAATTAACTCAAACTTGATATCACGATCCTCTTCATGGTAAGTTTGAAGATATTCTTGATAAGGTACCGGATGCATGTCTTGATGCTTCCAAACCTCCATCATCCTACACTATTATTCCAAGGTGCATGTGGTACTTTTATAAGAGGAGCTTAGTGTCTCACTCCCAAAAATCATCTAGATTTCACTAATATAGAACTCTAATTGGATGACCAAGGGGGTCACACCATTAACTAGGAGGATTAGGAAGTATGCTAAGAAAACTTGGATAAAGAACTGGCTGATGGAGATGTTCTTGTCTAAGAGACAAAGGAGTCTCTAAAGCAAGAGAATTCAGACACACTTGGATTCAAAGACTCAAAGAATGACTTTGAAGAAATAATCAAGAAATTATTCTTTGAATCCTACAACACAAGGGAGACAGTGGATCAGGAAAAACAAGAGTCAGTAAGCCTTCCAGGGACAAGAAAGAGTGAAAAACAAAAGAAGCTTTCAACCAGGTGAACAGAAGATGCTGGTTACATGTACTCACCATCACATTCTACAAAGAAAAAGGTGTAGGATCTACCTCTTAGTCCTTGGAAAGTACCATTGACCCCCCTCTTTTCATTTCTAAATGGTCTAATGTTCAACTTGATAAATTCTGCAATGCATATGGTATTAATATAATTGTATCACACTGTCACAAAGATGCATGCCTTGAACAAATTAGACTATAGCAATCTAGGCGTGCCGGTCCTTCTGGACGCCCGGTGGAGGCCGTTTACTTCGGGCCACAACCTGGACACCAAATTTTTGTTTTTATGATTGGAATGTTAGGGGCCTAGGTCAGTCAGGAAAAAAACCTAGTCAAAGATTTTTTGGAAAGTCATTGTGCATATGTTTATTGCATTTAGGAGTTAAAATTGACTAAGATTAATCAATCCATGGAGATCCATGTGTGTGCGTTGGGTTTGGGGGGGAGGGGGGGTTGGATCAAATTCTATTATTTTCCCTCACTTAAATCCTTAGGAGGCTTGATAATTGGCTGGAATAGTCTATACATACTATTAAAGTAGATGTATAATATACTCCGGGAGCATTTTCAAGGAACAATTTTAATTTTTTTTAATAATATTTAAGTTTTTATTTATATTACTTATAATATTAATAATTGAAAACATTAATTACACCTAAATTTATGTAATAAATATCCATAAGACTTTTGAAATTTAAAGTATAAAATAGTTTCTATGGTAGAAGTTGTTTAATTATATTATTTTATATATGAGATTGCCTCAAAACTCATCACACAATTTTAAAATCTCCAATCTAAGCTGGGAAAACTTCCTAGTGTTTTAAATAAAGTAAAAGTTATTCATGCTGCACGTACTGTCTCTCAGTCGAGTCACTAAATTCTTAGATCACTTACTCTGGGTATGCACTAATGTCTACGGTCCTAATCTACGTCATCTCAATTATTTCTTTTACAATGAGATTAGTCGGTGTCATACACACTTGCCCTGGGTTATTTTTGGTGATTTTAATGCCATATTTTCTCTTGAAGACAAAAACAAGTGTATCCCTAATCTAGGAGACACCATTTGCTCTCAAATCTAATTAGAGACCTCATTCTCTTCGAGCTACCTTTGCTTAGGAGAAAATTTACTTAGACTAATGTATAATCAGATCCCACTTGGGTTAGGTTGGACCACTTCTTAGTTAACCCCCTAATGATTAAGATTCTATCCTAGAGTACATCAAACTACCTTACCAAAACTTGGCTATGATCATGGTCTCTTAAGGCTAGAATTTAGAGGCCACATCTTCAGACTGAAGATTTTTTGTTTTGAGTAGTCCTGGTTCTCAGATGATCATCTAGGAGATTAAGTTAGAGAATGGTGGTTTGACTCAAACTGGTTGGCTACAAAGCCTTTGTCCTGGCTAAGAAAATCATTTTTCTCAAAGAAAACCTACTTGATTGGGTAACATTCACTTTTAGTTCTATCAAACTGAAAAATTGGCTCTTCTATATGATTTGGACTCACTAAATCTGATTAGAGAAGACCAGAATCTTAAAAAGCTTGAGATAAAATAAGACATTGATTTAGAATGTAAGCAAAGATCCCTCCTCAACTAAGAGAAGAATTATTGGAAACAACGATCAAGGACAAGACCATTAAAAGAAGTGGATGAAGACACCAAATTATCACGATCTGTTGCTAACAGTAGAAGAAATCTAAATCTCATTCCACGTATCTTGTATAGAGACCAAGTAGTGGAAGAAATTGATGAGATTAGTAGAGTCTTCACGAACCATTTTTCTGATCGATTTTGGGGTAAGACGAGATTCTCAAAGTAGATGTTCTTGGTCCACCTTGCTAAAAAATAAACCACCAATTGATCTATCTCGATTAGAGACCCCCTTCTCTAAGGAAGAATTAAAAAAATCCACTTTTGATTTAGGGGCAGACAAAGCCCTAGGCCCGGATTGATTTCCCCTAGTTTTTTTTAGAAGTATTGGAACATAGTAGAACATGACCTCACTCTTCGTGAAGTCTTCTACGACGGATCATCTAATTTCGGAAGAATAAACTAGGCTAGAATAGCCTTCATTCCTAAGAAGAAAACCCCGAAGGAGTGTCAGACTACCATGGATTAGTCTCATCAATACATCCCTGAAGATCCTACCAAAACTCATGGCCTCCTGGTTAAGTAGAGTAATTGACTCTCTTGTGGAGTTTCACAAACTGGCCTCATCAAAGGGAGTTGTATTGTGGATAACATTGCTACCATAGAAGAACTGAATTTTAGTATGCACAAGAGGAGATTATTAGGTCACATCATCAGGGTTGATTTTCCCTAGTTTCCTCTCAGTATGATGTTCAATCATGCATTGGAATCCAGAGTGATGTATGGTGTCCGATTAAGAAATTTGGGAAAAATGTGCCATCTACAATACATCGATATCCTTGTAATACTTATAGCTAGAGGAATTGAGGATCTGATAAGCATAAAACTCATCCTGTATTTATTCAAAGGCATGTTACGGTTAGCCATCAATTTTGACAAAACTAGCATCGTCTCAATAATTCCCAGTCACCTACCTGAAAAACCTTTTGCACATATTCTCAATTGCACTAAAGCACAACTCCCAGTAATGTGCCTAGGGGTACCACCCTAAAGAAGAAATCCCAGAAGATAGGACAGGGAAGTGCTGATTGCTAAAATCATATCCAAGTTAGCCATATGGAAGTTGAAATTTTTATCTATAGGAGGAAGACTCACTCTAGTCAACCTTTTTTCTCTCTTCTATCTTGTCACATTAGATGTCTATTTATAAACTTTCTAGTTGTGTGATCAAATCTATTGACAGAATTAGAAGAGACTTTCTTTGGTCTAGTCCTAACATAGAGCACCTAAAAGTTCGTTTGGAAAACTAGAAGAACTTATGAATGCCTCAAGAGTAGGTGGATTGGGGTGTTCTAAATTTGGAAGATTTAAACACTATTGTTCTTGGAAAGTGGTGGTGTAAAATTCCCACAAATACCCCATGGTATGGAGCTAAAGTAATTCGCTTAAACTATTATCAAAATGTGCTAGCCTGGAATCTTTATTGTCTTCCCCCATGACAGAAGTCTTAATTTTGGAATCATCTTCTCTAGTTCTTGCTAACATTTAGAGCTTGTCTTTCGCCTATCATTCATGAAGAAGCCACCACCTCTTCTAGAACAACAAATAGGTTGGTAATTGTGCACTTAAGTATCTTTGGCCATATCATTTTAAATGTGCAAGATGTAAAAGACACCTTGAGGGAGCTACAACATTTAAAACAGTCAGATTAGTTTGAGACTGATCAAAACATGCCGATCGACCTTAACCTTGAACCATCGCCTACAACTCTCAAGGATGGAAAATCATGGAATCTTACAGTGAATGGTTGTTTCTTGGTTAAATCATTCTATGGTTTCCTAGGTCATAAAGGAGTTTAGTCTGCAACAACTAAAGTTATCTGGAAGAGTTTGTATCCTAAGAACATTAACATTTTTAATTTGTTAGCCAGAAACAATAACATCTTGACCTTGGATAAGCTGGCTGCAAGGAGGTATAACATGCTACTAATAAATACTTGAGTCTTCTGCCATGCTAACATCAAAATAGCTAACCATCTCCTATTGGTCCATGGGCTGAGCATATTTGGAACTTCATCACTCAAGCCTTTTTTCTTTTGTATCCTATGACATCCCTGCAAGATCTTTGGCACAGATGGCAACCCCAATTTCTTCTTCTATGGGAGAGGTTGGGCATGTCATTTTAAGGACTATCATAAGAAATATTTGGCTAGAAAGAAATGCACATATTTTTTATGCCAAATACTCTATCACATCATCTGCCATTGCCAAATCTGTTTACATGTTTCTATCATGGCTTGATGTAACTCCAGAGACTAAGAAGGCAAGATTGAAAGGCTCGACAGTAATGGGCAAATGCAGTTTGGAGTTCCTCGGACACAATACCATCCTAGGTGAAGAGCAATTAGCTGAGAAGAGAGTGAGGTCTCTACTCTTGCCCACATTCTAATGTTGTGGGCTAAGGCTTAAATACAATATATCCATGTTGTTTTTGTTAGTTATTGTTGTTTTTTTTTTCCTGTATTGTACCTTGTCAACCTCCATTGCTAATGGATTGTTTTTGTTGTTTCTTTTTAGTTCTTAATATAGATGCTTTATCCATTTTTTTCAAAATAAAACATAATGGAATAGATAAAACATGCATGATGGAATAGATAAAAATTTACATTTTGACTTGTTTCTACCACTGTATTTCTAAAGAGATAATCTCACCTTTGATAAACCACTTTCCAACTAATTGACAACTTAGTAAAGATGCTTAAATCTTCAGATTATCCTATGATCAAACATTGTCTTAGTTGATGTGAATTAGCATTCAACTGTAAGAACTCCCTAATCTTTATGTTAGCTTTTAATTGAATGTGTTAAAAAAATTAATCCTAAAACTACAATAAATTATGAGCTGTATGAACAATAAAAATAAAAATGTTTAAATTAATCATCTATACTAAATTTTCTTGGCAGTAAAATTTGTAATCATATCTTCAATGCCGAGAAGCAATTAACACATGAAATTGATTAATCTCATGTTTGGTTTAGCTCATTTTTTTGTGATTTTGATAATCTTTGGAGAGCCCGATTAGATAGTTTAGTGGAAAGTCACTTGAATGGTGGGTGAGTAGAGCAGGGTTGAAATCCCACGCTGTAAAACTGTAGGAGTACTAACCAATAATGTTCATCTACTATTAACTAGGCTCTTTCTCGGAGGATCCGTATTTCACCATCTCTTCACGGTTGTAAGGCAATGAGGATTTACCATTGTGGGGTTATGATCACTATTATATCTTAGGTGTGGTAAGGAGTCATTGCCTTGTATGTCTTAGGTGTGGTAAGGAGTCAATGGCCCACATAATATTGCCTCTAGGGGATTGTTTATCCACTGTAATTAGTATACAATTGTGCTTGCATGTCTTTTTGACAACTCTCTTATTAGGTGTCCATTGTCACCTTTGTTAAGAAAAAGTACACTTTGGAATACAAACTCAATATAAAAAGGGAGAGCAAGACACAACAATAAAGGATAATAAAGGATAACCACACCTTTAACAAAGACAATAACACCCAATACATGAAACTAATGAGTTGTCGTGCAACAAGCTATAAAGCTAGCACGCGACTCCCCGGTTGCAAGTGCATGGGTCATCAACTAATAACCTCTTGTGTGAAAACAAGAGGGTTGTATTCCCAAGGCCCGGGATCTACTATTACTTCTTTTTGGTGTTCACTATTTAATCAATTAAAACAGGGTTGTTGTTTGTAAATATGGAGCTACTAAAATAAGACAAATAAATAAAATGAACTAAACTAACCACACAATCCTGAACACAAGTAAGAGTGAAGAAACCAATTGTAAAGGTAGGCCCCAGGGTCAGGATTCCCCGGGAGAAGACTAAGAACGGATGACAAATATGACTAAAGCATAAGGTTGGCTTGGCTTTGGTCTGCTAGACTTGAATGTCGACTGCCCCGGAACCTCCGTGAAGTAGCCCTAATCAAGTACGGGTTCCTCCGTCCGAAAGATACCCTTATGATGTCATTGGGGGCAGGGAGCCTTGATTAGGGTTATTCTAATGCGCGCTTTCGGCTAAAATAACCCTAACCACGTGGGAGGCTACCAACACCCGGAACCTCCGCTGTATTAACACAATGAATCCCTCTTTAATCATCACAAGACCTAATACATGCTACCATCCCGCCAAACAAGTATCATTCATAATCAATTCTATGGAATCCATCCATTGTAGAACAGACAAGATAATGATAGATTAAAACCAACAATACAAGCCACAAATTCAACTACAAGATAGAGTGTCATCCATACAAAGTCTCCTCCCAAGGTTCACCGGAAACCCAGTCGCCTTAGGAGTCTAGTTCGACATATCAAAAGAAGAAAGCTCGGAATACATATAAAACATGGCAACAAGAACCAAAGAACTCCCTCTTTGAATATCAACTAGAAGGTGATGATGAGAGCAAGCCGGATCCGCGCAGTCAAGCTCCATGACGTTCTCTTAATTCTCCCCTTCTTCTCTCCTTCAAATGCTCTCCAAAATGGCCTCATTTGGTGAAGAATCTAGCAAGGTGCACCTGGAGGAGGATGGTGGTGAAGTTCCTTTCTCAAAACCCTAACAAAGGGTATATATAAACGTGGAGGTGTGCGGGTTGTTGTGCGGCCTTATACGAGGTCGCACAGCACAGCACAGCCAGAAGGCTGTGCGACAAGTGTACAGGCCGCACACCAGGCTGCATAGGCTTTTGCCTGTGCTGTGTGACCTATGTGCAGCTCGCACAGTGGCCGCACAGCCTTCTGATTGTGCTGTGCGGCCGGTGCACAGCCCACACAGACTGCGTCTTTAGCTTATTTTGCGCTCGAAGTTTGTTTGCACTTTATTTCTTCATTAATCTTTTTTGAAACGGCTCCATAATTGTTTGTCTTCTCAAATATGATCTTTCGATGTCTTGAATTCAAATAAACACATCAAATGTACAAATTGAAATCAAAAGATAATATAAAATTGCATGAGAATGCTCATGAGTTGTAGGAGTAAAAATGATATATTTAGGCACTTATCAGAAACCAATCCCAATTGAGTAAGAGGATCTAAGCATTCAATATAAATTTTATTTATAATATCACACACAGGTATTGAAATTTGAGTTGCTCTAAACATAGAAGAATTAAACAGATAAAAAGGAGATATGTTCTCACATCAAACAGTAGCACTAAAGCATAAACAAATAGATATTCTGCAACGCCTACCCAGTAAACTTGTATTTTTAGGTCGCAAGGCCTTCAAGTTCACACTTAGTGTTATCATCATTAAGACTACCTACAGTAAATAGGATGTACAAGAACCCATCTCCAATAATTTAATGCACAAAAGAAAGAAGAAGAAAACATTATTAGGAGCAAGATCATCATATCAGCTTATCGATTGAAGATTTTTTGGGATTGTTGGGTCTAGAGCTTGGCTTACTCCAATTCTCACAAGAATTGTATGTAATTCATTCATTGCTTTCTGTTACTAATTTTCTCCAGTTGTAGAGTTAGCCAAAGAGTTTATTTTCTAACATAATGTTATTGTGCAGCATTCTGAGTGACACTTTGTTCTTTGGATAAAGAAATTGGTTTGTTGGAAATCCTTAAAGTGTTGGATTTGAGCTCAAATATATTATCCGGCCCCATTCTTATTGAGATTAGGGATTTGACTGGTGTTTCAAAAATGTAGGGGAAAAAATCTTATGTAGCTTGTTGGGTAAGTGAATTTCATTTCTATATAGTTTTATTTCTAGTACTTGAATTAACACAAATCATGACTCTTTATCCAATTTTGGTAAATCTGTTGTGGTTGCCACTGCTTGGTATATTTGGAAGACCAGATGTAATGTCATTTTTCAGGAATGAAGAGCCATATTTTATTAATATTCCTAGAAAAGTTTATGCTTTGACCCAAGAATATTCTGCTACTGCTAAGCATTATTAAGGTAAAAGCCTAATTCTCTATAATTTCTCCTCTGTCAATGGCCCCTTTCTCTTCGCGGCTGCCTTTTATTTCGGGGACCTTACTCTTAGAGGTTCTGAGTTTTCTATTACTGGTGCTAATCATGCTATCTCTTTGGCAGGCTACTGTCCTGTTACCATTAATTCCACTTTGGATGCAAAACTCAAAGCCCTTCTCCTTAGCGTGCAATGTGATGTCCTTCACTAAGTTAAGTTTCAACATGTGTTCATTGTCTGCAAAGATCTCTATGTTGTTGTTCAAGATGAATTTTCGATAAATGCCTGGAGATTGGAATTGCCTCTTAACCATCTCAAATCTTTATTGCGAGAGGATGGCCTTCCCTGTATCCATCTTATCCCTTTGAGTTTGTGCAGTATTGCTTCAAGACTTGCTAGTCATTGTGTTTCTATTCAAACTTTGTCTTTGTTTCACCAAGGTATAGACTTTCCCAGATGATTTATGAAGATTATCACTGGGCATTGTTATTATTTTTAGTAGTCCACAACATTTGTGTTTATTCTTTGTTTTAGTTTGGGAAAATTGCTTACATACCCCTGCAAAACCATGAAATTACTTAAATACCCCCATAAAATTACTATTTGCTTGCATACCACCATAGAACTAACTTTTTTACTCATATATCCCTGTCGTTAGTTACCGTTAGCCACCGTTAGGGTTTATGAAATTAACCATAGTTCCAACTTAATCAAACTAAACAAAATTAGCCAATTACCCTTAACATCATCCAACCTATGGCATTTGAGAAAATTTCCCAAACTTCTCAACCACTCAACCGCCATCTTTTGGGATTCCCTTCTTATCAATCCCTTCAAACCATGCCATCTCACTAGCTAGCTCTTTCAAATGGGCATCAGAGATGTCTACGCCGTCTCCAGAGGTTTCAACCTAACCCTACTAGACCATCTTAACGTCGGCTACGCCCGATGCCGTGGCATATGTGCATGTGATGTTACCTTCACCGTCAGAGGTCTCAGCGTGATCAACGCTATTGCCAGAGCTTACTAGGAGAACCTCCCAATCGTGTGTCATCGTCGGTGGGCCAAACATGAATGGCTACTATACTAAAAATTTGATGTCCTTCAAAGAACTTCATGGTAAAAAACTTGATATTGGATGGATGTTCAAAAACAATTATTGGACTTCTTTCTTATAAAGTTCATATGTGATTAAATTTTGAGTAGGTGTATAAAATTATTTGTTATATATTGTTACATGTCGTAATTTTTACCTATTTTTAGGTTGTGTTTGTAAAGAGCATGTGATAATTTAAAATTTTTTAGAGATGTTTGTAAAAAGCTTAAAAATATGAATTTACTCAAAAGTTCATGATTTTTAATAATTTTAAAAATAATTAAATCTTATATAAAGAAAATTACATTGGTTATCTATAATTTAAATAATTTAAAGTCTATAAAATATAATAAAAAATTGATGGGTATATTAACAAACCCATAATGGTCATTTGTTGAATGAAATAAGTAATGTCTACAAAATCAAGAAAACAAAAAGAGAGCTATATAAGCAAACCCATTTTGGTAATTTACCCTTATTCCATCCATTGATTTAACACCATTAAGACAACTTAATTATAGGGGCATATAAGTAAATATAATTGATTTGTAGGGATATACAAGAAAATACCATTTTTATGAGGGTATTTAAGCAAATTCATGATTTGACAAGGGTATGCAAGTGAAAAAAACCCTTTTAGTTTTTGTCTAGTTGTTCCTCTTGCCTGTTTCTTTTGTTTTGAACTCTTTAAATTTTGTTTCTTTTTCGAATAAATTCAACTCTTTTCACAAAAAAAAAAATGTAGGGGGAAAAATGATCCTTAGATTTAATTTTCTTTAAATAATTTGAATTATTTTTTATTTTTCCCCACTAGGTTGTTTTGATGTGATTTTGATTTTTTTTATTTTTTGGTAGAGATTTTAATTTTAATGGGTTGGCAGGTGGTATACATCCAAATTCTTAGAACTGATATGCATGGTGTGTATGTTTTTTTATTCCTCCTTGTGCTTTAGCTTCTGAATAATTAATTTTATTGTCTTTTGGTGCTAAAGTAAGGTGACACTAAAGTTGATATTACCAATGGCCTCTTAGCCTATTGGTACCAAGTCTGTTGCTTAAAGTTCTCATTTCGGGGAGACCCTGGATCGAAACTTAAACAAGGTGGGGGCACAGTATTGTTGAGCTTGTGGATGCCCTCCACATCAGTGCACATCCCTAACTATAAACCTTACATGGGAGTGCTAATCGCCTAGTGTCAAAAAAAAAATATATATATATATAATGTTGATATTTAATTCAATCTATCCAATCTTTGAGTAGAAAATTCATGATTGCATTAAGAAAAAAAAAATAGAGACAAACATGTTGATGATATTCTATTAATTGTGATGATTTATGATTAGAAACATGCTTTTGGTATGTTGATAATGAATTGGTATAATTATGACTATAAATTAATATGGTTTGATTAAATTCAATGATAGTGCATGATGAACTTTGAAACAAATGAGACTGCATTAATATTAGCACATATTGATGGTTTTAATCTGTTTGGACACCGTATTTATCTGTTTCAGCTGCACTTGTTGATATATTTTTTTTATCTAGTATTTCTATGGTAGGACTCCCTTCCATTGAAATCAAATTGGTTTATAAGGGCCAACTTAATTGAAATTTGATGATTTTTCATACAACTTTTTTTTTTATGGCAAGATATAGCCATGTCCCAAGTATCTGCCTGGTATAATTTCTCAAATCAATTTGTATTTAAGCATGTTTTTACTGAACTTGTTTTCAAGATGAAGAGTTCCTGAAGCTGTATTCTACTAAGCAATGTAGGGTACCTTCTATTAGGATTTCTCGTCATTCTTCAATTTATTTCATTTTTGGTATACTTTGATTAATAGGCTTCATTTAGGTCTTTAAGTAACTTTGTCAAAAGTCGAGCATCTAATGAAATGATAAATACTCCAATATGGCATTAAAGATGAGGGCACTACTGATTTGGAAATCACTACAGATGTAGTTATGCTCATCTTTCTGATCCCTTGTGTTGCGTCTGCTATTGAAAGTGCTCTGCCATTATTATGATAAGAAAACAATCGATTTAAAATGATGAAATATCAATATCAGTCGGGTTAGCACAATGATCTTGTTTCCTCCCTCATTGACTAATTTTGCAGTATTGGTGATGAAGAATAATGGCTTTACATTTATGATGCTTCAAATAGACAGTGAGTTGTTGAAAAATGTGTTAACTGGGAATTCCTCCTTGATATTGTTGCTGCAAAGGGATTTGGCAGGTAGTGGATCTCCTGGATAAGGAACATTCTAGAGACTTTTATGGCAAATATTCTCATTAATGTTTCTCATTTAGGGTATATTCGCTATCAGTGAGACCTCCATCAAGGTGACCGCTGTCTCCGCTTTTATTCATCCTGGTTGTGGATGCTCTTAGAGCCATGTATACTCATGCCCTCTCCTCTAGAGTGCTGATAGGCATACCCCTAGGCCCTCACTATAGCTTGTGTAATTTGGAATTTGAAGATGATCTCTTGCTAATTACTACAGGGAGACTTGAAGATCTGCGCATCCTCAAGCTAATTCTTCTTCTCTTTGAGGACTTTTTGGTTTGGCAGTCAACTTTAGGTAAAGTTGCATGTACTTAACATCCCAGGGCACCACTCCTCCTAGAAATGATGCCTTAATGCTGAAGTGTTCCATCAATCCTCTTCTAGCGATCTATCTCAGAGTCCCACTCTCTAGTGGGCACCCAAACAAGCAAGACTAGATCAAATTCACCCTTTTAATTAGCAATCACTTGGTAGTCGGAAATCTAGACACCTCTCTCTTGGGGGATGCATTTTCTTGGTTAACATGGTCTTGTCGTCAATACCTACCTATTGGATGAAGATTTTTAAGCTGGCTGCGTGGGTGAGGCGCATCATCGATAGGGTTCAGAGAGACCTCCTGTAGAGTGGTTGACACCTCACTAGACCCAAATGCTGACTTGTGACCTGGTCCCAGATCTGCAAATTTAAAGACCAAGTAATACAACTAAGGAAGGGACTTCTTATCTTCTAATCAACTTCCCTTTCTCTTCTAGAATTTGGGCTCACTCACATCACTTTTCAACGCTCCAATTCTGTCCACACTGTCGGAGGACTTGTTCGCTAACAAATATAAAGGGTATTACATCAATGAATTTCATTTTCACACTGGAAAACGTGATGCAAGATTCAAAACTCAAAATAGTGGAGTCACTTTGCAAGCTTTAACTCCAAGTTTTTCAAGTTCTAGGGATCAAAATCCAATTGTTGGAGATGTTACTTACTATGGAGCAATAGATGAAATAATTGCGATTGACTATTGGGGCAAGTTCAATGTTGTGCTACTTATGTGTGCTTGGTTTCAGGTTGTGAAAGATGATTACGGGCACACTTGTGTAGATTTTAACAAGTATGCTATTTGGATGATCCTTTTGTCATTGTTTCACAAGTGCAACAAGTGTTCTGTATTGAAGATCCTATTGAAGTTGGGCTACATTATGTTATGAAAAAGTTCTAAGAGATTTATATGGCCTTGAAGAGAAAAATTGTCCAAATATTGAGCAAGTTTTTTGGAGTGAGATTGATGACTATTCACATGATAATAGTGAATCACATGATGATACAGAATCTATAAATTGGGTAAGAGATGATCAAGCCGTTGAAACTATGGATATAACTTCACATTTTTTACAAGTCCAAGAAAATGAAATGATAGAAGAAGATTCAGATATTGATGATACTGATTGGGATTGGATGGATATTAATGAGTAGAATTTTTTTTTTCATTTCTATCATATATTTAGTTTTTGTAAATGTGATGGTTAATATTAAATGGTGTTGGGAATTTTTGGTTTTATTATCTTGCATGTCTACATTTTTATTCTGATGCATATTTAGTTTATTGTGTTCTTTTCAAGCTAATAATATTTGTGATTTTTTTTCCAAAATAATTTCATGTGACTAGGGACGAGTTGATGATTTCACATATCTGAAAATATTTCTTTCTTTTATTGTAGGGATGAGTTTCATGAAGCTCACATAAACTATCAAGTTCTATTTACGATAATTCTATCAGGTATGATTTTGTTCCCGGTAATAATGAATTTAAACTATCAATTGATTTTTATTTAAAATGATTTTGTTCACTATTTTTATTTGTAAAAATTTTTAGAGCAAATGTCTTGAATGCAACCAATATTATATGTCATATATCTAGGTTTGGTATGTTTAATAGTGCAGAAAATATGTTTTAAGTACTCTTTGACACATTACTTGCTATAGTATATATTTTGTCATGATTGACTTGATTTTGACATGTTTGGATGCATAAAAATTTTGTGAGCAAAAAATTCTGAATATTAACAATGAAGAAGACAAACAAATTTGTGAAACCAGGGACTATTGCTTCATATTTGCGAACACAACGTACACTCTGTAGAAGTCAAGCTCATGTAAATGTAGTACACACACAAGATCATGCATAGAGGAAGCTACACAAACAAATCATGATCAAGAACATGAAGTACAAATGGAGCAAGAAATGAGGATTTGGCTTGAGCAACAAGATCTAGATCATATAGATTCTGAAAATCAACAAGAAATAAATCAAAACTCAACCATGGAAATTGGGGTACCTCCATCAATAGTTGCAACAATGGCAACTGAGGATGCAATTACAAGCTCAGCAAGTTCAATTACTAAATTCAATATATAATCATGTTTATGTCTATTCAATGAAATTATAATGCTTTTACATATAATGCAGGTCCTTTAACACTGAAAAAGAGAGGTCAAACAACAATGAAAGCAGTTCACACACGGTCTGAGCGAAAACCGAAAGCCAATATTTTTGAATGAATTAAATTAGCCAATAGGATCAGATGATAAGACTTTGAATGAGTTCAGTAGTTTCTTAGGAATATTGGCTTGAAATTCAACATTTGCACCTCTTACAGTCACTAATTGGCGCAAAATGCCTACAAAAGAGTCATTATGAGAATATGTTCAGGTTTATAAGAATCTTACTTGTTTTTTTATCTAATTATTTCTTTTCATATTAAACATTTGCCATGTTGTTTTATAATTTGATTAAATGTAATTATTTGTCTGGAAAAAATACATAGTCCCTCAAGAAGGTAAAAAGTAGGTTCTTGCTACTATTGGAGATGATTGGAGTGTATATAAGTATAGGGTGAAAAAGGAACATTACTATAAGTACAAGACTGATAAGCTTAGAATATTGAATCACCCACAACATATTGGAGAAGATAAATTCAAAGAGCTTTTGAACTATTGAAATTCAACAAATGCAAAGGTATAACAATTTTTAGTTTTTAATTGCTTTTATAATGTCAAAACTACTTTCTCCAAGCTATGCTAATAGTAATGGAAATCTTTATGTAGAGAATCACCGAAATAAATGCAAATAATCGAAAGAGGCAAATTAATATGCATACGGCGGGCAAAAAGAGTTTTGCTAGGATAAGAAAGCAAATGGTAAGTGTACGTACATTTTTTTATTTTTGTATTTTAAATTTGATATTTTAGGAATATTTTGATAAGCTTGACTACACTTATTATGATTAGTATTGTTTTGGTTACCTTCACTATACATATTATGAGTAGTATCATCAATTAAAACAAGTGGTAAGTGTAGGTATGTTTTTTTTTATATTTTAAAATTGATATTCTAGGAATGTTTTGATTATCTTGACTACACTTATTATGATTAGTATTGTTTTTGTTACCTTCATTATACCTATTATGATTATTATCATCAATGAATTTGCCTTGACTATAATAGAATAAAAAAATATTTGTTTTCATTTGTCATTAGTATTATAATTGTTATGTGTGATGCTACATTATTTTTTTTTTTGGATCATATACAAGTCCTTGCTAATGAAAATTATGTTTTTATTTTAAATTGATATTATAAGAATGTTTTGGTTAACTTGATTACACTTATTATGATTAGTATTATTTTGGTTACCTTCACTATACCTATTATGATTAGTATCATAGATGAATTTAATCTTGTATTCTTTTGAAATTATTCCTATTTGTATTGTCTTTATTGTTGGTATGATAATTGCTATGTGTGGTGCTACATTTGATTCTTTTTGGATCATGTATAAGTCCTTAATAATGAAAGTTATGTTTTGTGTCGAATTAAAATAGCAAGATGCAAATGAAAACAATGAGATACCAACTAATACTGCTCTTTTTATTGAAACTAAAAAAAAAACAACCAAACAAGACCTACAAGGAGTCCTTTGATGATACTAGCTACAAGATTGTAAAGATTTCCTTTTATTTATATGTTTTTATAGTATGATTTTAGAATGTGATATTTTGTCTTACACATAATCAATATAACATCAAAAATAAATTTTTATTAAAGTTTTTATTCTATTACAGTCTCAAATGCAAGTTGTGCAATCACAACATAGTAGTGAAAACCAATCTGTTGATGCATTTTTGATAACGCCCCTTGTGTGTGACCCGCAAGTGCACAGGTTTGTCGAGTAAGAAATCCCAGGTGAGTGGGGTATCATATCCACAGGGAGTAGGGAGTAAAAATACTTAAAATTGCTACTTAACCATGTGAAAGTGAACAATGATAGTGTCGATAAAATGTAATGTAAACAAAGATAAAGGATACGAGAATGAGAGGCATAAGTAAGTGAAAGGTATGGCAATTAATAGAAGTGGAGTACTCGGACAATGCTCCCCTAAGATTAATCCTTCAAGTGCAAGACCAACTATTATACTTCCTAATCAATGCTCAATGAGTCATGGAAATCCTTAAGCACACGGTCCCAAATCTAAGGTCAACCATGACTAACTTTACACTATGTCCCGGCGGAGAAATCCCTCATTCTCAACAGTTCACACTGTGTAAAGTTGCATGGAGTTCTAGGGAATCTAAGTGATAAACCCTTTTCCTATGTATAGACCTAACCCTTTGGTCCAGGCAAAAGGCCCCTAGTCACATCTAAGCCCCAGACACTAGAGTTACTTCAATGCTTCACAATGTTGCTCACGCAACTAAGCTCCAGCGTAGTTTATTCTCTAGAACTTCACTCTATTGTGACAGCAAAGAACTCGAGGAAATGGAGGTAGGATAAATCACACCGGAGGGGAAAGGGGACGCTCCGCTACCTCTCGACTCACCCTCTCAACCCTCTCTAATCAAGCAATGTTTAACCCTTGTAGTGTGTCACTCATCTACAATGGATACCAAGATGGACTCTCTACCCCAGTGTCACTCTAAGGGAGAAATCATTCCATAACCCTTCAAAATTGGAACTCAATTGAAACATCAATTTAGGAAAGAATAATAAAAGATCAATGAAATAATAACATCCTAGGGTTTACAAAATCCAAGTACCCACTGGGAGGTTTAGCTCTCCATAGAGCACAATTCAATCAACAATGAAATCAAAAGTAAAAACAAGTGTCCCATAAGAAAACCCCCTCGGTATTCATATCGATGGTCTTCCGGAGTAGCCAAGTCTTCTCCAAAGGTCCCCTTGTCCGGCCTAGGGCACACCTCGCCGGAACGGTGCGACGAAATCTCCCCCAATAACCTTCTTCCAACTTGAGCGCAGTGTTGAATCTTTAGAACCCCTCCAAAACACTTGCCAATACCTCTCCAAACCCTAGCCGCAAGCATCTCCAAAGTTGGAGAAAAGATGGAAAGAAGGATGCTGAAATCGGGCTGAATCGCGGCTTTAGAAGGGCTGGAATCAGGGTATCCACACGGGCATGGGGAATTTCCACACGCCCGTGTGGATTCTCTGGAAATCTCATTTTCAGCAGTCTGTAAATAGTACTGCTACAGTAAATACCTACATTGTTTTGCTTCGATAACCTGCTATAGTACCGGCTAGAAACACTACCAAATCCATGTTTTCCATCGAGGTAACATAAACGGGCACATGTTTATGCCGTAGATCGTGTCTCTTCTTCAATAAACGGCCTCATTGGTGAAGACCTTACTATCAATGCACAAATCGAGATACTCGAATATGACTGTCTCTGTGCCCCTCCACATCATTATCCTTTCTTGGACACCTGGAAGTTGGCACACATTCTCGTATCTTGAGCCCGACTTATGTCTTCGCATTTGTACCTTTCCAAGATTTCATCAAAAAGTGCATTCATGATCTACATTGGCGTTTTGTCTCAACATTTAGTTTCGCAACCCTACATGCACAAAAGAACACAAATGCACATGTATTAGCACTTAAACTTGATAAAAGTAATGCTCATCATAAGAAAAGAACACTTCACATTCTTATCGCACAAGCACTTATCAATTTTCTGTGGTGATGGGAGGGACACAACTTGGTCGTGCTATGTTGTATGGGAGGAGTGTTACACCAGCAGATTTGAAAGGAAAAGGAGTTAGTGGTGAATCTTCTGTAAAAGTTTCTCAAAATTTTATTGAAGTCATGAAAGAATAAATGAGAGAAGAAATGAGAAAAGAAATGAGAAAATAAATGGAAGAACAAATGGCAGATTATAAATCATCTTTGTAATCATCTACGCAACAACAATTTCTTTCTATGATGTCATGGCTCCTAGGCTTGGTTCCAGGAATGAACATCAACCAAGTTCCTACATTTAATTTGAATTTTGGTTCTCCGGGAGATGCTAATGGTGCACCAACTCAAGGAATACGTGTGCGTAATATATCCTCTGCTAGTAGCCATCAACCTCAGGTATTCTTTTATAATAATTATCGTTTTAGTTGATGTCATTTTGTTGGAATATATCATTTTCTTTTAATAAATTTTCTTATTATGTTAAGTAATTTAAATTGTATGTATCATACAAGTTTCTTCTTATTATTTTTACTAACTAATTTTTTATAATTACAGGGACAATGATGTTATACTTTCAGTTGGTTTTATCCAAAAATATTGAAGATTCCTTGTTTTGTATTAACTTCAAAATTGTTTTGTATTTAACTAGTTTTCTCATTGAATTCTTATGTTATTGAGTATTTTTGTTAATTTTAATGTGATGTTGTTGGCTCTAAGTGTTTATTATATTTTAGGATGATGTTTGATAATGCTATCATTTTATTGAATTGGATGGTTAAAATTATTATTTGTAAAATGGTACAGATTACAAAACCACTACAATTGATTTTTTTTAACTGTTGCAGGAGATATTGTAAACCGCTACAATAGATCAGATAAAACCATTGCAGTAATTTATACATAACTGCTGCTATAGCTATTCCCAAACTTTTGCAACATATACTACCAAACCGCTACAATAGTTATTACAAAACCGATGCTATATAAATTACGAAACCGATACAATAGGTATTAACAAACCGCTACAATAGGTATTGTGAAACTGTTGCATTATATAAAATAACCATTGCAAAATAAGACGCTGCAATATATGAAGCAACCGCTGCATGATTAAAAACCGCTACAAAAGCCAATGCCAATTAGATGCATAGAACCATTGCAATAACCTATTGCAATGGAAATAGATGCAGTGTCTGCCAATTCGCTACAATAAATCTTATGTAGCAGTTTTAGGGCCTTTTGCAACGGTTTACAACCGCTACATAAGTGCAGTTATGTAGTAGTGTAAGAAAGGTTCAAGAAATGCAGCCCATCCAGTTTGGTCAGTTCTTCAGGCAACTCATACGAAAGCTTATTTTTTGATAAGTCTATACTCGTGACTAATGATAGAACCTTGGAGAATTACATCTGGAGGCCCTTTGTACTTATCAAGAGATATTCCCAATGCAGAAAGCTATTTGGAGAATTGTCCATTTCATAATCAGAAGAAAGGATCTCTCCATCAATGGAGAGCAAAGACCACCTTTCATCGTGACTTGTGGCTACCATGGCTTTGAAATCTCCAAAAGAATGAGGAATGCATCCTGATAGATTGTTGTGTGCAAGATCCAGGATCTGAAGAGATGAGAGTTTTGATAATTGCTCTGGAATGATGCATTTTAATAAATTTGATCTCAAACGAAGCACAATTAAAGATGAAAGGTTTTCTCCAATCCATGTTGGTATGCTACCTGAGATTTTGTTTTCACCAATGTCGAGAATAACTAACTTATTGGCCATTTTCAACGATAAGGGAAGATCCCCATATAAGCTATTGTTTCTCAAATGTAAGGATTAGAGGTTGGAGAAGGAAAAAAGGCCATCAGGAGTATCACCAATGAAATTATTGTCAGATAAATCAATAATTCCTAACGCTGATGTTGAATTCCAGCAGCTAGGAGGTCTTCCAGACATGTCATTATTAGATACGTCAAGTAATTCAATGGTAGTAAGGTTACAGAAGAATAATGGAAAACTGCCATTTATATGATTATCAGATAAAGAGAAAACTTGAATGTAAGTAGCATTAGCAAAGTAAGAAGGAATAAACCCAGAGAATGAATTGTTGTTGAGATAGATAACATACAAAAAAGAGGGATCAAACTCAAGTAATTGGCCTTCAAATTGGTTTGAAATCAAATCAATGACAGTATATCGCTAATTTTTCAAAGAATTTGGTAGCTTCCCCTACAAATTGTTATTCGATAGATTGAGAAAAGTGGAACTTAGTTCCCAAAACCATGCAGGGATGTTGCATGAAATTCCAGCATCTGATAAGCGAAGGTCACCAAATTTTGTCTGAGTTTTAACCCAAGTGGGAAAATGGGGGAGATTACTTTGCAAGAACATATTCTGATAACAAAACAGTCAAAAGGAGGCTTCCAGTCCTCACATACATTCAATTGCAATGAGTTGTAGGACAAGTCCAAATATGCCAAGTTTACTAGATTGGCAACAGGAGATGGAGTTAAGACACCCATCAAAGAATTTAAAGGAAGATGCAGTTGACCCAGTTTAGATAATTGGCCTATGTTCACTGGAACTGTTCCATTCAGCATATTTTTTCCCAGACGTAGTGCAGTTAGACCCTCCCTAATTTCTGCAGCAGAACCATCCTTGTTTTCTCTGCATTTAGATAATCCATCGACAAGATCATTAATGCCTCCACTAATAAAATTGCTAGTAAAAATCTACGACCCATAATTTGCATAAGTTCCCCAATCCTTTGGCAATGTTCCATGATGTTGTTCTTAGACAAATCAAAACACCGCAAGCTGGAGAGCTTTCCTGCGGATTTTGGTAGTCCACTAGTGATGCCATTGCTTTCCATTTTTAACTGCTGCAATTGGCTAAGATTTCCAATACTCTCTGGTAACTTTCCACTTATTGCATTTTGAGACAAATCTAGAAACTAAAGATGAACAAGATTCCCTATAGTTTCAGGCAATTTTCCACTGAGATTGTTACCTCCAGACCTATCAAAATACTGCAAAAGTGTGAGATTGCCAAAGGATTCAGGAATAGCTCTAATCATCATACTCCTTGACAAATCCAAGAATTGCAGGTTTCTTATATCCTCGACACTTGCAGGCATCCATCCCTGAACTTGGTTTCAAGACATATCAAACTTTTGTAACTTCTGCAGCCTCACTATGCTATTTGGCAACTTTCCAATCATATTATTAGACAAATCCAAATACAGTAAATTTGTAAGATTGTTTAATGATTCTGGGATGCTTCCACTGAGTCCATTTGTATGATTGTCCAAAGATTCTAGAATGCTTCCACTAAGATCATTTCCTGACAAATCAAGACTCTCCAAGCCACCAAGATTTCTGAAGGACTCCGAAATCACTCCATCAAAAGAGTTATCAGACAAGCTTAAGAATCTCAAGCAACTTAAGTTACCAATTGTGGCTGGTAACTTGCCATACAGAGCACAAGCAGAAAGATTAAGATGAACAAGTCTATTGAGATTGAAAAACCATTGTGGCAGAGTGATGTTCAGGTTATTGTGAGAAAGATCAAGCAAACGAAGAGATGTAAAGTTGAAATGAGGCAAAGTAGAAACATAACTGCTACCAATAGCCTCATGAGGAATGGCACCACTAAATCCAGCATTAGAGAGATCAAGGTATTCAAGGTTTGCAAGAGAACCAATGAAGTCTGGAATGGGGGAGTTATTGAAGTTGTTCATGCTCAAGTCCAGGTGTTCTAAATAGCGAAGGTGAATGAGAGAAGAGCTCAACTTACTTGGAGGTATGGTATGATCATCAGAATTAGAATGGTGGAGATTAGGCTCAGTGACATGGCCGGTTTCATGGTTGCAGGACACGCCCACCAGTTGCAGTAGTCATGACCAGTCCAAGATGTGAGAAAGCTTTCTTTGTTGTTGTTGATATTGTTACTCCACACGCCTGCTTTGATGCTGAGAAGGGTTGTCCTTTCAGTTTTAATGCATCCTATACTATGGACATTACATGGACGGATTACTGAGACAACGAGGATAACAAACAAAACAAACAATGAGAGACAAGCCATGGGATCAAAGAAATGATTTCCAAGCAAATCTGTTCTTAGAAGTAAATTGGATGAAAGAAGTGAATGCCATACGGGTTTCATTTCCAAAAAACTCGATGATAGATATATATATATATGTTAATGGGTCAAAGACATAAAGACCCCTTATTACATGTCTAGTTCACGATTTCAAACTGATTGAAAAAATATGGGAAAATTTCTTGTTAGGTAGACTTGACTCACAAGGGGTGTAGGTTAAGTAATTCATTAGTTTGACCTAGACTCAAGTAATTTCTTTTAGATATTTTTGGCAGGAGTTATTACACAAAATTTCTAGTAAGAGTAATGATATTTTTACCGAATAGATTTTCCGAGTAGGTTTCCTGAATGACGTGGATATTAAGTTGGCATCCATGTCAGCATCTACTTCATTCTCTGTTTATCTATTTTTTTTAAAAAAGAAAAAAATTTAATTTCTCTTTGTTATCTAAATCCTAAATTTAAACATTTAATTGTAAAAGATAAACATGTAAATGATAAACCAAAAACCCCTCCCTAAACCATAAACCGGAAATCACAAACCCCCATAGGGGGTTTGTGATTTCTTGTTTAGGGTTTAGGGTATTGGATTTAGGGTTTAGGGTTTAGTATTTATTATTTAGGGTTTAAAATTTTAGATTTTTAGGGTATAGATTTTGTAATATTTGGGTTTATGATTTTAGATATAGTTTTATAATTTATTTTTTAATTTTAAGTATTTAAGAATTTTAAAGTTCAAATTTGAAGTTTATATAAAAAAAAATAATGACGTGGATGAAGATGTGGATGACAAGTTGGGCATCCACGTCATTCGGGAAATCTAATTGGTAAATCTATTTGGTAAAAATAGTATCACACTTCTAATAATTTCCTTTAAAAGTATTAAATATTTTTTTACCGACTTATAGTGAGGGATTCATACTTACATGCCTTTTCAATGTGCTTAATTTCTTTTAGATATTTTTTATAAGAGTTATTACACAAAATTTATAATAATTTCCTTGAGTATTTTGGCGCACATAAATGTATTAAATATTTTTTTTACCGACTTATAAAGGAGGGATTCATACTTACATGCCTTTGCAATGTGCTTAATTATCTTATTTAAAATTTGTAATTAACCTATTTTTTATTTTAAAAAAAATTATTATCTTACTTTTCTTCTCTGAATAAAAAGATTTATCTTACTTGATGTCTTTGTGAGTGGCTGACCTTGCTTGGCCACAGCAAGCTCACCCCTGCCGTGAACAAGGCGAGCTTACCCTAGTGTGAACTATTAATTGTCACGCCCCGAACCCAACTCGCTAGAGCTGGTGCGTAGACAAAAGGCCACAGACCCACAGGACGTAAACCCCATAAGCCTGCAAGGTCTCAGAACTTGATTCAGAGCAGATAACTTATAACAAACAAGCCGAGTCACTAGTTTACAGACTCTATAGAGTACAAAATACGAGGACGCAAAAGGTTTAAAATACAAAATACAAGAACACAGGGACATATAATGACAAGAATTCAAATTTTACAATAGGACAAGCAACATTTACAGACAGTCTTTTAAGATCCACATCGGTCTACCACTCGTGATCTGAAAAGGATTTAAAATAAATCTATGAGCTCACCAGCCCAGTAAGTAATACAAAAATTGGTATAAAACAACAGAGTTTGTAAATCTTGATTTCAAATATTAGGAATAAATTCAAAGCTTAAACATAGTTTAAACAATACAAAATAAATAATTCAACAAGGTATAGTTCTCAAGTAGTACAACCATTCAAAAATACGGTAATCAAAAGAATACCAGATCTAAAAGCTGTAAATCAGAAATATAGAAAGTTTTCTAATTATAAGCATGCGTCTCCAAACCATTGTTAAACTAAACCAGAAATTTCAAAAGTGAGTTTTCAAGTATACTGGATTTTTCAAAATGATACAAATCTTTGAAATCATAATTTAACTAAATACAGAGTATGATATTCTAATAAAAGAATATTTCCAATTATGTCATTTACTAAAATTTTAAAACCAGAAACGCTATATCAGAACTACAGAAATTTCAAGGCAGCACAAAAAGTTTGCTTTTGCAGAAAATCAAAATCAAAATGACAAAACAAAAAATAATTAATGGATTCCATTGTATGTTTCCAAATTCACTATAGATGCTAGAGGTCATTTGTTTACCCTCGGTGACCCAAGCCAGAATAACAGAGGTCATTTATTTACCCTCGGTGACCTGAGACTGAATATCAGATGGTCGTTGATTATTTCACCGAACGGACATGGTGAGAAACTGCAATATTGTTTTTCAAAATTTCTTGTCAACAAGGTAAGTGTTTAACCCCCCACTGACAAGGGATGCATATCGCTCATTTGGAGACCAAAATATTCAGATAGATTTCAAACCAAGAACACAGAATATTCACAAGTATCTTATAAAAATTTATGTAATAGTATAAGGTAAATAAATAAATGAATAATTAATTAATTAATTAATTAAATGCAAAAGAATATACCAACTTTTTCAAACCCTAGCCTGGTTTCCATTTTGAAGAAATAGTAACAGCAATTCACAATTATTTTGCCAAAAACAAATTCATGTGATAACAAAAAGAAATTAAATAATTAAAATAAATAGATAAATAAATAAATACACAAAGATTCCCAAACTTCCAATTTTTGCCATATTCCCACGTTAAGAGGTAAGAAATAGCAAGCTTCCACTAAAACAAACATCTCATAGAGAATAATAATGATAAAATAAAAATAATTAAATAAATATCAAGAATATACCAACTCTTTGAAACTTTTTGAATAACTAAGATAGTATTTCAAAATCATCATGTTGCATGATTGGATGGTTGGAAAATATTATTATACAAATTTGGTTGGTAACGGAAAATAAACAAATATAAATGTTGGCAAGGTAAAAACCATGGTTCTAACTAAGTCTAAGAGTTATTTATCTAAAACATAAATAATAAAATGTGATGGCATTTTCAAAATAAATTTCAAAGAATAATCAAATAAATTTTCAGAAAATTGAAATAAAATAAAATAAATTCAAAACAATAAAATTTTAAATACTCTACTAAATCCAAAAGAAGTCCAAGATTATTGCTCAAGGTGGTCCTATAATCCAAGGGAAGAACCAACCAAATGGTAAGAATACTTAAGCATGGAGAGTTCATTCATAGGCTATAGATGAGCTAGCCTAAATACCAACTCTACACAATAAAGCAAGAGCTTTTCTAACACCAATTCAGAACTTAATACTTTAAGGGGGCAACAAGGAAAAGCCTCACTAGTTATACCTACTTGCACACAACCCAAACTCTAAATAGAGTAGTTTAAACATGCCAAAACAAAATAACTAGCATCTTAGAAGAATAAACTCAAAGGTTGCTAGTTATTTTTCCAGATAGCTAAAAGTATGAGTTTTTGAAAGGCATGCACAAAGAGCCGAAAATAGTAAAGCTAAACACACATGCTATAAATGTATATGCATTCACTAGGCATTCAAAAGCTTGGGTTTCATGCATAAAAGGATATACAAGTAGATGATTCCATGAGTGTATATATATACCTCCTTGTATGCCATGGACTAGAGATATTCAAGGGGCACAAGAGTGCTCTTCAACAAAAGTAGATGTGGTTTTAAGTATGAATAAATATTTAGCCTCTTGCATGTGTATATATGCATGCATATAGCTTCCTGCACAATAAAAGCCATGGTCTCATGCATGCATATATATATACATATATATAGTTCCATGCAAGGATGAGCCAAAAACAAATTAAAAGGGTGAAGCTCTACAAACAAACATCATCGTCAAAGGCAACCTAGACACATGAGAGTATAAAACACCCACTAAACAAGATGCAACTAGACCAAGGTGGCATACAAAGGTTTCAAGTTCCATGGAGTAGAAACAAGATAACAAGCTCTAAGGATCACAAGGGTTGCATGAGTATAAGCACAAGCAACTAGGAGCTTCAAAACATGCATCTCATTAACTATAACCATGCTTAAGATTTCACATACAACAAGCTTCTCCTAAAACTCTAGCATCAAGCTCTACTACCAACAAGAGATCAAGAAACCTACCTTGCCTCCGGATGACAAGAACTCCGGTAGAAACAGGAGCTCTGGTGAAGGACACACTCTTCTTCAACCTTCCAAGGAGAGCTAGGTGGAGTGGAAAAATGGAGAGAAAGGATGGAGATGGAAGAAAGGAGGAAGATGATGGTCATTGGAGGAGTTAAAGTTCGGCCAAGTGGGAGGCAATGATGATGGTGTCTGGGAATCCCTCCGGAAATTCATCACCTCAGCTAAACAATGAAAGCATAGAGACAAGGAGATGGTATTAAGTGTAAATCAAGAACTTAGCACCCTAAGCATGCTTTAGTGTTGGGCAGGGTCCACATTCATATACTAACATATATATATATATAATACACATGTACATGTACATATCATCTATCAATTAAAATGGGGAAAAAATCAGAAAATCAGAAGATGTTTAGTTCCCAAGTTAACACTATTTTTTCTTGTGTAAAAAGAGTTATAATTAACAAAATAGAGAAGGCGAACAGGTTAAAAAACTAAATTTATAGGTTTTTTTAAAGAAAAAGCTACCAAGTAGCTAATTTATTAAGAAAAGAGAAAGAACAATAAATTAAAAAAAGGGAATAAAACAAAGAATAAAAGAACCAAGACCACTAGAACACTCAAATAACAAAACCAAGACTTAAAGAAGAAGATCCACAACTTGTTCAACAGAAACTAAAGTAAAATAATGATAACCAGATCACTTCGCCACTTCGATAAGCCACCTAGGCTTCTCCATACCTCGATGAAATAGAGATAAATTGGTTGATTTGAGACCATGTCCTACAAGAGAGGAGGCCACACCATTCCATTGTCGAGGGATATATAGAGGTAGTATTTGGGTGATCGAACTCCATTAGCAGATGCCAAAGATCATTGATCGATTCGTGAAGTCACCAAGCACTCTCACATCATGCACCTTCAATTACGTTTAACAGCTCCAGGGAACTAATAAAAAATTTTTTGCCTTAAATGTAGGAAATATACTATCTATATAGCATGCAAATACTACAAACAAAGACTATAGAAATATAAGATGCAATCAAGCACAACCTACGAGTAATAATTAAAAATAATAGTTAGAAATTTCCAGTCTTAGGTACGCTTGCGTAAGCACTGCCCTAATGCTGAATTGGCCTCCCTCGTGAAGGATTTTTTAGCCTCACTCCAAGAACAGGATACATTCAGGCAAAGAACCAAAGAATAAGAACAGGAATACTTAGGTTTTCCATGTATGCAAAAGAGCACACCCAGGAGAAAGAGTAATAGAAGTAAGCAAGTGTATTTTTTGGGTTCATGGTTAGACACATATATATAGAAAAGGAATTCTCCAAAGACCCTCTCAAAATCCAATGTGGGACTTAAGCAAATGGAGTAGATTGGTTTGAGTGTACCATGCATGTGAGGCCAACCGGGGTCCCACATGAAACAAAAGAAGTTATAAAAAACTCAAAGCTGTAGGCCGCATAGGACCCACATCCAACAATATATTCTCCATCAATGTGCAATGTAAAGCTACGATTAGGGCCTTTATATGGGCATCCAACTAAGAAATAGTTGGAATACTACAACAACTTGCAAAAAGCATAGGAGAATTAGCATCGAGAATACAAACACCAGCTCATTCCATGCATGTTTCTAAAGCCAAACATGTATCTAAGAAAACACAATAGGTATTCAGAAGAGGTTTATTCATCAGATAGAAGTTTGTTCCCATGAAAATAGCGGAGGTAGCAGAAAACTAGCTCCTTCACATGATTATGGGCTTTCCTAGCTATCCAAACAAAATTTGGGGCTATATTTTTCAAAATAGGATCACAATGAGCCTTCTAGAAAAACTATACACCTGATATATTGAGTCATAGTGGCCCACATTCGTTAAATCTGATGACAATGGTTAAAAATGTGACATGTAGATTTATTAACTAGGCACAAAAGACACAAATGTTGAGAAGGCCCAAATTAAAGGCATTAAGGAAGTTGTAAGTTTTAATGTTGTCCTGTATGGCCAACCAGATGAAAGACTTAATACGGCGAGGGATCGTAAACTTCCACAAGTTTCCACTACAATAAAAACAAGAATTTGGCAAGGTAGATTTGGCACGGATTTTGGCCAAAAAACCTTGACAAACTGATTTTGGCATAGATTTTGGCAAGGAAACATAACCGTACCTATAGCATGCATGACAAATATAATTTGTCATGGAATAGTAAAACTGTGACAAATTTTGTCACACTTTAACTAAACCATGCCAATTTTGTCACGGTTTTAGGCACAGTTTTTTGGTACTGTTTTTGGCAAAAAAAAAATTTTGCCACGGTTTTAGGCATGATTTCTTGTCACCGTTTTTGTCATTGTTTTATTTGTCACATTTTTTTGGCACGGTTTTGTTTTGTCACGGTTGTTGGCAAGATTTGTTTGGAGCCATTTTTGGCATGATTTTATATTGTCATGGTGTTCGGTACGGTTTGGTTGGCACCATTTTTGGCACAATTAGTTTTCGTCATGGTTTTTAGCACGGTTTTTTGCCACCATTTTTGGAATGTTTTGTTTTGTCATGATTTTTGTCACAGTTTATAGTGTCAAGTTTGTCACGGTTTTTGGCACGAAGACGGATTTTGGCACATTTTTGTTTATGATTTTTGGCACAGTTTTAAATTTAATATAGTTGTTGGCACATTTATTGTCACATTTTTGGCACTGTTTTAAATTTAGTAAGGATATTGGCATGGTTTTTGTCACAATTTGGCATAGTTTTCTTATAAAAAATTACAAATGGATTTATTTAATAATAGAACATATATTTAATTTCATCAAAATATATATTGCAATATTTGTAAAATAAGCAAAATTGTTATTACAATCATAGCATGATAATAATAAGGTCAAATCTACATAACTCCACAAAACTCTTAACATAAACCATATCTATTATCAAAACCCTATACATCATCATCCAAGTATTCAAGAGAATTATCAGTAGACGGAGAAATATGAACTCTCTTTGGCATTGGAGAGTGCTCATCGGCATGTGTTTGTGACTCTCCTATCGGTGCTTGAGGCACATGTGGCATACAGGCAAAAATAGGCATACTAGAAAGGTTAATACCTTGGCCACGAAGTACGGCAACCAATGATGATTCAAATAACTCGCGTTGAGTGGACTCAACTTGTAACCAAGCAAGCTCTTCCTCTAATTCCTTAACTCAGTTGCAAAGTTGTTCAGTTGATTCAGAAGATCCAAAGCGTTGCTTGTATGTGGAAGAAGACATTTGCCTAACAATATTACTCTTTCCTACCATTCTGTTGCGACTCCCAATGGCTATCTCATCCCATAATTCATCTTGGTTAATAGAATTCTCATCCACCCCTTGACTGTATTTATCTACTATTGCTTTGTCAAATGCCTCCTGCATCCATTAAAAATTAAACAGATTATAAAATGATAGTGAGTTAAATTGGCCAATCAGTTTGAGCTTAAAAACTAATTCATTGATAACTACATATGAAAAAAGACATGGTCCAAACATACTGTGCAAATGTTTCTTTTGTTGCCAATTTCATACACATCAAAGTCTTGCATTCATTTAGAACTAATTTTTAATCACATAAAATATCTACTTATGTTTTTTCATATAATATCATCCTATTAACTTAGCCTGTAGTTTATCTATATATCTATTTATATATTTAGTGGCAAATGTTGTTTGCCATCTAGCAAACAACATGGGATCCTTATTCTTATTCTAGTGATATATATATATATATATTCCCTTCCCTATATATGTTTCTCTATGAACTTAATGAACAAAAAATGGCTTTTTAGAGAAATGAACAACAATATCTTGCTTTTGTTATCCAATGATGATAATGATGATGATGATGACGATGATAAGTATGTTTGCGGTTTTTTTTCCTTTTTCCACTTAAGCTTTTACATTAAAGTCAATGGATTTTTCCTATTATTGTGCAGTCCTCAGCCCATATTCAAGGATCCATTTAGGAGGGGGAATAACATTCTTAAAAGTTTATATACTTCAGCTTTTCCTTTTAAACATGATAACATTGATTCTCTCATTAAAATTCACATTGTTTCACATCAATCATAGGTTATGTGTGATTGTTATACACCGGCCGGAGAACCGATACTGACTAACAAGTGCTATAATGCTGCTAATATATTGAATCATCCTAATGTTGTTGCTAAACAACCTTGGTATACTACTAATTTATTGTTCTTCATTTTATGCTTGTTTGTTTGATTTCATGATTTATACTTCTCTTACTTATATACACTTTTTTAAAACCAAATAGAGCAGTAGTACACTCTTCTACAGAAAGATGTCAGCTGGCCTGTTGGTTGACCTTTAGGTGGCTATCCTGGTCCTCAGGTATTTATTTATATTTTTCTAAAACATAATTATTTTAATTTAATTCTTAGATTGAAAAATGTGCAATTTTAATTGCTGACATTTCATACCTTCCATTGATCATATTTATCTATTCTACCATTCTAGTTAATCAAAATTTTTACTTAAAGCTTAACTTCTATTTAAAAAAGAAGTGTTTCAAAGTGTGCTTCCATCACGTTGCTTTCAGCTAAAACTAAAAAAATGCTGGAGAAAATGATGCGGTATAACAAAGTGCAGTGTAGTTGGGAACAAAGGGAAATGATACATTCAGTGATGAGTAGGTCCAGGCTTTGAATTTGCATAAAAAGAAAGGTAAATGTTATAAAAAAAATCAGCTACAAATACACAAAACATGGAATGATTATTTGGAGCATTCTGATTGTTTTGAGTCTTCCAACACATTAACCTATTTGAAAATGATAAGATGAGCAAACAATTTGGGTAGAGAGTTGTCACGCCCCGAACCTGGTGCGCTAACAAACGGCCGCAAACCCACGGGGCGGGGCCCAGTGAACCTGCAAGGCCTCAAAACCTACACACAGACTAGGAATAGAAAATAACTTGACAAAATACCAAATAAGAGTCCAACTTAAGGTTACAACCAAACTCAAATACAAGGTAAACGAAATACAACATGACCTACAAGGAGGTTCTTAAACAATAATACAACCGATACAAGCCATAAGCCATAAGACATAAGACACAAGACATAATTCCAAAGAAGACATCTACTTGAAGCCTTCTAAGATCCCTGGGTCTACTGCTCCTGATCTGAAAAGGATGTAAAATAAATCCATGAGCTCACTAACCCAGTAAGTAATCTAAAACAAAGTGAAAACAAAACTTTAAATATCAAAATTGTACAAAAATCAATAGCACCAATAAGTATTATCAAAACCAAAGAATGAAACGTAGATAACAAAATCCAGAGTATGTCTCCAAATTCACTATAAGTGCCAAAGGTCATTTGTTTATCCTAGGTGATAGACTCGAGCCAAAATAACAGAAATCATTTATTTACCCTCGGTGACCCGAGACTGAATACAAGGTGGCCGTTGATTATTTCATCGAACGGACACAGTGCGAAACTGCAGTCTCATTTTCCCAAAATTACTTGTCGACAAGGTCAAGGTATAACCCTCCACTGACAGGGTTGCATATCGTTCATTTGGAGACCAAAAATTTCAGACACATTTCCAAGACAAAAATACATAATATTCACAAGTATTTTCAAAAACATCCAACGAATAAAATAAATAAATAAATAAATAAATAAACAAAAGTAAAAATTGTACTCATTTTTCCAAGCCTTAGCCTGGTGTCCACATTGAAGAAATAATGACCATATTTCACAAATATTTTCCCAAAACTCAATACAATAAATGAATTACCAATAAAATAAAATACCCCAAGTATAAATAATAAAGAAACCAATGAATAATTAATCAACCAATCTCAAGGATGAAATGCATAATTATTAATACAATAAAATACTAAAATTTGTAAAAATACAATGTCTAATGTATCTCATCAATTGAAGAAAAAAAAAGGGTAATTACTTTGTCAAATAATTGGAATTAACAAGGGAAATAACCTATATAAGTTTTGGCAAGTGATAACACTATGGTTCCAACTAAGTATAGAAACTTCTCTTCATCTATAGACATAAGTCAAGAATAAAATGACATTCCCACAATAATTTTCAAAAGAATAATTGCAATAAACTTTCAGAATTTTACATGAACAATAAACAAAACACAAAATTTTAAACACAAGAGTTCAAGGGATTACTTACTTGGTGATCCTCTAATTCAAAAGAAATCCGAGATGATGCTCAAGGTGATCCTAAAATCCAAGGGAAAGCCAACCAAATATACATGAATACTTGGAAGAGTTCAAGCACAAAGGTTAAAGATAAGCTAGTCTAAAATACCAACACTCTACTACAAAGCATGGTCTTTCGAAACACAGCTTAGAACTCAAGGATTCAAAGGAAGCAACCAAACATCAATTACTATAAACAAAAGAACACAATTCACGCTCTACCAACATAGTGGTTTGATATGCCAATACATATATATCTCATATTAACAAAACCAAGATGCATGTCACTTAAACACAATTGTAAAGCACACAAAGTAAATAAATATAATCTATATATATGTATATAAGGGCAGGTGTATGCATGAAAAACTCATACACCAAGGCGTGGATCATGCAAGCTAACATTCAAGGGTGTAAACATAAGTTTTTATGCAAATGAGAACATGGTTTCTTGCACATGTATGAGTGGTTTCAAATATATATATATATATACATATGGAGGTGGTTTCATGCATGCAACAATAAATCTATATCTCCATGCAAGGATAAGCCAAACAAAAATCAAAATGGTGAAGCTCTTCATGCAAACATCATCATCAAAGGCAACCATAGACACATAAGAGCATAGATCACTCACTAAGAGCTTCAAAACATGCATAAAGAGAGTTTTCATGCAAGGATAAGCACAAAGAAAAAAAAATCAAACAACAACCTCATGCAAACCCAAGAAACAAGCTAACAACCAACTTGCATGAAAGAGAAATTATCTTCTGGACAATGTGAACAACCTTCAACAAATACCTCTAGGTTGTTGTAGAGTGGAAGAGCTCCTCCCCGATTTGATCGTCTCCGCTGCAGTGCTCCGGTAAGGTTTTTCACTTTTGAGGCTTCAATGGAGAACAGAATGAGGTTCAAGGTGGGAGGAAGCAATGAAGGGGTAGAGATAAGGTAAAGGGATGAGAAATAATTGCCAGCTGACAAGGATGGGGCTAAATCTGGGAATCCCTCCATATTTTTCTCACTTTGCAAGCTTTTCAAATCAAGAAGCCAAAAAAAATGGATTAAGAGGAAGGTAAGCAAGTTTAGCAACTTAAGCAGGTTCTAATTAAGGGTAGGGTCCATAATCCTCCCCTCCTTAAAAAGAGTTTAGTCCTCTAAACTCGCACTTGGCCCGAGAAACAGAAAAGGATACTTCTCCCTCATTTCAGACTCAAATTCCCAAGTTTCTTCACACACAGAATGATTTCTCCATTGGACTTTGACATAAGGAATGACCCGCTTTCTCTGTTCTTGCTTCTTAAAATATACAATCTTTACCGGTTGCTCTTCGAAAGACAAATCACTGTTTAACTCAAAACCTGAGAACTGAATCACATGATCAGGATTAGAAACATATTTCCTTAGCATAGAGACATAGAACACATTATGCACTCGAGAGAGAGCAGGTGGAAGGGCAAGCCGATAAGCCACCTCACCAATACATTCCAAGATTTTGAAAGGGCCAATGAAACGAGGACTAAGTTTACCTTTCACACCAAAGCGAACAATTCCTTTAGTAGGAGAAACTTTCAAGAACATGTGTTCTCCCACTTGGAATTCCAAGCTTCTTCTTCTGTTGTATGCGTAACTCTTCTGTCGGCTCTGAGCTTCTTGTAATCGGTCTCTAATTTGGTGAACATTCTCAACTATTATCTGCACAATCTCTGGCCCCAAAAGTTTTCTTTCTCCTACGTCATCCCAACAGATAGGTGAACTGCACCGCCTCCCGTACAAAGCCTAATAGGGAGCCATCTAGCTACTTGCCTGGTAACTGTTGTTATAGGAAAATTCTATCAAGGGTAGATGTCGATCCCAAGCAGCTCCAAAATCTAGCATACATGCTCGCAACATGTCTTCCAAAATTTGGATAGTTCGTTCTGATTGCCCATCATTTGAGGATGAAAAGCCGTACTGAAAGTGAGTTTCATCCCCAAAGCTTTGTGTAGACTCCTCCAGAAATAAGCTATGAACCGAGAGTCCCGATCAGAGACGATGGTTATCGGAACACCATGAAACTTTATAATCTGGTCAATATACAACTCAGCAAGTTTTTCCAAAGAAAAACCAGTCTTAACAGCTAAGAAGTAAGCAGATTTAGTTAACCTATCAATTACTACCCAGACACTATCAAAACCTTTATTGGTCTTAGGAAAACCAGACACAAAATCTATAGCTATATTCTCCCATTTCCACTCAGGAATAGGAAGAGGATGGAGAAACTCATGAGTCTCCGATGTCTCGCTTTTACTTGTTGACAAGTCAAACATTGTGCCACAAACTAAGCAATCTCTCGTTTCATGTTGTTCCACCCAAAGTTGCACTTCAAGTCCTTGTACATTTTTGTGCTGGCAGGATGTATTGAATAACTAGAAAAGTGGGCTTCTTCCAAAATCTCCTTCTTTAAATCTAGAGCATTTGGTACACAAATCCGATCACCAAATCTGATTAAACCATCCTCATGGATTCTAAACTGACCTTGGGAACCATCTTTTGCTTCTTGACGGATCTTCTGTAGGTAATCATCTTTTTCTTGAGCTATCTTGATCCTTTCTAGCAGAGTAGGTCGTAGCATCATGTTGGCTAGAGAAGCACTGGCACTCGGCAGAACTATCTGAAGTTCCATTCTTCTTATCTCCTCCAAAATAGACCTTTGAGAAGTGATCAACATTACCACTCCATAAAGGTAGTGTCTCCAGATCTTCAAAGCAAAAATCACCGCAGCAAGTTCCAAGTCATGGGTGGGATAGTTCTCCTCAAAAGGTTTCAGTTGCCTAGAGGGGTAGGCAACTACTCGGCTCTTTTGCATTAAGACACAACCCAACCCTGTCTTACAAGCATCACTATAAATAGTAAAACCTTCTCCAGGAGAAGGAAGTGTGAGGACAGGTGCTAACACTAAATAACGCTTTCACTCCTGGAAGCTCTGTTCACACTTATCGGACCACAGAAAGTTTATTCTTTTTCCTCATATAAATGCAGAAGAAATAAAGGAGTGCATATCTCCAGAATCGAACAAATCACATGCATAAGCAGAATATACTGGTAAGGTACCTAACACCATAGCATTAGAGGCATGAGCATGAGCATCCTCTTGAGTCAGAGGATAGACTTGTCCCTGAGTCTTAGGTTTGCCCACCTTCTGATGGGCTGAGGAAGATGGTTGTCCACTAACAGTTTTTCCTGCACGTTGTTCCGAAGGAGCCTAGGGTTTCTGGGGTGGTACAACCCTGGAACTCTGCCCACTAAAAGTCTGTTGAGGCTTAGAAAGCATTTGCGGACACTGGGCAATGCAGTGGCCCTGACTGCCACACCTATAACAAGCTCCAGAAGCCCATCTGCAATCTATAGTCCTGTGAGCTCCACCACAAGTGGCACAACTTGGTTGGTTAGTCCAGGGAGGAGGGATAGGGGGCAACATGCGAGGTCGATGTTCCGGTGGTCCTTTGACTATTTGTGACTCAGCTTGAACTCTATTGTTGGAGTGGTTCCTGTCTCCAGCTCTAGTAGGTCGGGTACTTTGGTTGTCAAAATTCCTGCCTCTCTTCTCCTGGAAGCTTTTCTTCTGTTCTTGAGTATTCTTCCAAACAGAATCTAGGGACTTAGCGCATCCCACCACTTCAGCATAAGTTCTCAAATGCAGAGGTGCTAGTCCCCTACGAATGTGAGTATGTAACCCCTTCTCGAATCGATTCGCCCGACTCTGATCATCTTCCACTAGCTTCAAAGCATACTTGGATAGTCGATCAAACTCCACTTCGTATTCATCTACTGATCTATTCCCCTGTGTCAAACGGATAAACTGTCGCTCTAGTTGCCTCTGCTTGTCCCTAGTAAAGTATTTCCCAAAGAGCGCCTTCCTCAGTTCTGCCCATGATTCAAACTCTTTTCCTTGTTTGATCCTAATTTCCCCATTATACCAATCGTTTGCAGGTCCTTCAATCATATAAATGCCAAACCTGAGCTTCTCTTCTGGAGTACAGTTCATTACGGCAAAAGCTTTCTCCATCTTTGCTACCCACTGGTCTACCTCATCTGGATTGGTGGTTCCTTCAAATGGCGGGGGTCATGTACTCCTAAATTCCATAACTGTCCTTTGTTTGGGTTTCTTAGGGGGAGGAGGAGGTGGTGGCGTTGGTTGTTGAGATAAACGATGTTCCCGCACCAACCCCACTACTTCACGCAAAAGCTCCAGCATCACCCCTGGATTGTTAGCAGAATCAGTTTAGTTTCCACCTTGGGCTTCTTGAGTAGCGGCTAGTTGACCAAGTAATTCATTCACACTCCTATTAGCTGCTCTGTGGAGCATTCTGCAAAAACCCTAATACAATTAGAAACTAGGGTGCAAGGACAACAAAGGTTTATTGAAAGCAGGTTTCAAAATCAAGCATAACCATTACTCTAATACAACAAGGCTTAACGACAATCTAAACAGGTATCCTTGGGAAGATAAAAAGAACACCACTAAAAAAGAACATGATCGTGGAAAAGCAGATGATCAAGCAAACACTTAGGTACTACTAGTCTTAGAGAATAACAACAAAGCATACAAGGAGAAAGGTTTAGCAATCAAACACCAAAGATAAGACTAAGAAAGGGAAAAAGATGCACAAGCAGCTTCCGCAACTCTCCTGGGCCGAACTCTCATCATGAACCACGGTGGAGTGAGCAGGAGAAGTAACTGGATCCTCCACCAAAATCCTTCTAGCCAGTTTCCCAGCCCTTCATTTTTTCCTCTCTTCCATAGTTATAAAATACTCACGACCTTGTACTGTTCTTGGTGATAATACAGCTATATCAGTATTATCTCGGAGAGGATCTACAGGACCAAGACAGTAGAGAATAGCCAAGGAATAGTCAGAAGCAGTGGCTGTTTTTTTAGAAACCCGTCCTTACGCATCCACCTCCCAATGTCCCACTACATCATGCAAATGTCAGTCTCTTCTTCATACAGCTCTCTCATGGTCTTTGCTATCAGTGAGCTGAAATCACGGGTGTTCATGCTTATCACCATAGAAGATGATGACATGAAAGGATGAACTACTGCTCCACTGAACGGTTCATAGTCTTCCAGCTTCTTTAATCGCTTTCTCTCCCCTTTCTTCTCTATCCTGATAAGTTTCTCAACTGCTTCCTTGTTGTATCGCAAGGCTAGCTGCCCGCTGTCCTGCTTAAGTCTTGAAGTAATCTTCTTCCTAACAAAACATAAGAATCAATGCACAAGAATACAATCAATATTATACTGAACATATCCTCTACCAAAATCTTCAATCATCCTAAGAATTTCACACTAAGGACTCTATCTAGACTGCTAGGATTGTTAGACAAGAGGTTTATCTAAATTCTCTCTGATACCACTAGATTTGTCATGCCCCGAACCTGGTGCACTGACAAACGGCCGCAAACCCATGGGACGGGGCCCAGTGAACCTACAAGGCCTCAAAACCTAAACACAAACTAGTAGTAGAAAATAACTTGACAAAATACCAAATAAGAGTACAACTTAAGGTTACAACCAAACTCAAATACAAGGCAAACGAAATACAACATGACCTACAAGGAGGTTCTTAAACAATAATACAACCGATACAAGCCATAAGCCATAAGACATAAGACACAAGACATAATTCCAAAGAAGACATCTACTTGAAGCCTTCTAAGATCCCTGGGTTTACTGCTCCTGATCTGAAAAGGATGTAAAATAAATCCATGAGCTCACTAACCCAGTAAGTAATCTAAAACAAAGTGAAAACAAAACTTTAAATATCAAAATTGTACAAAAATCAATAGCACCAATAAGTATTATCAAAACCAAAGGATGAAACGTAGATAACAAAATCCAGAGAATGTCTCCAAATTCACTATAAGTGCCAACGGTCATTTGTTTATCCTCGGTGACAGACCCGAGCCAAAATAACAGAAATCATTTAGTCACCCTCGGTGACCCGAGACTGAATACAAGGTGGCCGTTGATTATTTCACCGAACGGACACGGTGCGAAACTGCAGTCTCATTTTCCCAAAATTACTTGTCGACAAGGTCAAGGTATAACCCCCCACTGACAGGGTTGCATATCGTTCATTTGGAGACCAAAAATTTCAGACACATTTCCAAGACAAAAATACATAATATTCACAAGTATTTTCAAAAACATCCAACGAATAAAATAAATAAATAAATAAACAAAAGTAAAAATTGTACTCATTTTTCCAAGCCTTAGCCTGGTTTCCACATTGAAGAAATAATAACCATATTTCACAAATATTTTCCCAAAACTCAAGATAATAAATGAATTACCAATAAAATAAAATACCCCAAGTATAAATAATAAAGAAACCAATGAATAATTAATCAACCAATCTCAAGGATAAAATGCATAATTATTAATACAATAAAATACTAAAATTTGTAAAAATACAATGTCTAATGTATCTCATCAATTGAAGAAAAAAAAAAGGGTAATTACTTTGTCAAATAATTAGAATTAACAAGGGAAATAACCTATATAAGTTTTGGCAAGTGATAACACTATGGTTCCAACTAAGTATAGAAACTTCTCTTCATCTATAGACATAAGTCAAGAATAAAATGACATTCCCACAATAATTTTCAAAAAATAATTGCAATAAACTTTCAGAATTTTACATGAACAATAAACAAAACACAAAATTTTAAACACAAGAGTTCAAGGGATTACTTACTTGGTGATCCTCTAATTCAAAAGAAATCCGAGATGATGCTCAAGGTGATCCTAAAATCCAAGGAAAAGCCAACCAAATATACATGAATACTTGGAAGAGTTCAAGCTATCAAAAGGTTAAAAGATAAGCTAGTCTAAAAATACCAACACTCTACTACAAAGCATGGTCTTCGAAACACAGCTTAGAACTCAAGGATTCAAAAGGAAGCAACCAAACATCAATTACTATAAACAAAAGAACACAATTCACGCTCTACCAACATAGTGGTTTGATATGCCAATACATATATATCTCATATTAACAAAACCAAGATGCATGTCACTTAAAACACAATTGTAAAAGCACACAAAGTAAATAAATATAATCTATATATATGTATATAAGGGCAGGTGTATGCATGAAAAACTCATGCACCAAGGCGTGGATCATGCAAGCTAACATTCAAGGGTGTAAACATAAGTTTTTATGCAAATGAGAACATGGTTTCTTGCACATGTATGAGTGGTTTCAAATATATATATATATACATATGGAGGTGGTTTCATGCATGCAACAATAAATCTATATCTCCATGCAAGGATAAGCCAAACATAAATCAAAATGGTGAAGCTCTTCATGCAAACATCACCATCAAAGGCAACCATAGACACATGAGAGCATAGATCACTCACTAAGAGCTTCAAAACATGAATAAAGAGAGAGTTTTCATGCAAGGATAGGCACAAAGAAAAAAAAAATCAAACAACAACCTCATGCAAACCCAAGCAACAAGCTAACAAACAACTTGCATGAAAGAGAAGTTATCTTCCGGACAATGTGAACAACCTTCAACAAATACCTCTAGGTTGTTGAAGAGAGGAAGAGCTCCTCCCCAGTTTGATCATCGCCACTGCAGTGCTCCGGTAAGGTTCTTCAATTTTGAGGCTTCAATAGAGAAGAGAATGAGGTTCAAGGTGGAAGGAAGCAATGAAGGGGTAGAGATAAGGCAAAGGGATGAAAAATAATTGCCAGCTGACCAGGATGGGACTAAATCCGGGAATCCCTCAATATTTTCCTTACTTTGCAAGCTTTTCAAAGCTAGAAGACAAAAAAAAATGGATTAAGGGGAAGGTAAGCAAGTTTTGCAACTTAAGCAGTTTCTAATTAAGGGTAGGGTCCATAAGAGTATTTGTATACTTCGTAATAGGCAAATTAAGAGATAGTGTTGCATATCTTGACAAAAGAATAATGATTATTTTCCAGATGGTAAATCAAACATGATTAATCTTATTATCGATAGAGATCTATTAGTATTAGTACAAAGTCTTAACGTCAACAAATGAAGTTTATATAATTCCCATGGTTTAAGTATTTATATTACTATTTAGGCTCTCTAAACTATGTAATACTCCTAACTTTTTTAGTATTAGACAACTTTTTCATGATCTAATTATAATTAAAAAGTAGAATGAAGATACTTAGAAGTCTACAAATGTTAGTTATAGATTTATTAATTTATCACTATATATGTATAGTTTTATAAGCATTATCAAGTCTAATGATGCTTGTTAAAGCTTAAAAACAATCCCTACAATTCACACAAAACCTAAACCCTTAAATTTAATTTCAAATGCATTTATTTTGAGAAAGTTATCTCATACTTAGAACAATTTGTGTGGCACGGTCAACTTCGAGTGTGGCATCCTTTTTTTTTGTGCGTGCGGATAAAGCAATATTTTAGTGTCAGCTTTCTACCTAATTCCTCCGGCTAAAGAAAAACATATTAATGAAAAGTTAAAAGTTGGGGTAAATTATAAACAACAATATTAATGATATTTATATGAATTAGGGGCATTACCAATCTAAGATGGTGCACAGCAGTACTGACAGATCCACCACGGTAAATAACGGTGGAGGAGCTTCCAATTTCTGTCATATTCAGCTTGTTCTTTTCACTTTTTCTTTTGAACTCATCTTACTCCAAATACCTTTGTAAACCTTCCCAAACTACAGGAGCCATCCATGGAAATGGAGGCTTGTAAATATTATGTGCAAGATACAAATTTTTCTTCAACCATTCACTCGCCTCATGGTTTAAATGCCGCAAGATTGAAGATTCATGTTGCGCCTCACATGTGTATGTGCCCTAGGAAAAAAGAAAGTTAACCAAGTTATTGTTTCTCAAAGTTCACATACATAATTAAAAAGCATGAATGAATTTAATGGTTTAGATGATATTAACCCTGAAAGCGGTGAATATCCTTGGCCTCACATCTTTGGGTACTTTTCCCCATTTGGTCCATGCCTCTTTATAGTGACCTTTGACCAATTCATGGATTGTTCTCTTAACATCATAATCTCTTGAAAAACCATGATATAAAAACACTTTAATTTCATGGATTTTTCTTACATAATTATGCTATCTGGGGTGATAACCCAGGGAGGCCTAGTGCTCGCAGACTCATTAGAGGGTCCCTCCATTTCTATGGGTTGGTCCTCAGTGGCATGAGCAGAAGTCTCAACATATGGTATTGGAGGGCTTCGTACAATTAGCGCAACTATCGAAGGTTGTGGAATTGGTGTCAATGGAGTCATTGTTGTTGTTACGTGAATATTTGGATGTATACAAGGAGGCATTCCAAAATCAGCAGGTGTATTAGATACTACTGCAGGGTTAGCAGATGTTTGATGAATATTTGGTGTGCATCTTCTCCGACCAGATGTGGATCGACCAGTAGATCGACGTCCAGACTGACCACGTCCTGAGACTATCATAAATTAGTCTTGAATGGTAAAACTAAAAAACCAACTTGGACAGTAATGATATAAGTATACAAATATAAACAGTTAGCTTTTATCTAATAATTATACAAGTTTTGAAAAAAATGTTTACATTACAAATGATAGTCAAACCTGATGCTGTGCCAGAATCTTGAAAGCGATCATCATTCTTCAAGTGAAACTATCTATCCACTTATATAGAAGCACAAATGTAAATAAAAATGGTTAATGTAAGTGTGTTGCATCTTTACAAAGTAATTATTTCAATAGACATTTGAAATTATTAGATATTTACGATAAAACTACAAAGAAAACCTATATTTAATATAAATGTATAATAGCAAATTTGGAAAACCAAAAACATAGGTTTATATATAAAAAATACAAAAACAAGTTCATAGTGCATAATGTATTAAAAATCATGTTCATATTCTTCATCATCATCATCATCATCATCATCATCATCATCATCAGATTGTTCATTTTCTTCATCATCTGTCAATTCATCTTCGTCATCCTCCTCGCTCTTACCCTCTGATATTGGTTGGAACATATCGGATAAGTCAACAACAAGTTGTATGCTTTCTGGGTCAAACAAATAAGGAATTTCTTCCGTAACATTGATGCTTGTTAAGAATTGAATTTCCTCCATTTGATATGCAGATCCATTCTTTTCTGGCCAAGTTGCCTCAACCATTCTCCTAACTTTTGTCTTAGACACAACCAACCAATCAACCTTACCTTTTTTTTGTGCTTGGGTAGTCAACATAGTTCACTTGAATAGCTTGTTGTGCCAACACAAATGGATCATATTTTGGATAAATCCTTTTATGGATAATATCGACCAACTTATATATAGGATAAACCTTAGTGCCATTTATTGGGTCAAACCATGTACACTCAAAAAGAACGACATGATTCCATCTACTACCATGATACTCAAGTTGGACTATATCTTCGAGTAAACCATAGAAATCAGTAGATGAATCATCAGCATTGGTCCCTTGTACACAAACACCACTATTCATGCTAGCCTTCTCCATGCCATGTGCGACAATATGAAAGTTATAACCATTAATAAAATATACCGGCCATGTTGTTGCTTTCTTAGATGGACCCCAAGCCAAGCTCTGCAAGAGAAGATCTGTGACTTGATTGATCTCATTTGCAACGTATATTCCAAAAAACAATCGTGAAATTTTTCACTATTTTTTTATGTAGTTTCAACATATTCATATCATTACTTACAAAACTTTCAAACCACTTCGCAAAATTCTTGTCAATCACCTTATAGCACATACGTACACGTTGTATCGTTATACATTTTAATAATTCACAATAGCTTACTTATAATATGGTTGTACTTCATGGCAATTTCATAATATGTACGTATATGCTACATGTAGATCATTTCCCGATAGCCACCTAATCTTTGGACAACCCTGAACTCGACCAATGTAATTGAATATGGAGAAAGATGGGAAACTGTCATTGCTCACACCCTCATCATTTCACTGCAATCTCCTCCTCCTACATGATATGTGAGGTTCAAAGTAATACTCTGCAAAAATGTTGATTTTCTTAGCAATATATGTTTGACAGATTGAGCCCTCAACATGTGCTATATTCTTTAAAGGTTTCTTTAGTTCTTGAAGAAACCTATAGATATAAGAATGACTAAACATTATATAAACTAACCCTCAAAAAAGATATTGTAACATTGTAAATTAGATTATAGCTTGTATTATCTCTCAAAAGGATACATCCATCTATATTGAACAAGGCCTCTAATTCTAGCCTCATAAGGCAAATGAACAACAAGATGCTCCATACAATCAAAAAAGGCAAGTGGAAAAATCTTTTCCAAATTACATAAAACAACTGCAACCTTTCTTCTAAATCAATAAGTTTGTCAATGTCAAGCACAACAGAACATATAGTTTGGAATAATAAGATTAGTTCTGTTAATGGATTCCAAACGAACAATGGCAGCAATTCCCTAAAAGAAATTGAAATGAGCCTTTGCATAAACACATGGCAGTCGTGGCTTTCCATACCAGTCATTTTTAATTCATTCATGTCAAAACACCTTCCAAGATTAGAAGCATAACCATTTGGAAACCTTAATTGGTGACCACTCACAAATAACCTTCCTCTATGCTTTGGTCAAAGTGTACAGTGCTTTTGGAATAGAACGACATGTACTATTTGAAGGAACTGCTATCTCCTTATGGTCACAAAGAACTCCAGCATCTTTTCTTGCGTTCATGTTATCTTTGCTCTTTCCTTTAACATCCATCACAGTGTAATACAGATTATCAAAAACATTTTTCTCAATATGCATCACATCGAGATTGTGTCGGATCAAATTAGTTTTCCAATAAGGTAAATCCCAAAAAATGCTTCTTTTTGTTTTCATTCAAAAAATCAATGGTTAGTCATGGATTAATGTCTTAGTTTATCAAGTTTACAGGTTTCACACTTTTTCTTTTGATGGTTTAGGTTTTTGTTTTTGTTTTGTGTTTCTTTTTTAATTTTTATGTGTGTGCTTATATTTTATGGTAAAGTGGTTTTTATAGTTACAAATAAAAAGAAATTTTGATATTAAAAAATATTAGGCTAATTTTAAGTTTAATTTTCTAAATGATTAATTAGTATCAAATGTTGAAGAAAGATACATAAGACTAGAATAAATTCACAACAAACTCTTTATGTTGTTTGATGTCAAACTAAATTTCTTTGCTCTCAGACATTTTTATATTTATATATATTTTTTTATTTAAATTTTAGATTAAAAATACAATAAAAAGTTCATCGAATAGAACATAAAAACAATCTTAAATTGAGACTTTATGATATTCTATGATAATTAATTTCATCAAGAATTTCTCTTCTGTTCAACATTATATTTTCTTCTTATTCTTAATATTTGTGTTCACGCGCTCTCTTATTGTAACATGCTACATATTTCTAAATTAAATCTCATACTAAATCTAACATACCTTTTAAAAAAATATTTCAAAAAACATGTGACCAATAAATAAATAAAAGTCATATATAAGAGTACTATCAAATATAAATCTTTTTAAATAAAAACAATAAAAGTACAAAACCAATATTTGACTTATTCTAATTTTAAATTATGATATAAATTTTTTTTTTATTGTGGGTAAGTAATTATTATAAATAGAGTGCAATTATTATGTAATTATTATAAATATAAAGTAAAGTTAAGTTTTTTTTGTATGGTTTTAGGTTGGCCGTGTCAAAAACTGTAATAAATAAAGGGTTGATGTGTTTGTCACGGTTTTTGGCACGGCCAAGCTACATCATCCCAAAATACGATGCCAAATGTCATGTACTCCATTGTCATGGTTTTTGGCACAGTTTTCCCTCTACCGTGCCAAACACCGTGACAAAGAAAAGGTTGAAGTGTTTGTCACAATTTTTGGCACGACAAAGGTTCATCCGTGGAAAAAACTATGCCAAAGGCCATGTACTCTATTGTCACAATATTTGGCACGATTTAGGTTTGACTGTGCCAAAATCTATGACAAAGAAAGGTATGCTATTTTTGTCAAGGTATTTGGCATAGTCAAGCCTTAACCGTTCCCAAATCCGTGCCAAATGTCATGTACTCTATTGTCACGGTTTTTGGCATGGTGTTGCCTTTGTCATGCCAAAAACTGTAACAAATACAAGGTTGAGGTGTTTGTCACGATTTTTGGCACAACAAGGTCTACACCTTGCCAAAATGTCATGTACTCCATTGTCATGGTTTTTGGCACAATTTTGCCTTTACCATGACAAAGAAAAGGTTGATGTGTTTGTCACTGTTTTTGGCACAGCCAAGTCTTCACCATGCCACAAATGGTGCCAAATGTTATGTTCTCCATTGTCATGGTTTTTTGCATGATTTTGCCTTTACTTTGCCAAAACCGTGCCAAATGCCTTGTACTCCATTGTCACAGGTTTTGGCATGGATTTTGCTTGGCCATGCCAAAAACCGTGACAAATAAAAGGTTGATGTGTTTGTCACGGGTTTTGGCATGGTGAAGCCCACATCATGCCAAAAATAGTGCTAAATGCCATGTACTCCATTGTCACAGTTTTTGGTACAATGATGCATAAACCATGCTAAAAACTATGACAAAAAAGGGTAGATGTGTTTGTCACAGGTTTTGCCATGGCGAAGACTAAACCATGCCAAAAACTATGCCAAATGCCTTGTACTCCATTGTCACGGTTTTTGGCTCAGGATTTACTTGGCCATGCCAAACACCGTGACAAAGAAATGGTTGTTGTGTTTGTCATGGCGTTTTTGGCACGGTTTTGGCACGGGTTTTTTCTTTAAATTTTAGACGAAAAATTAATTGGTGCTAAATACCGTGACAAAATTGTCACGATTTAGTAACCGTGCCAAATACCATGACACGTTGTCACTACCTTTGGGTTTGGTGCCAATTTCCGTGACAAATTTGGCACAAAATCAAATGTTTTTGTTGTAGTGTTCTCTAACCAACCCAATTGTCATTAAATAAGTTCATGCCATTAAAAAGATATAAATTAAGGAGGAAATTATGTTGTTGTTAGTCATAGGGTACAAGACCCAATGATTGGGATATTGGCAAACTAAGAACCGGAGAGTTAGGAGTAAAACCAAAGAAATTAAGGAAATCTTGAAAAGTTCCAAGAATCTTGCCCAATAAAATTAGAAGTCTGAAGTTGATCCAAATTCTAATCCACATTCAATTACATGGGTTTAAAGGCCAAAGGACTATCAAAGACCCACTAATCAAACCAAATCGATGCTCAATTAGGGTTAACAGAAATGATCCATAAGCTATGCTTGATATTGACCTCAGTATAATAGAGGCCTCTAAAAAACCCATAGCACTTTGGAGGAGTATAGTGAGTCCAAAAATTGATTTGGCCATATTTCTCAAGAAGAATGTCTTACCAAATAGTCTATTTGACATTGAGATAGTTGAGAACATTCTCAGCCATTAAGGACAATCTGGCCAAAATGTAAATTCCTTATGCCTAAACCCCACTTAGACTTACGTACCAAGTGTAGTATTGTTCTAGTTAACTAGTGATATGCCACTACTATTGCCACTAGAAGCCCAGAGAAATTTTCTACTAGATTTAGAAATACCATCAAGAATAGAATCTGGGAATAGGGTACACAGATAAATAATAAATGGAACAATCACCAAGGACCTACTAATCAAAATAGTTTTGCTAGCCCTAAAAAGATTGGATGGACGCCAAAGACCAACAAATTTATTGATTTTATTAATCATGGACTGCAAGTGGGCTACAACAAGCTTCTTGTCAGAAATCAGAACCCCCAAATAATTGAAGGAAAATTAGACAACATCAAAATAAGGATAAAACTAATACTTTTGAGCACTCTTTTATTAAACCAATATGGGGAAATAATCTCAGATTTGGAATTATTGTGATTTTGACCAATCAAAGAGGAATAGATGGAAAGAATAACTTGATATTCCTAGAACTTTTTATGGACATAGTGGAGACAAGAATAAGGTCATCTACATATATCAGGTGATTGAAGTTGTAAGAAATATCTATGAAAACCAAAAAATCATAGCAAGGCCTTCTATTTAATTTATTTTCATGGTTTAAAAAAAATTTAAAAATTTAAACCCAGCCTTATCTTTTCAAAGATCATGAGCCTTAATGTTCCTGGTAACTGCCAGTAATTACTTGATAAAAAGAATTAGAGAACTTCATAGCTTTCTCTCCCTCGTTGATCAGCTTTTGGGGTGTGTAGCAAGGAAGAGAGAATCATCCGTGTCGAGTGCTCATCTAGGAGTATTTGTGGTAGGTTCCCCTTTCCTTTTCTTCAATTTGTTTATGTTTTATTAGTTCTTCTTAATGGTTAGGGTTTTTTTTTGTTGTAATCTGTTCTAGGATTTTTAAGAGTGGTTAGGAGTATCTGGTTTTATCCTTGAAAAAGTTAACAGGTATTTTTCCATGTTTTTAGAAATCTGTATGCTTTGATATATTCTTAGGGTTAAATTATGTTCTAGTTCTGGAGTTTGGAAAAGTAGAGAAAAGAAATATGAATTTTGCTTATATTTTTATATTATATGCAACTAAATGAGATTGTAAGGTTTCTCAATATTTTTATTTAAATATAAAATTTATTTAATTATTTGAAGTTGTGCCTGCATTGATTATTTATTTCTTTATTATATGAATTCTTATTAGATGCCAGGACTGTTGATCATGAGACCAATGGTTATGACTTAATAATTTAATAAATCTGTTATCACTTAAAGAACACATGATAGGCTGATTTTTCAATTAATAGCTTCCAATTTTACGGCATATATATATATATATATAAGAAGAATCCTGCACTTATATCTCTGTTCTAGTTGAGTAGCTAGTAATAATAATTGTTTTCTTGTATAGCGTGTGTTGATGGAACTTTCCTGGATTGTGAAACCTCAAGCAAACTACAAATTTTTATTGCATATATGGTATAAGCTTAGATTATACTTATGTTTTTTTGTGAGACCCATTATTGTTGTATCAATATTGACTGAATTTTGTGATTAATTTGATGACTTTTACATGCATGTCTTTGCATACTTGATTTCATAGGGATTTGTGAAGTTCTCTGTTTAACTTACTGATATATATAATATGGATGGGTGAATCGGAAATGAACTCTTAGCGTCCATTGTTTTTTTTAACACATATATTGTGTGTGTGTGTGTGTGTATATATTAAATAAGTATACAACAGCATGGAAAATTAATTCCACTATACATCCATACACACATATTCATATATGTAATATATCTATTAAATTGTTGGACATTTTGAGTATTGTACTTATTAGTGTGGTTTTTTTTATATCCCATTGTACATTTAGCATATTTAGCGTTTTAACATCTGTGGAATGTGCTCTCAATTATAGGATAATTTGTGGAAACCTAATTTCGGCGTGCTTTTAGTTTTTGGTGTTAGATACGTAAGTAAACCACATATAAACCTATATGAATATGTATATATAAAATTTTTGATTTACCTAAATTATCTACATAATTATTTAATTACTTCGGGTTTTATTGTGAAACCATTCATGATATTATATTTAAATATTATGGGTTTTAAGATATTGTAGTTATCCATATTTTAAACCTTAAAGATTTCTAATTATTTAATTGGTTATGTATTTGATTTTAATCCTTTAATTAATTACGGATTTAGGATTTACTTGGCAGCCACCATGTTGGTAATATATAATATTCTTGAATTGTTTTACCTTGGTCTTCTACCATTGTTATTCAATTAGAAATCACGATTTATCATCTTAATTATGTATTCAGTATGGATTACTTATATTTTAATTATTATTGTAACATACGTGATTGAACTCTAATTATTCTCATCACATACTAGCAATATCTTGTTTCGAAATAATCGGAATTATTTTCATTAGAAAAACGGATCACCAAATTGCACTATTTCTGCATTGACAATGATTTTGGGCAAGACATATTTTGATATAGTGACGTGTAGTCCCTAAATTAACTTTGCAATAGCCCTGTCATCGGTGGAGAATAGCGGCCTCTGATAATCTGACTCGGGTCACCAAAGGTAAATAAATGAACTCTGACAATCCGACTCGGGTCACCAAAGGTAAATACATGAATTTTGTTGTTTTGTTTTTGGCATTTGTTATTTAGGGGACATATATACTCGTTTATTTGAAAAATTATGTTTGTTTGAAATAGTCAAATTCTGAGTTTTATTTCTGATATTTATTGTACAGTATTACACTTAAGCATGTTTTCTGAAATTATTGAGTTTTTGTGATCCCTATATTTTATTATTTTTAGTAGTTGCTTACTGGGCTGTCAAGCTTATAAAAAGTTGTTTTATGTTTTTCAGATCAAGAGTAAGTGTCTGGTGGATAGCTTAGCGGGGAACAATTGAGCGAAACACCCATTGGTTAGAATGAAAATTGTTCTTTCTGTTGTGAACGTAGAACTTGTTATGTGTTTAACACTTCGAATCTTGCACTTTTAGTTTCCTTGGACTATAGTTGTATTTCTGATTGTTGTATTCCCTTAATCCTTTTGTCTTCATGAAGTTAGTACTTTTCTTAGATGTTATTTTTCAGTTGAGACAGGTATTGAGGCCTTGCGTGCCTACTTGGTCACGGCCGTGTAGTTGTGTGGCCGTTTGTTAACATTTTGGGTTTGGGGCGTGACAAATTTAAGTGGTATCAAAGAATTCTCGATTTCATTTAACTATGATATTAGTTTCCAAGCAGAAATCTTCTGATTTAGTGTGTTGGGCTATCTAACTCGTGTATAGTTTGGCATCCTTAGGTGCCATTTGATATGATAGACCTTTTTGTTTGTGTTTGTCTAATTCTAATTGGGTTTACCTCACAGAATGTTGCCTTATAGAGCTACTAGCAGAAGTGGTGCCGAATTGTCGTGATAGGAATCTGCTGTTAGGGAAGTCACCGCTGAAGAGGACATGGAAGTTCCTACTAAAGAGGGGGTAAATATGGGTGGCAACCAGGGAGTTATGATAGATTTAATAAGGAAAGTGGTAGGGTTGGCACGTGAGCAGAGGCAGCGCCAAGCGCCAACTGACACACCCCTTGATTGTGTGTACCACAAGTGCACGGGTTATCGAAGTAATAAAGTACCCTAGTGAGTGGGTAGTTGTATCGACAGGGAATAGTGCTCAGAAACACTAGTATTGCTATTTAACTATGGTGAAGATGATTCAAGAGTGGTGTGAACAATACCAATGCAAATAGAAATAAAGTAAAGAAGAAAGAGACACAATCGAAAAGTAATAGAGGAAATCGATAAAGAATGGGGCACCAGGACATTGCTCACCCTAGGACTATTGTTTCAAATATAAAACCAATCATTATGTCTCCTAACTGATGTCTAATGAGTCATGGAAGTCCTAAGACACACGATCCCAAACCTAAGTTCAACCGTGACTAACCCTCACACTAGGCCCTGACGGAAAGGGATACTCTTGACGCCTCACACTGTGTGGGGTTGCATGAAGACTTGGGGTCTCTAAGTGATAACCCCTATTCCCTAAAATAGATCTAACCCTTTGGTCCAGGAGAAAGACCCCTAGTCATGATTAAGCCCCAACACTAAGGATTGCTTTAATGCTTCACTCTATTTCTTGCGCAACTAAGCCCCAATGGAGTTTGTCTTTTAGCACTTCACTCTATCATGACAGCAAAGAATTCTTGGAACATGGAGGTAGGATAAATCACATCAGAAGGGAAAGGGGATGTTCTGCTACCTCTCGACTCACCTTCTCAACCCTGTCCAACCTAGCTTTCTCTAACCCTCATGGTGTGCCACTCATCCATAAAGATTACCAAGATAGATTCTCAATCCTAGTGTCACTCTAAGGGAAAATCAATTCAACAAGAATTCAAGGTTGCAACTCAATTAAAAACATTAATTAAAAAAACATAATAGAAGGTCAATGAAACAAAATCATCCTAGGGTTTACAAGTCCAAGCACCCACTAGGGGTTTAGCTCTCCATGGAGAAAAGATACAATTAATAGTGAAATCGAATGCAAAAGTATACAATCCATAAGTAAAAACCCCTCATAATCTGTATCGATGGTTTTAGTGGAGTAGCCTCGTCCTCTCCAAGGGTTCCCTCATCAAGCCTTGGGCATACCTCGCCGAATCGATGCCGACAAAAGTTCCCCAAAAACTATCTTCCAAAGGAACATGATGTCAAAGGCACTACAACCACTCTAAAGACCTAGCCAATGCCTCTCCAAACCGTAGCCGCGAGCATCTCTAAAGATGGGGTAAAGATGAGAAAAGGATTGGAAAATGGGTCCCTAAAACGTCTGAAATCGCATCTATAAATATGGCTGGAATCGGGCATCTACACGGGTATGTGGAATTTCAACACGCCCGTGTGATTTTTCAGGATACTGATTTTTTGCTAGATGTAAACAGTAACTACTACATTGATTTGCTATAGTAGACTACTACAGTACTTCACCAAAATACTCCCTAATCCACACTTTTCATCGAGGCCACATGAATGGGCACACATCCATGCGGTAGATCGCTTTACATCTTCAACTAAACCATATTGATGAAGATCTTGCTAATCTTGCACAAGTCGAAACACATAAGTGTGACTGCCTTTGTGCCCCTCCAAATTGTATATTCAGTGGAGCATAATGGAGGTTGGCATACACTCACATGCCTTTGCTCGTAAATTGTGTCTTCACGTTTGTTCACTCCAAGACTTCAACAACAAATGCATCCATGATCTAGTTTTAGTTTATTTATTCCACAATTGCCTTCAAAACCCTTCATGTAAAAAAAAACACAAATACACACAAATAAGCGAAAAAATCTGAGAAAAGTAATGCTCAATATAAGAAAAGAATACTTCATATTGCTAATACACAAGCACTTTTCAGCAACACCACCCCCACCACTCCCTCCTCCTCCATCAGCAGCACCAAAGGACAAAACAATGATGGAATTCATGAGATCTGGTCTACCCCCATTTGAGGGCACTACCAATCTTGATGAAGTGAAAGTTTGGGTAGAGGAAATGGAGAAGGCATTCACAGTAATGAAGTGCACCGATGAAGAAAAGCTTAGGTTTGGGGTGTACATGCTCAAGGGTCCGGCGAACCACTGGGATAAAGGAGAACTTTGTATTCATCAAGGGAAGGAGTCTGAATCTTGGGAACAACTTAGGATAGCCCTTTTCTGCAAGTACTTCACCAAGGACAAGATGGTTCATTTGAGAGAAAGTTTATTAATCTGGCTTAGGGAAGTATGACTATTGATGAGTATGAGATGGAGTTTGACAGGCTTTCCACGTATGGTCCGAAAATTGGTGGATGATGACCAAAGCAGTGCTAGACGCTTCGAGGGAGGCTTACATGCAAACATTCATTGGGGGTTAGCCGCTCTACACCTAACTAGCTATGTAGAGGTCGTGGGGTGTGCTAAGTCCCTGGATACTTTGTATGTATTGATACTAAGTATCAGCAGAAGAAATTTCAGAAGAAGAGAGACAAAAGCTTTGATAATCAAGGAAACCGTTGGTCTGGAGGTGGAGGAATACATAGGTTGGATGCAGAGCAGAGTGTGTCCCTGACTATTAATGGACCGCCAACTCCACGATCTGGGTGGTTCTCATTTGTTCACCCATATTCTGATCAGAGAGGTTGTGTCACATGTGGAGGTGCTCATGCGACTGCAGATTACAGGTGTACTACAGGAGCTTACTTTAGGTGTGGAAGTTTGGAGCATCGTTTTGCAAGGTGTCCACAGCAGTCTTCTGGAGCACAAAAGGCATCTAGTGGGCAGAACTATAGGTATGTGCCTGCACCAAAGCCTCAAGTTTCCTCAGGTCAGTGCGTCAGAAAGGAGTTGATGAGTAAGCAGCCATCTTCTTTAACTCATCCGAATGCAGGAAAGCCGATGACACATGGATGTGTTTATGTGATGACTGAGAAGGATGCCCATGCCTCTAATGTAATGGTGTGAGGTACTTTATCAGTTTATTCTACAAATGCTTGCTCATTATTTGATTCTAGGGGCTACGCATTCGTTTTATCTTGTCTGTATTTATTCGTAAGCATGTCTTGCCTTTTATAGCTGTGGAATATGACTTGTGTGTCGCTACCCCTTTGGGAATTGATGTTGTTCTTAATAGAGCCTGTGAGAATTGTCCAATTATCATTACTGGTCATGAGTTGCTAGCTTGCCTGCATGTTTGACCATTAGCGATTATGATATTATTTTGGGGAATAGATTTTCTACCCGCTTGTCATGCTGTAGTTAATTGTTATACAAAAGGGTAGTCTTCAAAACTCCCTGGAGAAGTAGAGTTCACCTTTCATGGGAGTGAGTCTGCATCACTGCCTCATGTGATTTCGGCCTTACAAGCTTGGAAATTACTCTTAGGTGGATACTCGGGATTTCTTGCAATAGTGGTTGATGAAAACCTAGAAGGGCTAGTGTTAGAGGCTATTCCAGTGGTTAATGAGTTTCATGATGTTTTTCCTGAAGATCTCCCTATTCTACCTCCATAAAAAGAAGTGGAGTTTGTTATTGATTTAGTTCCGGGAACTAGCCACATCTCTAAAGCTCCTTACAGGACGGCTCCTACTAAATTGAAGGAGCTGAAGAAGCAACTTGAGTAACTTTTGGAGAATGGTTTTATTGGGCCTATTGTTTCTCCGTGGGGTGTTCTAGTGTTATTTGTGAAGAAAAAAAATGGCACATTGTGATTGTGCATCGACTACGAGAGTTGAAACAAGGTAACAGTAAAGAACAGATATCCACTACCACGGATCGAGGATCTTTTCGATTAGTTGCAGGGTTCCCGAGTATTTTCCAAAATTGACCTTAGAGTAGGATAACACCATTTGAAGATCAAGCAGGAAGAAGTGTTGAAATATGCATTCTGAACTCACTATAGGCACTATGAGTTTCTTGTAATGCTGTTCGGGATGACGAATGCACCAGTTGCTTTTATGGACCTGATGAATTGAACCTTCAAACCCCTCATGGATAGGTTTGTAGTTGTGTTTATTAATGATATTCTGGTCTATTCAAAAAGCCGAGAAGAGCATGAAGAGCATTTGAAGATTATGTTGGGGATCTTGAGAGAGAAGAAGTTGTTTGCAAAATTTTTGAAGTACGAGTTTTGTTGGTCATGTTATAAAAAAGATGGTATTTTTGTTGATCCCAAAAAGGTTGAGGTAATTGTTGAGTGGAAGAGGCCAACCAGTATGACAGAGGTTCGCAGCTTTTTGGGGTTAGCTAGTTACTATAGACTGTTTGTGGAGGGGTTCTCAGTCTTGGCAGCACCATTAATAAAGCTTACAAGGAAAGAAACAAAATTTCAGTGGTCTAATTAGTGCGAGCAGAGTTTCCAAGAGTTAAAACAGCGGTTGGTGTCTATAACTATTCTCATACTTCCATTTCCTGGTGGAGGGTTTATCATATATAGTGATGCTTGCATGACTAGTTTGGGGTTTGTCCCAATGCAAAATGAACATATGGTGGCATACGCCTCAAGGCAATTAAAGCCTTTTGAGGTATATTATCCCACTCATGATTTGGAGCTAGCTGTAGTAATTTTTGCATTGAAGATTTGGAGGCATTACTTGTATAGGGAGGCTTGTGAGGTGTTTACTGATCACAAGAACCTGAAATACATTTTCACTCAGAAGGAACTGAATATAAGGCAGAGGAAATGGTTGGACTTATTGAAAGATTATGATCTGACTATCAGTTATCATCCTGGGAAGGCAAATGTGGCAGTTGATGCACTTATCAGGAAGTCTTTTGGCAGTGCAGCTACATTGATCACTTCCTAGAGACCTATCCTAGAGGATATGAGGAGAATGGAATTACAGGTGATCTTGCATGGTACAAGAGGTACTTTGACGAGTTTAGTTGTGCAGCCTACTTTATTCAAAAGAATTAAAGCAGTACAAGAGGAAGACAATTATTTGCAGAAGATTTGACAAGAAGTGGAAAGTAGCACTCTAGTTTAGTTCAAAGTTCATGAGGATGGCTCAGTAAGGTTCAGGGATCAGATTTGTGTTTTAGATAATTTAGAGTTAAAAAAGGAAATCTTAGAAGAAATCTATTACACCAATTATTTGTTTCATCCTGGCAACAGAAAAATGTACAAGGATTTGAAAAGTATTATTTGGTGGAATAACATTAAGCCGGAGATTGCACAGTTTGTGGCACAATGTTTAACCTATCAGTAGGTTAAGGTGGAGCATCAGAGACTCGCAGGACTTCTTCAGCCACTTCCTATTCCTTAGTGGAAGTGGGAGAATATTGCAATAGATTTTGTGTCTAGGTTTCCTCAAATCAGCAAAGGTTTTTAACAGTGTGTGGGTTGTGGTAGATAGGTTGACCAAGTCTGCTCATTTCTTGGCTATCAGGAATGGCATGACTTTAGAGAAGCTAGCTGAGCTGTACATTGATCAGGTTGTGAGGCTTCATGGTGTTCTTGTCACAATTGTGGTAGATCGGGATACTCGGTTCGTGGCACACTTTTGGAAGATCCATACGGCCGTGTGGAAATTACAGTACACTTTTGGAAATACTGTAGCAAAATCAATGTAGTAGTTATTATTCACAGATTGCAAAAAAATCATCTTCTGAAAATCCATACGGCCGCTTGGAAATTCCACACGCCTGTGTGGATGCCTGATTCCAGCCCCTATAAAAGCCACTGATAAATGCTTGTGTGATAAGAATGCAAAGTATTCTTTCCTTATGATGAGCATTATTTTTATCGGGTTTTAACACTAATATGTGTGTATTTATGTTATTTTCGTGCATATAGGGTTGTGAAGCTGAATCTTGGAGAAAGAAGCCAATGTAGTTCATGAGTGCACCATTTTGAGGAAATCTTGAGATGGGTCAATTGTGAAAACATAAATCGGGTTCAAGATGCTAGAATGTGTGCCAACCTCCTTTTATTCAAGCTAGCGCAATGATTTGGAGGGGCACAAAGCAGTCACATTCTATGTATTCCGGCTTGTGCATGTGTAATGAGATCTCCACCAATGCGGCAATTCATTGAAGAACCAAAGCGATCTACGAAGTAAACGTGTGCGGATTTACGTTACCTACATGAAAGCTTAGTTTCGGAAGTGTTTCGGATCGGTACTATAGCAGAGTAATGTAGTAATGCTGTAGGAAAATACTATAGCAGGTACTGCTCATTGTCAGCTGAAGAAGGAGTTTTCTAGAGAAGCAACACGGGCGTGTGGAAATTCCACACTCCCGTGCATTAATTCCACATGGGCCGTGTGAAATATTCACAGGGGCGTGTGGACTCCCGATTCCAGGCCTTTAAAAACCAATTTCAGCCCCGATTTCAGCATTCTTTTCTCAATTTTTCCCCAACTTGAGAGAGGGTTGCGGCTAGGGTTTTGAGAGGTATTGTCTAGGGATTGGGAAAGATTCTATGGCTTTGAGATAGCGCATCCGTTTGGAAGAAAGTTAGTGGGAGAGCATTCATCGGCATCGATCCGGCGAGGTGTATCCTAGGCCGGACAAAGGGACCTTTGGACAAGTAGAGGACTCTCCACAAGACCGTCGTGATGACTATTGAGACGGTTTTCTATGTATTTATTGCTTTTACATTCGATTTTATTGATTGTAATTAGCTCCATGGAGAGCTAAACCCCTAGTGGGTACTTGGATTGTGAACCCTAGGATGTATTCGTTTCATTGAGCCTTGTTATTATGCTTTCATTAATTGATGTTTTTATTGAGTTCCAATCTTGAATACTTTGATTGTATGAATAATCCCTTAGAGTGACACTAGGGTTGAGAGTTCTTATTGGTAACCCTTGTGAGTGAGTGATACACCACGAGAGTTAGACAAATCTAGATTGGAGAGGGTTGAGAGGGTGAGTCGAGAGGTAGTGGAGCGTCCCCTTTCCCCTCAGGTGTGGTTTATTCCACCTCCAATTCCAGAAGTTCTTTGCGGTCATAGTAGAATGAATGGGCTAAGAGATATCCTTCCGCTGGGGCTTAGTTGCGAGTGCAATGGAGTGAAGCATTGAAGTGATTTTAGCATCTAGGGCTTAGTTATGGCCAGGGATCTTCCGCCTGGACCAAAGGGTTGAAGCTCTCCCCATCCCGAGAAGACACAGGGGCGCGTGGTTACCCCTGTGAGTTGGGCCTGTGAATGTCCACGCCGGTGCGGAATTTCTGCACCGGCGTGCGAAACACTTAGCGATTCTTCCCGGTTGGATAGAGAAGCCACAGGGGCGTGCGACTGCCCCTATGGGTAGGGCACATCGGCGTGGGTATTTTTTGCATGCTCATGTGGATGCATTCAGAAGAAGTGAGTGTTTTCCCGAGAGCGTTCAGGGGCGTGCATCTTCCCTTGTGAAGCTCTCTTGTGGAGGCGCATGGGCGTGGGTAATTTTCACACTCCCGTGTGGATGCACAGAACGCCAACAGGCGCGAGTCCTTTTAAAAAGATCATCATTTCTTCTCATTTTCACACTTCCCATTCGTCTGCAAGTACACTCACCCTTTCCCCCAATTTCGTGTTGCCAATTTGGAGGGACATTTTACTTGGTTTTCAGGCCAATTCAAAGTTTTTAATCTGAACTCATCGGTAAACCCTTATCTTTTATTTTTTTTCTTCATCAATTCTTTGATTTTTAATCAACAAAACCAGTCAATCATGCTTCGTTTCTACAATTAGAATGATTATACATGTTTAGAATGAAGTTACAAAGAATTTAAAAATGTATTATTAGATTTTTGTGGCGCGGTCGTGCGTTTGTTCATGCCCCGTAGATCAACATGAGCGTGCGGAAATTCTGCACGACCATGGGGATTTCTGCAGTATTACTTAACTAACTGGTTTGATAAATTTTCTATCAAATTTTGCAGATTAAGGCACTGGGTCAAAGAAGCAAGCCGAGAAACGGCCGTGTGAGTCTTTCACCAAGTCAGATAGTATAAGATTCACTATCCCTGAGCATCAGGCTTGTTTTGAGCGACTATCGAGACTTCGGTTCGGACAGACTCTATTCCTGGACACTAGCATATTGAGAGATTTACGGCAAGGAGATGAGTTCACGGATGAAGTCGAGGATCTCGTTTCAGTGGGTGGATGGAGGCAGTTATTGTCGATTAAGGAGCCAGCCATTCATTAGCTCACACTTGAGGTCTTATTTTCATTCGAGTTCGATAGAACTTATGCAAGATTCGACAGCCTCAATGCCATTTAGTTTAATGTATTTAGACAGTACCATAGCATGACCATCACTTAGTTTTAAGTTTCAGCTTAGCTTGTATTAGGAGGCATTTATAGACACTGAGGAGTATTCCGAGTTATCGACAGATTACCATAGTGCGTTGATGTATGAAGCGACTCTCATAAGTCGGATATTAGTTATGCCCTAATGAGAGAAAGAGCTATTTCATGGGATGTGTGAAAGCTACCACCCCGGTAGAAAGAGCTACCACCTCGAAAGTGTGAAAGCAACCTTAGCGGCCGCTTTGGAAAGGGCTACGTTAGAGGATGTGTGAAGCTACTACCTTTTTTTTTTGAATTTTTTGCTACCTCTTGTAGATAAATAAGTCCTTTTTACATAGGACTTTCAGATGTATAATTTGGGTTAACTTTGAGTGAGTTCACACACTTACAGAATTTTTGGTTTGTTGTCCTTTTTTATTCAAGTTTTTAGCTAGAGCATTGATTTTCGTATTTAGTGTTTGAAATTTCCCTTACTTTTAGAATGCTCTATTTGCATGCTTTGGTGAACCTAAGGCCAAGCACTTCCAATATTTCCTTCATCTATATGTACAATGTTTTAATTTTTGCTTGAGGACAACCAAAAGCTAAAGTCTATGGGAGTTTGATAAGTGCTTGTGTGATAATAATGCAAAGTTTTCTTTCCTTATGATTATCATTACTTTGATCGGGTCTTAACACTAATATGTGTGTATTTATATTATTTTCATGCATATAGGGTTGTGAAGCCGAATCTTAGAGAAAGAAGCCAATGTAGATCGTAAGTACACCATTTGGAGGAAATCTTGAGAAGGTTCAAACACGAACAAATAAGTCCGGTTCAAGATGCTAGAATCTGTGCCAACCACCGTGTATTCAAGCTAGCGTAATGATTTGGAGGGGCACAAAGGCAGTCACATTCTAAGTATTCCGGCTTGTGGATGTGTAATGAGATCTCCACCAACACGGCCATTCATTTAAGAAGCAAAGCGATCTACGACATAAATGTGTGCCCGTTTACGTTACCTCAATGAAAGCATGGTTTCGGGAGTGTTTCAGACTGGTATCGTAGCAGAGCACTACAGCAAGACTAGGATAAAATGCTGTAGCAGGTACTGTTCACGGCGGGCCGAAGAAGGAGTTTTCCAGAGAAACCACACAAACGTGTGGAAATTCCACACGCCCGTGAGTAATTCTACATGGGCCTTGTGAAATATTCAAAGGGCATGTGGATTCTTGATTCCAGCCCTTTAAAAGCCTATTTTAGCCCAGATTTCAGCAATATTTCTCCATCTTTTCCCCAACTTGAGAGAGGGTTGTTGCTAGGGTTTTGAGAGGTATTAGCTAGGGATTGGGAGAGGTTTCACAACTCTGATATTGCGCATCCATTTGGAAGAAGGTTAGTGGGAAAGCTTTAGTTGGCACTGATCCGGGGAGGTGTATCCTAGGCCGGACAAAGGGACCTTTGAGACAAGTAGAGGACAAAGACCGTTTGTCACGACTATCGAGGGGGTTTTCTATGGATTTATTGCTTTTACATTCGATTACATTGATTGTAATTAGATCCATGGAGAGCTAAACCCCTAGTGGGTACTTGGATTATGAACCCTAGGATCTATTCATTTCATTGAACTTTGTTATTATGCTTTCATTAATTGATGTTTTTATTGAGTTCCAATCTTGAATGGTTTGATTGTATGAATACTCCCTTAGAGTGACACAAGGGTTGAGAGTTCTTGTTGGTAACCCTTGTGAGTGAGTGACACACCACGAGAGTTAGACAAATCTAGATTGGAGAGGGTTAAGAGGGTGAGTCAAGAGGTAGTAGAGCGTCCTCTTTCCCCTCCGGTGTGGTTTATTCTACCTCCAATTCCTCAAGTTCTTTGTGGTCATAGTAGAGTGAGTGGGCTAAGAGATACCCTTCCACTGGGGCTTAGTTGCGAGTGCAATGGAGTGAAGCGTTGAAGTGATTTTAGCATCTAGGGCTTAATTATAGTCAGGGACCTTCCGCCTGGACCAAAGGGTTAGGTCTACATATAGGAAGAGGATTTATCACTTGGAATCACTAGAACTCATTGCAATTCTATACGAGTGTGAGGTTGAGAGATTATTCAATTTCTCCTCCGGGACATGTATATGGTTAGGCATGGTTGACCTTAGATTTGGGACCATGTATTAAAGGATCTCCACGACTCATTAATGCATTAGTTAGGAAGGATAATAGAAGGTTTTTGCACTTGAAACGATTGTTCTAAGCCGATCAATATCCGAGTACCCCATCTATATCGATTGCCTTACCTCTCTTTTACTGGCTTTCTCTCTTATCTCTTTTACTTTTGTTTGCATTACATCTGGTCACACAAATTACTATTCATATTTCACTTAGTTAAGAAAAAATTTAAGTGTTTTTACTCCCTACTCCCTGTGGATATGATACCCACTCACCTGGGATTTTATTACTTTGACATAACCGTGCACTTACGGTTTACATGCATATTCGGTCGTGTCAGGCGCAATTTCAGACGATGTAAATAATCCTTTTCCAATCCTTTTCTCATAGTTTCCCCATCTTTGGAGGCGCTTGCCGCTAGGGTTTGGAGATGCTTTGGTTAGATCTTTGGAGTGGTTCTACGGCCATTAACACCTCATTCCTTCGGATGATAGTTATTGAAGGAGCTACCATCGACATCGATTCGGCGAGGTGAATCCTGGGCTCTGATGAGGGAACCCTTGGAGAAGACGAGGCAACTCCACAAGACCATCAATATGGACTATGAAGGTTTTTACTTTTGGATTTCATGCTTTTACATTCGAATTCGTTATTAATTATATCTTGCTCCATGGAGAACTAAACCCTAGTGGATACTTGGACTTGTGAACCCTAGGATGATTTTTTTCATTGATATTTCATTATGTTTCTTTAATTGATGTTTTTAATTGAGTTCTAACATACCCCTTATGAGTGCGTACGGCAAGTGTACAGGTTATCGAAGTAATAAAGTACCCTGGTGAGTGGGTAGTTGTATCTATAGGGAATAGTGCTCAAAACACTAGTATTGCTATTTAACTATGGTTAAGATGATTCAATAGTGGTGTGAACAATAACAATCCAATAGAAATAAAGAAAAGAAGAAAGAGACACAATAGATAAATAGGAGAGGCAATCGATTGAAAATGGGTCACCCGAATATTGCTCACCCTAGGACTGTTGTTACAAGTCCAAGATCAATCATTATATCTCCTAACTGATGTCTAACGAGTCATGAAAATCATAAGACACACTGTCCCAAACCTAAGGTCAACCGTGACTAACCCTCACACTATGCCCCGGCGGAAAAGGATACTAGTGATGCCTCACACTGTGTGGGGTCGTATGAAAATTTGGGGATTCCAAGTGATAAACCCTATTCCCTAATAAAGATCTAACATTTGGTCCAGGCAAAAGACCTCTAGTCATAATTAAGCCCCAACACTAAAGATTACCTCATCACTTCACTCTATTGCTCGCACAACTAAGCTTCAGTGGAGTTTGTCTCTTAGCACTTCACTCTATTGCAACCGCAAAGAACTCTTAGAACGTGGAGATAGGATAAATCACATCGAAGGGAAAGGGGACGTTCCACTGCCTCTCGACTCCCCTAACCTAGCTTTGTCTAACACTCATAGTGTGTCACTCATCCACAAGGATTACCAAGATAGATTATCAACACTAGTGTCACTCTAGGGGAAAATTAATTCAACAAACATTCAAGGTTGGAACTCAATTAAAAACATCAATTAAAAAAAATTAAAAATCAATGAAACAAAATCATCCAAGGGTTTACAAGTCCAAGCACCCACTAGGGGTCTAGCTATCCATGGAGCACGATACAATTAATAATGATATCGAATGTAAAAGCATGCAATCCATAAGTAAAACCCCTCGTAGTCTGTATCGATGGTCTTGTGGAGTTGCCTCGTCTTCTCCAAGGGTTCCCTCGTTAAGCCTAAGGCACAACTCGCCGAATTGATGCTGATAAAAGCTCCCCCAATAACTATCTTCCGAAGGAACGCGGTGTCGAAGGCTGTAGAATCACTCAAAGACCTAGCCAAAGCCTCTCCAAACCCTAGCCGTGAGCAACTCCAAAGATGGGGAAAAGATGAGAAAAGAATTCCTTAAAATGTCTAAAATCGAGACCTAAATAAGGCTAGAATCGGTCATCCACACGGGCGTGTGGAATTTCCACACGCCCATGTGAAATTCCAGGAATCTATTTACTGCGATCTGTGAACAGTAACTATTATAGTGATTTTGTTACATTGATTTTCTACAGTAATTGTTGTAGTACTTTGCCAAAAATACTCCCGAATCCACACTTTTCATCAAGGCCACATGAATGGGCACATATCCATGCTGTAGATCGCATTGTGTCTTCAATACAATCTAGATTGACGAAGATCTTGCTAGCATTGCATAAGTTGGAACACATGAGTGTGATTTCCATTGTGCCCCTCCAATTTGTATGTTCGCTTGAGCACAATGGAAGTTGGCATACACTCACATGTCTTTGAGCACAACTTGTGTCTTCACGTTTATTCAATCCAAGACTTCATCAAAAATTACATTCATGATCTACTTTAGTTCCTTTCTTCCACACTTGTATCCCCAACCTTTCATGCACAAAAGAACACAAATACACATGCATAAGTGATAAAATCTGAGAAAATTAATGCTCAATGTAAAAAAAGAATACTTCGTAGTACTAATACACAAGCACTTATCAAACTCCCCCGCACTTAAGCTTTTACTTGTCCTCGAGAAAAAATAGAACATTAAACCATATAATAAGGAAAATTGGAAGTGCTTGGCCTTAGGTTCACCAAAAGCATACAAGGGAAGCATTCTACAAGTAAGGAAAAATTTCAACACCGAATAAGAAAAATCAATGCTTTAGCTAAAAATTTGAATAAAAAAGGACAACAACCTGATATCGTGTAAGTGTTCGTAAACTCACTCAAGTTAACCCAATGTATACTCCTCAAAGCACTAAGTAAGAGGGACTTATTTATTTAACAAAAGGAAAGAAAAGGTAGTAGCTTCACACATCCTCTAAAGTAGTCATTTCCTAAGTAGCCTCTAAGGTTCAAGGTGGTAGCTCTTTCTACCGGGATAGTAGCTTTGACTCATCCCATGAGATAACTCTATCTCTCATTGGGTTATAAGTAGTATATGACTTATGATAATAGTATCATACTGCATAGGTGGTAGCTCTTTCCACCACACAATGTATAACCAAACACATATATACATACAATTTTTTTCAATGAAATTAAAAAAAGAAACAAACTAAAACAGTCCCTTAAACATCAAACTTGAGTTTCCACAAGGTTTAATGAGTGAGTAGTGCAAGAAGTGTCAATCGGGCAAAAATTCCTAAGAATTCAAGTAAAACTAGAGCATGAGAAAATTTAATGTTAAAAATTCTCCTAAACTCAAAAATACAAGCATTACAACTAAGATGAACCGTCATTGCCTACATGAGCATGAATAGTGAAGCATAAGTATAGAAAATATGCAATGTGAACTCCCCCCCAGACACTTAAGATGTACATTGCCCTCGATATACGCATGTAAGCATAATAAAAAGTATAACAATCAAAAACATGTGTGAAGATGTCAATTAAAACAATACTCCCCTAAACCTAATGGTATGTTTGATGGAGCTATATTCAATGAGAGTTGAGTTCTAATGTGTTGTAGAGCACACACGGCCATGTGAATACCACATTGACCGTGTGCATAACTAATCCTCAGATTCCAGACTCACAAGACCATCTGCACGTATACACAAGGGGATTCAATGAAGCTCAACAAAAACAAAATAACTCGAGTATATAAAGATATGAAAATGAAATACAACTCGAAAGAACTAAAAATAAAGAATAACTCAGAAGGAGGATCTTTTCTGAGTAGTACAAGTCCAAAATAATGCAAAAATAAAATACTAAAAAAAAGCAACAAAGAATAAAGACAGCTCAAGTATCAGTGTCAACGGCTGGCTCTGCTACTATTGCTGGATCAATTGATGCTGGTGGCGGTAATGGAGGTGTAGGAGATGTTGGAGGAGTCCGTGGGTCTCATTACAAATGGGGAGGTCGCGTCTCGCTCTAATTGCTATTGTAGAATGTCGAGATGTGCCATCACCTCTATGTTGTTCACAGCCTATGTAGCGCGAACCTCAGCTAAATCCCGCTGTAAGACTCCTACGGGGACTCTTGAGCCTCTCAAAGCAATCATGGGCTCGAGAAGGAGAAAAGATCAGCACTGGTGGTGGCTCCTGTGCTACAGGGGTGCATCGGTCTCCATTTGCACCTGCTAGGGCTCTTGCACTAGCTGAGACCCCTCTGTTGTGTCACCCTCGGCCTCAGCTATCTCAAGTGGGGTCATGATCATCACATAGACACCATCCTTATACCGGCGGATCATCCCCATCAACCGCATGGTCTCCAAGCCGAGGAAAGACGACACTATCGCCTTCTCGGTCCCTCTAGTAGAGTCTAGTAAACACATCTCGATGATGAGTTTGGTGATGTACGGGCCTGAGAAGAGGACTCTAACTCTCGCACACTATCCCTGGTGTCATAGATACTCGCCAAAATGTATCCCAAATGTAATAGCTCGCTCTGTACCATGGAGTATAAGTATAATAGCTACTGTCTGCTCAAAACTCCAGTACTGCCACCGTGGCCATTCACTAATCTGCTCAGGATAGAGTGAACGTATCGGTAAGCGGGTTGGGAAAGGCATGTCACCTTCGAGACTCCTGGCTCATAGTGCCCCTGTCCACACAATGCCCTGTAGGCACCTGCGGTGTCAAACTACCAGGATAATCTCTCGATAACCACTCATACTCCTCTATACTAATGAATGCAACCCAATCGAAACTGAAAACTGTATGATGCTGATAGTGTGATACTGTCTGAAGGCTTTGAACTAGATGGCGTCGATGCTCTCGAAACTAGAATATGAGCAATCAAACTCAAACGACGCCAATACCTCCAAGGTCAACATGCAAATAGTAGGCTCTCGAATCGACAATAAAAGCCTCGAGCTACCCATGGACAACTACTCCTCAACCTCGTCGCCCATCTCATCCCCCAACTGAATCTCTCTCAGTGCACTCACATCTGGGAACCACAACGTTCCAAACTTGAGTTTCGCTAATGTCTCGAAATGAGCTTGATACTCGGGGATCATGAACTCTAACTGCTTCGGAGAGGGCTTTTCGGGGATGCTTGCCCGGCCGCTTTCTTTGTTCTGGGGGCCATATCTACAAGAATTGAAAAAGAAATCAATCAACCAAACTCATAACTCAATACTGTAGGAATCCACATGGTCGTGTGGAAATTACACACGCCGATGTGGATCTTCGGGGCGTGAAAGCCTCACGGCCACTATGCAAAAATCACCCAAATACACCATTAATACATTTTAAAATCACTCTCAAAGCAAATATCATCCATTTAAGCATGAAATCAAAGCAATATTTACCAATTTAGACAAAATAAATAAAGATTGGAGAAGAAAAGGAGAAAGAGGGCTTACCTACGAAATGTAAAAAGAAAACCTTGAAAACGACTGGAAAATGCTCTAAAATCTCCCCAAACAATCGGCAAGATGGTCAGGAGAGCAAAAGGAGACATTCTTTGAGTATGAAGATGTTTAAAAATGAAAAGGCGCATGTGAATTATAAAGAAAAGTCGCGGCCTTTTAAGTTCTGTACATCCACACGGGCATGTGGAAATTACCCATGCCCGTGTGACTCCAAAAGGGAGCTTCACAGGGGCAAACACACGCCACTGTGTTCGCTCAGGATAGCTCAAGATGTCTTTGAACGTATCCACACTAGCGTGTGTAAATTCCCCACTCCCGTGTGCCTAACCCACAGGGGCACCCAGATGCCCCTAATGTGCTCTCTGTCCAACTAAAAAAATGGCAAAGTGTTCCACACGCCCCTGTGGAAATTCCACACGGGCGTGTGGATGCTCACAGGAGTACTCACATGCCCCTGTGTCTTCTCGGGATGGAAGAGAACTCTCTACAGAGTTTCACATGGGCATATGGAAATTATCCACGCCCGTATGTAGTTCACAAGGTCATCCATAGGGGCATTCACATGCCCCTGTGTCCTCTCGGGATGAGCTTTGAGCGGAAACACACACCCGTGTGGAAATTCCACACGGCCATGTGTCTTCTCTAGATGACTTAGAAAAATTACAGACTCTACAGAAGAATTTCTACACACTCATACACACAGAGCCTGCATATACTCTGAAAACCTTATCAGAAAATCATTAAAAACATGCTCAAATGACCTAGAACTTCGCCAATCACAATTAAGCACACTTAAACACCAACAATCCACGAGAAAAAAATGCAGTAATAGTATGTAAAAGATCAAGACACCAACACTCATGCTCTTATTCATTCAAATACTAAATTAACCCTAGAAAAGCTATAAAGACTTGGGTTGCCTCCCAAGAAGCACTTGTTTAACATCACTAAGCTTGACATAACTCTTCTTACCTCATGGGAGTTAATAGATGAAAGTTGTCCTCTTACCTACAACTTGAAAGCATGATACACTTAATTGTTTCAAGATAGAGGGAGAGTTATCTAGCTTGTTACCACACAAGGGTCCGTCATCCTTGCTCCTTGCTTGCACATCCCCACTAGCATTAGGGCACTTCTTGCGACGTCTCCTTGCTCTTTTCATCTTTTGGACCATCCTCTTAATGATCCCCTAAGATGGTTGCGTCTTGTCCCTCTAGACCAAGTGATAAAACTTCTTCATTCTCCACTTCTTGATCTAGCAACCCCTCATATCGGTCCAGACACATCACTTTCTGCACGTATTCATCAATTAACTCATCAATGATGTCAAGAACATATAATGTATCATCAAAATCAAGAGAATATCATATGGCTTCGGTGAGGCGGTATGTTAACTTGTCATTACCAACTCTTTGTATCAACTCCCCACCGTCCATGTCAATGAGAGCCTTGGAAGTGGGCAAGAATAGCCTCCCAAGTATCAATGGAACCTCGACATCCTCATCAACATCCAACACCACAAAGTCTACAGGAAATATATACTTGTGGACTTTTACAAGTACGTCTTCAATGATACCCCTCGGATGTCTAACTGTTCAATCGCCCAATTGAAGTGTCATCCAAGTGGGTCTAGGCTCTCCCAAACCTAGCTTCTAAAAGAAAGTATAAGGTATGACGTTGATGCTAGCCCCTGAATCCACCAATGCCTTTTCTTCCCCCAAATTACCAATGTTGCATGGAATGATAAAGTTTCTAGGGTTCTTCTTCTTATTCGGCATATTCTTTTAGCAACACCACCGAACAAGAGGCATCTAAGATCACAGATGTACTCTCCTCCAACTTCCTCTTGTTGATCAAGAGGTCCTTGAGAAGCTTTCCATAGCAAGGTATTTGAGACAACGCCTCTGCAAATTGAATGTTGATGTGTAACTCCTTGAATAGACCTAAGAACTTCTTGCATTTCTCATCGTTTTGGTCATTCTTCAGTCTTGAAGGATAAGGATTCTTAGCTTGTATGGTAGGGATGCCACCTCCTTCACTTTGGTTTTCTCCTCAACTTCTATGACTCGGGTAGCTCAACATTGGTCTTCTCACTAGGTAGCCTACTCTCAAATTCACAACCACTTCTCAAAGTAATCGCCTTCATATGCTCTCTTGGATTGGTCTCCGTGTTGCTAAGAAAACTCCTTTTGAGGTCTTTCGGAGATTGACTTCGCAATTTGTCCCACTTGGATCTCCAAGTTGTGCAATGAAGCCGTGTGGTTGCAAAGTGTGGCATCAACCGATTGAAATCTTGTATCCGATGATGAAATAAACTTAGTCAAAGCCTTCTCTAAGTTGGTCGTCCAGTTTTCCAACCTTGGAACTCTATTCTCCATGTTCGGGGCTTGTTGTTGTGATTGGAATCCCGGTGGCCGCCACTCTAGGAGAAGTTGGAGTGTCTAACTTGTTAATCAATGACATAACCTGGGCTGCCAATGATGTGACTGCATCGATCTCATGAAGTCCGGCTACCTTCTTTCTGTCCCGTATGTTCAACTAATAACTGTTCATCTTTCGATGAGATGTTGGACTTTGTCAGGGGTCTTGCTTCCTAAGGTACCTCCTGCTGCAACATCAAGTAATTGCTTCGTGCTTGGGTTCAAATGACTATAGAAAGTTTGAATAATCATCTAATCGGGGAACCCATGTTGATTACATTTTCGCAGGAGCTCCTTGAACCTGTCCCATGTCTCAAAAAGAGACTCCAATTCTGTTTTCACAAAAGAAGATATCTCATTCCTTAACTTCGCAAATTTTCTGGGAGGGAAATATCGGCTATGGAAAGCTTCTACCATCTCCTCCCATGTAGTGATTGATGCTTTAGGTAATTAATATAGCCATTGCTTCGCTCTTCTTTTCAAGGAAAATGGGAAGGCCCTCAACTTAATAGCATCATCCGTAACAGCATTAATTTAGAACATGTCACACACTTCCAAAAAGTTCTCAATATGATTGTTTGGATCCTCATTGACCAAACCATTAAACTGTACTGACTATTGCAACATCTAGATTAAGCCTGGCTCAAGCTCAAAACTCTGAGCCGTAATCGGTTGCAGCATAATACTAGACTACGTGCCAAGAACTACTGGTCTTGCATAATCTAAGAGTGTCCTCTGCTGCTAATTCTATTCTGCCATGTTATCAGACCCTTCACCTTCTATCTCAGCTTGATGTCACTGTTCTTGCACAGGTTCTTTTTCCCATCAATGAATTCTCCTTCTAATATCCATATCACCTTCAACTAATGTTAAAGGGTATCCTCCGGTCATAACCTAGAGATGCAACCAAAAAAAGAAAAACAAATCAGAACGATGGAACAATAAAAAACTGTGAAATAGAACAAGTGATGAATAGCTAAAATAGCAAAGTGCAAAATGCTTCCAAAATGACTATTCCCCAACAACTGCATCAGAAACTTTGACACACCCCTTTCTAGTGCACGGATTCTCAAAGTAATAAAGTACCATGGTGAGTTGTTAGTCGTATCCACAGGGAATATTGCTCGGAAACACAAGTATTGGTATTTATCTATAGTGAAGATGATTTAGGAGTGATGTAAACAATATCAATACAAATAGAAATAAAGTAAAGAAGAAAGAGACGCAATAGATAATAGGAGAGGCAATTGATAGAAAATGGGGCACCCAGACATTGCTCACCCTAGGACTATTGTTTCAAGTGCAAGATCAATCATTATGTCACCTAACTGATGTCTAATGAGTATGGAAATCCTAAGACACACTGTCCAAAACCTAAGGTCAACCTTGACTAACCCTCAGACTATACCCTGGCGGAAAGGGGTACTCTCGACGCCTCACACTGTGTGGGATTGCATCAAGATTTGGGGATTCCAAGTGATAAACCCTATTCTCTAATACAGATCTAACCATTTGGTCTAGGCGAAAGACCCCTAGTCATAATCAAGCCCCAGCACTAAGGATTACTTCAACACTTCACTTTGTTACTTGTGCAACTAAGCCACAGTGGAGTTTGTCTCTTAGCACTTCACTCTATTGTGACCGCAAAAAACTCTTAGAATGTGGAGATATAATAAATCACATCGGAAGGGAAAAAGGACATTCCGTTACCCCTCGACTCATCCTCTCGACCCTCTCCAACCTACCTTTGTCTAACCCTCATGGTGTGTCACTCATCCACAAGGATTAAAAAGATAGATTCTCAACACTAGTATCACTCTAAGGGAAAACAAATTCAACAAACATTCAACATTGGAACTCAATTAAAAACATCAATTAAAGAAACAAAATGAAAGATCAATCAAACAAAATCATCCTATAGTTTACAAGTCCAAGCACCCACTAGGGGTTTAGCTCTCCATGGAGCAAGATATAGTTAATAATGATATTGAATATAAAAGTATGCAATCCATAAGTAAAACCCCTTTGTAGTTCGTATCGATGATCTTGTGGAGTTGCCTCATTTTCTCCAAGGGTTCCCTCATCAAGTCTAGGGCACACCTTGCCGAATCGATGATGACGAAAGCTCCCCCAATAACTAACTTTTGAAGGAATAGGAGTTGAAGGCCATAGAACCACTCCAAAGACCTAGCCAAAGCCTCTACAAACCTTAGCTACGAGCGCCTCCATAGATAGGAAAAAGATGAAAAAAGGATTCCTTAAAATGTCTGAAATCACGGCTTTTATAAGGCTGGAATTGGGCATCCACACGGGCTTGTGGAATTTCCACATGCCCATTGAATTTCCAAGAATCTGTTTTCTGCGATCTGTGAACAGTAACTACTACAATAAATTTACTGCATTAAACTGCTATAGTACTTGCCTAAAATACTCACGAATCCACACTTTTTATCGAGGCCATATGTAGATCGCGTTACGTCTTCAATACAAGCCACATTGACAAAGATCTTGCTAGCATTGCACAAGTTGGAACACATGAGTGTGACTGCCTTTGTGCCCCTCCAATTTGTATTTTCACTGGAGGACAATAGAGGTTGGCACACACTCACATGTCTTTGAGCACAACTTGTGTCTTCACGTTTGTTCAATCCAAGACTTCATCAAAAATTCTATCCATGATCTACTTTTGGTTTCTTAATTTCACAATTGTCTCCACAACCCTTCATGCATAAAAGAACACAAATACACATGCATAAGCGATAAAATGTGAGAAAATTAATAATCAATGTAAGAAAAGAATATTTCATATTACTAATACACAAGCACTTATCAAGCTCCAACCTTGAATGTTTGTTAAATTGATTTTCCCTTAGAGTAACACTAGTGTTGAGAATTTATCTTTGTAATCCTTGTTGATGAGTGACACACCATGAGGGTTAGACAAAGCTAGGTTAGAGAGGGTCGAGAAGGTGAGTTGAGAGATAGTGGAACGTCCCCTTTCCCTTCCGGTGAGATTTATCCTACCTCCACGTTCCAAGAGTTCTTTGCGATCACAATAGAGAAAGTGCTAGAGACAAATTCCACTAGGGCTTAGTTGCGTGAGCAACAGAGTGAAGTGTTGAAATAATCCTTATTGCTGGGGCTTAATTGTGACTAGGGGTCTTTCGCCTGGACTAAATGTTTAGATCTATATTAGGAATAGGGTTTGTCACTTGGAGTCCCCAAATCTTCATGCAACCCCACACAGTGTGAGGCATCAAGAGTATCCTTTTCAGCCAGGGCATAGTGTGAGGGTTAGTCACAGTTGACCTAAGGTTTAGGATCATGTGTCTTAGGATTTCAATGACTCATAAGACATCAGCTAGGACATGTAATGCTAAGTCTTGCACTTGAAACAATTGTCCTATGGTGAGCAATGTCCGGTAACACACCCTTTATGTGTGTACCGCAAGTGCACGGGTTGTCAAAGTAATAAAAGTACCCTAGAGAGTGGGTAGTCATATCCATAGAGAAAGTGATCAGAAACACAAGAATTTCTATTTGACTATGGTGAAGATGAATCAATAGTGGTCCTAACAATATCAATGTGTAAAGAAAAGAAATAAAAAAAAAAACAGAGAGACGCAATAAAATGAGAGGAAAGGCAATCGATAGAAAGTGGGCATCCGGACATTCCTCACCCTAGGACTATTGCTTCAAGTGTAAGACCAATCATTATGTCTCCCAACTGATGTCTAATGAGTCGTGGAAATCCTTAACCACACTGTCCTAAGCCTAAGGTCAACCGTGACTAACCGTATACTATGCCCCGGGGGAGAAATTGGTCAATCTCAACACCTCAGACTGTGAAAGCCTGCTTCAAGCTCTAGGGACTCCAACGGATAAACCCTATTCCCTAATCTAGGTCTAACCCTTTGGTCCAGGCGAAGGACCCCTAGTCTCAATTAAGCCCAGCACTAAGGATTATTATAACGCTTCACTGTGTCGCTTTTGAAACTAAGCCCCAGTGGAGTTCCTCTCTTAGCACTTCACTCTATTGTGACCACAAAGAACTCTTGGAACACGGAGGTAGGATAAATCACATCAGAAAGGAAAGGGGACATTCTGCTATCTTTCAACTCACCCTCTCAACTCTCTCCAATCTAGCTTTGTCTAACCCTCATGGTGTGCCACTCATCCACAAGGATTACCAAGATGGATTCTCAACCCTAGTATCACTCTAAGGGAAAATCACTTCAACAAGCATTCAAGATTGGAAACTCAATTAGAACATCAATTAAAGAAAAAATAATAATAAAAGGTCAATGAAACAAAATCATCCTAGGGTTTACAAGTCCAAGCACCCACTAGGGCTTTAGCTCTCCATGGAGTAAGATACAATCAATAATGAAATCGAATGGAAAAGCATGCAATCCACAAGTGAAACCTCGTTATAGTCCGTATCAAAGGTCTTGTGGAGTAGCCTCGTCTTCTCCAAGGGTTCCATCGTCAAGCCTAGGGCACACCTCACCGAATTGATGCTGACAAAAGCTCCCCTAATAACTATCTTCCAAAGGAACATGTTGTTGAAGGCCATGGAATCACTCCAAAAGCCTTGCCAAAGCCTAGCCATGAGCACCTCCAAAGATGTGGAAAAGATGGAAAAAAGCTCTTCTAAAAACGTCTGAAATTGTGACTTAAATAGGGCTGGAATCGGGCATCCATACTAGCGTGTGGAATTTCCACATGCCCGTGTGAATCTTCACGAAATGAATTTCTGTGATCTATTAACAGTAACTACTACAATGATTTGCTACAATATTTTGCCAAAATGCTCCTGAGTTCACACTTTTCATCGAGGCCACATGAATGGCCACACATCCATGTGGTAGATCACGTTACGTCTTCAATAAAATTACATTTGATGAAGATCTTACTAGTGTTGGACAAGTCAAAACACATGAGCGTGACTGCCTTTGTGCCCCTCCCATTTGCATGTTCACTCAAACACATTAGAGGTTGGCACATACTCACATGTCTTTGAGCACAACTTGTGTCTTCACGTTTGTTCACTCCAAGATTTCATCAACAAATTGCATCCACGATCGACTTTTGATTTATTTCTTTCATACTTGTCTCCACAACCCTACACACGCAAAAGAACATAAATACACATGCATAAGCAATAAAACCTGAGAAAAGCAATGCTCAATGTAAGAAAAGAATAGTTCGTATTACTATTACACAAGCACTTATCATCCGGGTACCCCATTTTCTATCGATTGCCTCTCCTATTATTCTATTGTATCTCTTTCTTCTTTACTTTATTTCTATTTGCATTAATATTATTCACACCACTCTTAAATCATTTTTACTATAGTTAAATAGCAATACTTGTGTTTCTGAGCACTATTCTCTGTGGATATGACTACCCACTCACTAGGGCACTTTATTACTTTGACAACCCCTGTGCACTTATGATACACACACGTAAGGGATGCGACAAGTTTTTAGCGCCGTTGCTGCGAAATAGGCGTTTTAAAAGCATTTTGCACTTTGCTATTTTATCTATTCATCACTTGTTCTATTTCACACTTCCTTATTCTTTTATTGTTCTGATTTGTTTTTCTTTCTTTAACTTTAGAGAAGATGATCAACATAACCAAAATATTTGACACAATCATGGGAATGGTTAAAGACATAGAACAAAAGATACAGTTGTTTGCAATATAGTCAACTTCATGTTGTTTCGTGCAAGAACAACCGGCAAGCAACCACCCTGTGGAAGAATCAGCTATTGATCACATTAATGAGATTTAGGATACAAATTGCGATCTAGATAGTGTGCTAGATCAGTTTGAAAAGTATGCGCTGTCATCTATGAGCTATCACTTGGAAGAAAGTTTGGGAAAGGTCCTTGCTCAGTTTGACTCTTTTCATCAAGAACAAAGGCATGAAATTTTCTCAGTGGGAATTTCGAATACAGACCAAGAAACTTGTGAGATAGGAAATGTGGATGTTGTTGAAGATCATTCAGAATCACATGTACAAGTGGATGGTTTGGAGAACGTTATCGAACAAGATTCAGCACAGTTCGGGGAAATTAATAGATTGAAGGAGAGCAGATTGCGAACATATATTGATGAACCACATGAGTTAGAGCTTAAAACTCTGCCAGTACATTTAGAATATGCTTTTATTATGGAAAGATCAAAACTCCAGGTTATTATAGCTTCAAACCTATCTGCATATCAGAAGGATAGGCTTGTGAGCATGTTGAGAAGCATAAATTTTCCATTGCTTGGAAGATTTCTGAAATAAAAGGCATCAACCCTTCATTTTGCAATTATAAAATCTTAATAGAGGACAATTACAAGTCTGTGATTCAACCCCAGAGAAGATTAAACCCAAATATAAAGGAAGCTGTGAAGGCAGTGGTGGTGAAGCTGTTGGATGCAAGAATTATATATCCCATCTCCAATAGTGTTTGGGTGAGCCCCACACAAGTAGTTCCGAAGAAAGGAGGAATGACAGTTGTTAGAAATGAATGAAATGAGTAAATCCCAACCAGAACGGTCACAGGGTAGCATGTATGCATTGATTACAGGAGGTTAAACGATGCAACTCAGAAGGATCATATTCCGTTGCTGTTTATTGATCAGATGTTGGAGCGATTAGCTAGGCATCACTACTATTGTTTCCTTGATGGTATGTCAAGATACATTCAGATCCCTATTACACCAGAAGACCAAGATAAGGCAACATTTACTTGCCTCTACGGGACCTTTGCTTATAGAAGAATGTCTTTCGGGTTGTGCAATGTGCCTGGGATATTTCAACGTTGTATGACCACTATTTTTGATGATTTCTTTGAAGATATTATGGAGGTGTTCATGGATGATTTCTCAGTATTTGGAGACTCCTTCGACATTTTCTTAAAGAATTTGGAGAGGGTGTTGGTGAGATGGGAGGAAACAAACCTTATTCTTAATTGAGAAAAGTCTCACTTTATGGTCCAAGAGGGCATTGTCCTCAGTCACAAGATTTCTCAATTGGGAATGGAAGTGGATAAGGCAAAGATTGAAGTTATAGACAAGCTTCCCCCATCAACAAATGTGAAAAGAGTTTGTAGTTTCTTGGGGCATGCGAGTTTCTACAGTAGGTTCATCAAGGATTTTTCGAAAATCACCCAACCATTGATGAAACTCCTTGAAAAAGATGCACCCTTTGATTTCGGAGATGATTGCTTGGTTGCTTTCAATTTGTTGAAGGAGAAATTAGTGCAAGCACCAATTCTAATTACGCCAGATTTGAACGAACCCTTCAAGCTCATGTGCGATACAAGTGATTATGCTATTGGAGCAATTTTGGGTCAGAGGAAAGGTAAACATTTCCAATCAATTTATTATTCTAGCAAGACTCTCATGAGTGCTCAAGAGAACTATACAACTACAAAAAAAGAGTTATTAGCAGTGGTGTTTGCTTTTGACAAGATCAAGCCATAGCTCATCTTATCTAGGGTCACTGTATTCACTGATTATTCTGCATTCCGTTATCTCATGATCAAGGCCGATGCTAAACTGAGGTTGATTCATTAGATTCTACTTTTGTAAGAGTTTGATATGGAGATAAAAGATAAGAGTCTAGATTGGAGAGTTATGAAGGTTAAGAGCCATCAAACAAGGAAATTAATGATTTTTTTTCCCGAGGAGCACCTGTATTCAGTCTAGAATTTGGCATCAGAGGACACTCCATAGTTCACGGATTTTGCAAACTACTTATCAGGGAAATTTCTTAAGTAGGGCCTCATCTTCCAACAAAAGAAGAAGTTCTTCAGTGATTTAAAGAATTACTTTTGGGGTGATCCATTCTTGTTTCACATTTATGCAAATCATGTGGTCTGAAGATGTGTATCAAGGGAAAAAGGTTGGGACATCCATGCGCATTATCACTCCGGACCAGTTGGGGGGCATTATGCTTCAAGTAGAACTGCTAAAAAAGCCTTAGCTACCGGATTCTATTGGCCGACTCTATTGCAGGATGCACATCAGTTCGTTCTTCTATGCGACAATTGTTAACGAGCCAAAAATCTATCATGACGGGATGAAACGCCTCAAAATCTGATGCAATTTTGCGAGGTGTTTGATGTGTGGGGTATTGATTTCATGGGACCATTTCCGAAATCCAACGGTAATCAATATATTTTTGTGGATGTTGATTATGTTTCCAAATGGGTGGAGGCTCAAGCTCGGCCTACTAATGATGCTCGGACTGTGGTTAAATTTTTGAAGAGGTTATTCACTCTATTTTGAACTCCACGAATTATCATCAGTGATTGAGGAACTCATTTTTGCAACACTCAACTTGAAAAAGTGTTGAAGCGTTATGGAGTACATCATAATCTTGCTACCCCCCACCATTCGTAGATGAGTGGTTAAGTGGAAGTCATGAATAGAGAGCTTAAGAGAATCTTGACGAAGTCAGTGGAACAAGGAAAGTAAGATTGGTCAGAACGCTTAGATGACATAATTTGGGTCCATAGAATAGCGTATAAGACTCCGATAGGGACCACTCCCTATAACTCGGTGTATGGTAAGTCATGTCATTTGCCTGTGGAGCTTGAGCATAAATCCTATTGGGCTTCAAGGCAATAAACTTTGACTTAAGCAAGGTGGGGGAACAAAAGAATGCTTCATCTCAACAAGTTGGATGAATGGAGGTTGAAACCATATGAGAATGCTCGGATTTACAAGGAAAGAATTCGGAAGTGGCATGGCAAGCATATCAAGAATCTAAAGGAGTTCAAAGTCAGTGATTAGGTTTTATTGTTCAATTCTCGCCTATGGCTATTTTCGGGGAAGCTCAAGTCTAGATGGTTTCGGCCACATACTATAACTAAAGTATTACCCCATGGTGCCACTAAAATAATTCACCGGGAGAAGGGCACGTTTAAGGTGAACGGACACTATCTAAAACCATACTTTGGCGGAGAAGTTAGTAATGATGATAAGGAAGTATTCTTTCTATATGAGCCCCCATGAGGTAAGGTCAGGTACGTCAAGCTTAGTGACATTAAACAAGAATTTCTTGGGAGGCAACCCAAGCATTTACTGTTTTTCTAGGTTTTAGTTTTGTGCTTGCATGAATAAGAGCTCGAGTGTTGGTGTCTTGATCTTTTACAAGCTATTATTGTGTTTTTCTCGTGGATTGTTGGTGTTTTGGTGTGCTTAATTATCTTTAGCAAAGTTTCTTGGTTATTTGAGCATGTTTTCCATGTTTCCCTGGTCAATTTTTCATAGTATATGCAGGCTCTGTGTGTGTATAAGTGTACTAAAATTTTCTGCAGAGTCTGTAATTTTTCTAAGTCATCAAAAGGAAACACACGGCCATGTGGAATTTCCACACGGGCGTGTGTTTCCGTTCAGAGCTCATCCTGAGAGGACACAGGGACGTGTGAATTCCCTTGTGAACGGCCTTATGACAGTCACACGCCCGTGGGTAATTTCCACACTGGCTTATGGATCGCTGGAGAGTTCTCAGACTCTATCCCGAGAATAGACAAGAGCGTGTAAATGCCCTTATGGGTGACCCTATGAACTACACACGAGCGTGGGTAATTTTCACAAACCCGTGTGAAACTCTGTAGAGAATTCTCCTCCATCCCAACAGCACACAAGGGCATGTGAGTGCTCCTGTGAGTACCCCTGTGAGCATCCACACGGCCGTGTGGAATTTTCATAGGGGCGTGTGGAACACTTAGCTATTTTCTCGATTGGACAGAGAGCACACAGGGGAATGTGAATGCCTCTATAGGTCAGGCACACGGGCGTGGGGAATTTCCACACACCGGTGTGGATGCGTTCAGAGACAACTTGAGCTATCTCGAGAGCATACAAGGGCGTGCGTCTGCCCCTATGATGCTCCCCTGTGGAGTCACACGGCCATGTGGAATTTCCACACGCCCGTGAGGATGCGCAAAATGCCAAGAGACGGGGCTTTTCTTTAAAACCTACTCTCCATTCTTCATCTTTTCACTCCCAAATGCTCAAAGAACACCTCTCTTCACTCTCCCGACCCTCACTATCTATTTAGAGAGATTTGAGTGAGTTTTTCTGCCGTATTCTATGTTTTCATTCACAAGTAAACCTTCTTTCCCTTTTTCTTTGCCAATCTTGATTTATTTCGATTAAACTTGCGAATGTTGCTTTGATTTCATGTTTAAATGGTTGGTGCATGCTTTTAGATTGTTTTAGAATGAATTTTTGATGTATTTATGGGATTTTTGCAAACTGGCCGTGTGGCTTTCAAGCCCGAAAAGATCCACACGGGCGTGTGGAAATCCACACGACCGTGTGGATTCCTGCAGGATAGACTTCTTGAGCTTATTTGATCGATTCTTTTTTAATTCTTGCAGACATGGTACTCATGACCAAGAAAAAGGCTGGCAAGCGCCCCAGAGAGGCATCTCTTGAGCCGGAGAACATGGAGTTTGCAATTCCCGAGCACCAGGCTTGTTATGAGTGATTGGGAAAGCTTAAGTTCAGCCAATCTCGGTTCCCAGATTTGAGTGCTATGAGAGAGATCCAGCTTGCAGATGATATGGTTGATGAGGCCGATGAGCTTCACTCAGTAGGTAGTTGGCGGCGTTTGTTGTTGATCAGAGAGCCGTCTATCCTTATGTTGACACTGGAGTTTCTCGCCTCATTTGAGTTCAACCGTTCATATAGCAGCTTCTCGAGTATTGACACCATACAGTTCCATGCATTCGGTCGGTACCAAAGCATCAGTGTCACTTAGTTCTCCATCAGACTTGAGGGGGTAGTTGTAGTGCCAAAATCACCAGAGGATAGCCCAAAGTTTTGGTTGAGGGAAGTAGTGCCTCCTTCGAGGCAAGTATACATCTAGGATAATGAACCTCTGAAGGGTTGCATTGTGGAGAGTTGCGCAGTTGTCCAAGCAATGTGTTTCTCATTCATAAACTCATGATCGCAAAGGAAAGCTTGAAAATCAGAGAAAGAAAAAGGCTTTGATGAGCATTTAAGGTGGTAGTGAAATCTTTAAATTCAGAATAGAGACGTTTGAAGAAATAGAGGTTTAGGTTCTCTATAGAGAGAAGACATATGGCAGCAGCTAGAGAATTAGAGATAATCTTAGCTTTGTTGAGATTGGCGGTGATAGAGAGATAGCCTTGTTCAAGTTTATGGAGGTTTTTTTTGAGTTGGAGGATACGGGTGTTAGAGGAAAAAGGCATATGCAGTTTCTAGGGTTGTCTTGATAGAGCAGAGGTTTTGAGGCCAACTACAGTACAAAATGATCTTCAGATAGAGGGAAAAGGAGAACAATTATAATATGTTTATCAATTTTTTTATAGGAGACATAGGCAGGATTCAATTATGGGATAGAGTTGTTGGGAGAGGGAACGTAATCCGACGGCAGAGGGATGAATCCATCAATGAAGCCAATCAACTTTTGACTTTCTAGGAATGGTGTAATTTGGGTGTGCCAATTAAGATAATTGTGGGCCATGAGTATAATGTTTAAGTAGTGATGAGAGTTTTGGAGCATGGGAGGGAGATTTGGTGGTGAAGGGGAAATTGATAGAAGTTGTGACATAGGTAGGGATATGAGACAACATGGTGGGAGGAGAAAGACATAATTTCAAAGAAGTTGGAGGAGATTTGAAGCAATAACAGAACGTGGTCGAAGCTTGTCAGATCACCAAAAAAAAAGCCAATGGCTACAAAGGCTCTAATACCATTCTAGAACAAATAAAATTCTCTCTATATTAATCTTCATAGAATTAAAGTATAAAAAGATGTACAAGTATATAAAGATAGCCACTACTATATAAGGAAATAATCAATCTAAGGGATCCTATGCCAATTGTAAAATATCATTAACATATTTGGGAGATATGGAAGATGGCATGGATATTCTCTAACATTATTTACATATTTGGGAGATATGGAAGAGGCCATGGATACTCTCAAATACTCTGGCCCTGGTGAGTTCCATATGAGCTCTGTGGTGCTCCATGCCTAGGATAATTAGCACACCTAATGAACATGTAGGGAAAATAAAGATAAATAAATAATTTAAAAAATCATTAAATTAAAATTAAAAAACTATGTGGATTTGAAATAAAAAAAATGATTTAGGTAGCCTTTGAGTCCAGTGAAATAGAGAAAAGAGTTCATAATCCTTTTACGATAAAAATCATCTTTGGTAACATTAATTGTTATAGCTGAACAATAAGGCATATAAGTCTTATAAAGAACACCGGGAGTTCGAGTCCCCCTTACCATGATAAGTAGTATAAATAGTTTCTTGTCCATTTTATTAAAAAATTAAAAATATATAAATAAATAAATAATTTTTCATATTTATATACACGTTTTGGTTTGTGGGTCGGATAGGTTAGATTGGCTTGTTGGATCAAATCTCTTTGCAATAGCTTTCACCTGTGCTTCTAGAGTAGTCTGTACATCAACCTCATAAATTCCAACAACCTTCACTGGTTTGCTTCTTTTTGAGCTACACTGATAAGGGTATAGGCTTTAGTTTGTTGCTTACTGCAAAGAAAACCCCCGGCTGCTGCATCTAACATTTGCTTGGTAGCCAAGTTCAAACCATTATAAAAAGATTTGAATCTGCATCGATTCCATAATCCCATGTTGAGGACACTTCCTCAACAATTGCTGGTACGATTCCCATGCTTCGTACAAGGTTTCAGACTCCATTTTTGTCAGAATGAAGATATGTAATTTTTGAGCTTCGTAATCTTTGCAAGAGGAAAGTATCGAGTAAGAAATTTCTCGGCTAACTGTACCCACGTAGGGATCGACCCTTGTGTGAAGGAACTTAGCCATTACTTGAGCTTCCTTACACTGAGAATGGAAAGAGTCAAAGGTGCACTACAACCTTAGGCACATTCCTTTCTATAAATGTGTCACAGATTTCGAAGAAATTCTTCAAATGTTCATATTTGTCATCATCCTAAAATCTACCAAACTGGCATATCTGCTGTATCATTTGTATGAAATTCAGTTTCAACTCAAAGTTATTAGCCGTCATAGGAGCCCGAACAATGCTGGACCCTGCTCCCTCCAAATTTTTCCTAGCATAAACTGAAATACTTCTTTGCTGATAACTAGCCATTATTTCATTTTGATCAACCTCAATACTGATTTCCACTAAACCTATTTCTCTATGATTAACTTGTCTTAACCTTCTATGCAATGTTCTCTTTAAACTTCGGATCAAGACTTGCAAGTGGAGAAAAGGACCTTCCTCTGGTCATACAAGAACACATGTAGACCAATTCAGTAACCTACAAATCAAAAACAAAATAAAAATAAAAGAATGCAAGATAAACTGAAATAAAGAAAAATAACTAAATTACCGGAAAGTAAAACTTTCTCAAGAGTTGACAGTCCCTGACAATAGCACCAAAAACTTGATACGCCCTTTGCATAAGAGCAACTGCACAGGTATTACAAGTAGTAAAGTGTACCTAATAGGATCAGGTAGTAGAATCCAACGGGACTGGTATAGCTCTCAATAATCATTCATTTCCTAATATTTAGCTGACTGAAAGATAAGATTGAATTAATTAAACTACTAAAGGAGAAAAGAAGAGAAAAAGAAAAAGAGACAGGGTTTTGGGTTGAAAAGATAGCAATGAAAAGAACAGTGCCCTGGACTAATCCCCTTGACAAATGCAATGACTAGGCAATGATTCAAGAGTTTCTTCCATCACCATGGTGACCACCTATGGAAGGTTTGGTAACATATGTCCTCACTCAAGGCTCGAAGCGGACTCAACCCCTTCCCTAATGTGTGCCCTAGCTAGACAAATAGAATCTATCCTGTAGACAATGGAAAAACAATCTACGGTTAACTAGCAACTTAAATTGTGATTGCAACAATGAGGAAGTAGCATCAAAAAATCAATGCTTAAACGACTATAGGCAATCCTCACGTCAAGTTAACAATAAACCAGCAACAAGGCAATCAACGCCGAGATGAATAAACAATATGAACAAAATTGAGACCACAAAGAAACTTAAGAATCAATATCACTAAAATTAAAACATTAAGAGTCAAGGTTCATAATCTAGGGGCACCGAAAGATGGTTAGCCCCTCATAGTCTTACAAACAATCATAGAAAAGTAATAAGAGAAATAGAGATTGCCATTAAACTTTCTTCTTGCTTCACAATCATGTCAGAGAAGGTTTGACAATGGTTGTTGCCAACAATCCTCCTTTTCCATTCTTTTCTCCACTCCAAATCTGGCCCTGAACGATGCTGAAGGTTACCCTAACCCACGCCTCCAGAAAGAGAGAAGAAGATCTCCTGAAAATCTGACTATAGGGCTTAAATAACCCTTTTCCAATGTAAGCAAGGCCGTGCTTGGCTCCATATCCTGGGAATTACTTTCTACGCAATACCAATAAATTGCATAGGGGTAAGCATGCTCGTGCTTACTGCCCATGCACTAGGAGCACACTCATGCAAGGAGCACAGTGACCATACTGATATTCCGAAGAGATTTCCAATAAAATACATGGGAGTAAGCACACCAGTGCTTATTGACCATGCTTCCTCAGCACGATGGTGCTAGGGGCAGTAAAACCGTGCTTCTCAATTCTGTGCAGACTTCAGTAAAATGCACAGGGCTCAGTACACCCGTGCTTCTGACTATGCTTCGAAGCACTGGTGCGCTTCTAACCATGCTTGTCCTCAAACTTGTATTACAACATCATTTTACCTCAGAATTAGTCTTTTTTTCATTGCTTTTGGTCCGAACCCCAATTATCTGCAATATTTAGCAAACATACCTCAAGTAGCATTGGTTAATCATAAAAACATGCTACAAGAACAAGTAAAACACACAATAGGGTATATAAAATATCTATATAAAATACACTCATCAAATCATCCTAACCACCCTTCTTTTTTGCCACTTTCCATCAAGAAGTATTACACACTTGCATAGTTGTCTATCTTCATCTTCTTTGTTACCCCAATAAAGCATACAATTATTCGAGCACGCATGTATTTTCTCATAGTTCAATCCAAGCTTTGTGATCATTTTCTTTGACTCGTAAAAAGAACTTGGAATTTTTATGTGTGGAAATGAATCATTTAACAACTCCAAAATCAACATCATTGACTTATCACGCATTCCACAAAATACACTTAATGTGATACAATTTTAGTATGAAAGATAGTTTTTAATAATTTGCACATCCTTCATAAAGAGGTTGTTCTGCATCATTCAATAGTTCATAAAACTCATAACTACAATCTGGTCTTAGTCCACATTTGGTGCCAAGTCATCAATCTGCCTGACCCCTTCATTTAATGTGTGAGATCCTTCTTCCAAATGATGTTCATGCATACCGAAAGCATCATTTATCATGTCTCTAATAGGATCTTTGACAACATTTCTTTTTGATACATCTTCAAAATTTCTTCAAACAAAAGTCGTGTCTTGAGGGTGGGACTCTTCATGAGAGAACCAAATTATATACCCTTTCTGGAAATTGCTTGCAAATTAGATGATCATACACCTCAGCACAAGTCCGTCGTTAACTAAATCTGCATGTAGGACATGGGCATAGTATCATATCATTCACAGCATTGTGCTGAAAAGCAAATTCAATAAAAGCCCTAACTCCTTGATCATACACAGATGAGTTCCGTGGCATTTTAATCCATGATTTATCTATATCTAATATATTTTCTATGAGCATAAACGATAAACAGAAAAAATAATATAACATTTACTCATTAATATAAGGGAACAAACTAACAAAAAGAAGCTATTTAGAATACCTCAAATAACAACACATGCAAGGAAAAAAAAACAAAAAGAAAAATATAAAAGAACAAACCTGAATCAAATAACCAACTAAATCAAAATGCCTCAAGATCAGCTAGTACTAGAAGCTTTTTTAGAGCTAGCTATGAACCAGATCACACCTTCATTTGTAATGATAAAAATTATTTAATAATTTCAAAAACTACAAGAATAAAAATACTCATAAGCGAAAATAATTCAATTCAGATCCTAGTTCATTCACATGCCATTATAAGTAAATACTAAAATGTTAGTTAATCATACATTGAATTAGTTCTAGGACAAAAACAATATTAATTAAAAAAAGGTTATGGTTAGCCATGTAAATTAATGAAACAGTAAACAATATCAACAAGTCCTTACAATTCCACTTACACCTTCTAAATTACTTGATTATACATATATATATATATATATATATCACGGTTCTTGGTTAACACATATACAAAACAAACTCCATAAACAGATTTAGTTAATTAGATATATTAAAATCATTAATTAAGAACATAATAATTTTTTAAATACATTAAGTATTGTGGGCTCCTTTTTTTACCCGGCCTTTAATTAGGATTGACCGGTTAAAATATGGATCACAAATCAATTTTTTTATTTTTTTTTAGATTTCAAGGGATTATGAGTTTATGACTTCCATAAGAGGCAAGCCTCTAATGTTAATTACGCCAGACTGATGCATGGGAACCTCCGATTAAGAACGAAGTGTGAATGACAAACATGAGAGAAAACAAACTTAATCAATTACATGAATTTGATTGAGAATACAAAGATTAGAAAACTCTAACTATCATAATTCCCTTTTCCTAATCTCTCTCTAGCTTTACATAATCTTAACCTATTTTGACTTTGTTCTATCCTAACTTCTCACCGAAGATCATGCTGAGGATGTCTCCTTTGACTTTGTTGACCTTGATCTTACTTTTCTTGCTTGTGTCTTGAATATCAACTGGATCACAAACTTGACTTCATTTGATTTGGGCTTTCGAAAACTCCGGCACTTCGCACTTGCGAAGCTTTCAGTCTTGGACTCATGAAGCTCTTTAATCTTTGACTTTTGATGTCTCAAGATTCCTGAACTCACTTGTCCCATTATTTGAGTCTTTTTTTTTTTTTAAAACCTTGACTCCCCTATGCTTCCGAGTCTTAACTTATGCATCTCTGAGTCATGACCATTCATATGATTCGGTCACTAACTTGATTGCTTTAACTTGTTTTTTTTTAAGAATATTTCATGAATTTTGAACGGTGATCCCCATTTGTCTGTGAATCATAAACTTCTTTTCTAAATTTTGGAGTTTGAAGACTCGGTGTCTTACGCTTTATGAAACATTTTTTCTTCATCATTATTACCTAGGAACTTTTCCTTCACTAATTGAGTTTTTCTTTAGTCAATTTGAGACAATTCCTTTCCTCTTTTTTTTTAACGTATGAGGTGTGAGCATGGTTCAATAATTTTTTTTCCTTGCTCGAGGAAAGACTCCCATTTGTTCGTGTGGATCTTTAAAGACTTTTTTTTACTTAAGAATTTTTTATTCAAATATTTTCCACTTCATCAAGAGGGGACGCAAGAGTTGATGATCTTCAACATATTCTTCATTCACTCAAGAGAGTCTCAAGTGGTAGTGAGGAAACTCTCGAAGAGAGCTCTCTACCACTACATTGGCCTCAACATGAGATTCATAGTCTTCATATTTTTCTTTCACTCAAGAGAGTCTCAAGAGGTAATGAGGAAAACTCTCGAAGAGAGCTCTCTACCACTACATTGGCCTCAACATGAGATTCATAGTCTTCATATTTTTTCTTTCACTCAAGAGAGTCTCAAGAGGTAATGAGGAAACTCTCGAAGAGAGCTCTCTACCACTACATTGGCCTCAACATGAGATTCATAGTCTCCATATTTTTTCCACTCAAGAGAGTCTCAAGAGGTAGTGAGGAAACTCTCCAAGCGAGCTCTCTACCACTACATTGGCCTCAACATGAGATTCACAATCTTCATATTTTTTTCCTTTCACTCAAGAGAGTCTCATGAGGTAGTGAGGAAACTCTCGAAGAGAGCTCTCTACCACTACATTGGCCTCAACATGAGATTCATAGTCTTCATATTTTTTCTTTCACTCAAGAGAGTCTCAAGAGGTAATGAGGAAACTCTCAAAGAGAGCTCTCTACCACTACATTGGCCTCAACATGAGATTCATAGTCTTCATATTTTTTCTTTCACTCAAGAGAGTCTCAAGAGGTAATGAGGAAACTCTCGAGAGAGCTCTCTACCACTACATTGCCCTCAACATGAGATTCATAGTCTCCATATTTTTTCTTTCACTCAAGAGAGTCTCAAGAGGTAGTGAGGAAACTCTCGAAGAGAGCTCTCTACCACTACATTGGCCTCAACATGAGATTCATAGTCTTCATATTTTTTCTTTCACTCAAGAGAGTCTCAAGAGGTAGTGAGGAAACTCTCGAAGAGAGCTCTCTACCACTACATTGGCCTCAACATGAGATTCATAGTCTTCATATTTTTCCTTTCACTCAAGAGAGTCTCAAGAGGTAGTGAGGAAACTCTCGAAGAGAGCTCTCTACCACTACATTGACCTCAACATGAGATTCATAGTCTTCATATTTTTTCTTTCACTGAAGAGAGTCTCAAGAGGTAATGAGGAAATTCTCAAAGAGAGCTCTCTACCACTACATTGGCCTCAACATGAGATTCATAGTCTCCATATTTTTTTCCACTCAAGAGAGTCTCAAGAGGTAGTGAGGAAACTCTCGAAGAGAGCTCTCTACCACTACATTGGCCTCAACATGAGTTTGTGGAAGTGGGCCTGCAAATTCGTAATAATATCCTGAACCTTCACTAAAATTTCATTTTATTTTTGTTTTTATTTTTGTTTTTATTTTTTGCCATCTTTTGTATTTTAACCCCTCTCCCGTGGCATTTTTGCATATTACCCCTTTGAATTCCTAGCATCTAAGGATTTATGCAGCTAGGCCCTGTAACTTTTCACTTTTTTTTATTTGATCAGATTTGTAAATAACTCCTAAAACCCATCTTTTATCATTTTTTTAGATTTTTTGCAAATAAATCCAAGACTTCACAGTTTTTTGCATTTTTGTGCCAATTTTGCAAATAAGTCCAAAAATTTCAACGTTCATATTTTTTTGCAATTTTCACATAAATCCTCCAATATTTCACTTTTCACATCCTCTAAATCTACTCGTTGTTTTTTTGTTTGTGAAGCATAGCACTGGCATCCTCTAATCATGGTTAATAAACACTATATGACAATGGCCTGGTTATTGCATGCAAGATGTGGACCATGTCATATTAATGCATACGTATATATGAACATGACTATCCACTAGAAAATAAACATGGATTCATGTGTTTGGGAGTGAAAAGTGGATAGAGAGAGAAATCAAAAAAAAATATGCTCACATGAACGCATGATACCATGTATGCCATATATATTTTTATATATATTTTTTTAAAATATATAAAGAACAATAATCATATAAAAGAAACATGCATGTATATAGGGAACCATGATTATATGCAATGATCATATAAAAGGGACATGCATGTCATGATCATATAATAGGCATACATGCACGAACAGAAGACATTCAATGCAAAGAATTTGAGCATGAATATATATATAATTTGATTGTTTGTATCTGCCATGCATCCATGCGTCCATGCATATTAATCCCAGATGTTTTTTTTTAAGTATCTTACCTCGTTCTTTCTCCACCCGAAGAGTGTTTTTTTTTTTAATCCGTTCCTCGTATTATCTCTCCCTCTTTCTTCTCTTCCTCTGGGATCTCTCCTCGTTTTTTTTTACTGTCTCTTCTCTCTATCCCTTTCTCGTCTTCTTTTTTTTGTCTCCCCCTTCTCTTTCTTTTCTCCTCTTTTCTCTTGATTTTTTCTTTTGGCTTTTACCCGGTTGTTGTTTTTTTGTTCATGAAATCCGGGATTTTTTTATTTTTATTTTTATTATATTCCTCTTTTTTTATGGATTTTTGAATCACCATTATCCTTTTTCTTTCATGAAATTTTTTTTCGATTATATATATATATATTAATCCCCTTTTTTATCATTATCTTTTTTTCTTGAATAGATATATTTTTCAACATCCGGATATTTTTTTATCCGAATCATTATTTTATTATTTTTTATTATTTATTTTTTTATCCTCGCTTTTTTTTTCCGGATTTATTTACTTATTTTTAATAAATCCGATTTTTTACTCATGGATTTAAACACAATCCTTCTCTTCACCAACTTTGATAAGGACATTTTAATTTATCCAAATTTAAAATTGGGAGATTATCCGGATTTATCCTTTTCTTATTAATTTAAAACTTAGATTTTTTTTTTTTTTAACCATAACTATTTTTTTGGGGATAAGTATGGTTTGTTTAAAAAAAATATTGGAAGATGATTTTATCCTTCCTTCTTTTTTCATTTCTCTTTTTTTTTATTATTTCTTTTTTTATAATTATTTTTTTATAAAAAAAAAACAATTACTTTGTATCCAACCATCCTCTGGATAAGGATGGTTATCATTATCTTTTTTTTATATATTTAAATTAAGAAAAGATATTAGGAGATTCTAAAAAAATTATCCCTTCTTTTCATAATTATCTCCCTCTTTTATTCCCATCATAATTGAAATAAAAATCATATTTGGATTAGAATTCGGATTTTAAAAAAAAATCTGTATAAACAAGTATAATTAATTAATTCATTAACTACCCCCACGACCAAACCACAACAAAGTACGACAACGAAGTGAACGAACACAAAGAACTCAGGGACCAATTTGTAAATCTCAAAAACTTCTAGCGGTCTAAATACAAAGAACACAATGCACTCATTCATTGAAGACAATGCACTCACCAAGTTATATTTCATTTAAAAATACTAGATTTAAGAAAAACATATTTAATTTAAATTTCAGACCCTTAATTTACATGCATTACAGACCCTGGGTTAGTGCTTCTCCTAAGTTGCGCAATGTTGTTTTATTTTTCATTTGGAAAGTCCAATTTATAAAAACGAAATTAGTTTTTTTTTTTTCCAACTAAAACCGATTTTCTCCTAATTTCTCATATTTTAACCTCAAAGTTAAAACCCATACAAATATATTGTATATTTTCCACCTCCACTTTAATATATATATATGTGTATTAACAACAGCACTCCATAATTTTAATGTTTAAAAGCAAAGCATGCGCACAAGGCTCACACACACATATATACAGCATCAAACAAGTTGGGTTTCATATGACCACAATGTGACAAGTTTTATACTATATATATGTATATAGCATAACCCGGGCATAGAAATAGGAACACGAATTGATTGTGCATATAATTAATGGTCAAAATATCTATCAAGGCTCTCTATCTAGAGATGGCATAAAGCAAGTGGAGATAAAACAAATAATCAAAACATAAGGCGAGGGATGATGATCTACAACAAATCAAACTTGTTGAGATTCATCCAAGTGACCAAACTTTCTAATGATAATATCATAAATCCTATCTACTTTGATACTCATAAATTCAATTATGAGGCCTACACGATCTAATATAGGTTTCCCCCAAACAACCTGTCAAGTAAAATTAGAAAAGATCGCACTATCCTTCCTTTAATATAACAAGACAAAGAAGTGTTGATGGTGATGGCTGATTGAAGGAGACATGGGGCGCCGGCATTCGGCTTCAAGGTATGGCCGGCAACAATGCTCTGGGATGGCAGCAAGTGAAACAACGCCATGCTGGGTATGAAGAGAGTGATGGGCGACAGTACCAGGGGTATGGATGTAATGTTACATGTGTTATTGGGTAATATTTTATAGTATCTAAGCTTTAAGGTTTCTGACCAATGGGGTTAGAGTTAAGTAGTGTTGTTTGGCCAATGGGCTAATGGTATTGTTTTGACTTTTTGTCTTTCATATGTTTTGGTTATATTAATGTACTGAAGGGTAGTAAAAAGTTAGTTCACTCGGGTATTAATAGAAGAAACTTTTCTCTTATTCAAGTGTCTTATTTTGGTCACTTTTCTTTGCTCTTCTATCTGTCTTCATTCTTTGTGAATCCTCAAGGTATTGATGAAGAGGCTGAGCTGCTCACGAACAGTGTGGTATCAGAGCTCTAGGTCAGAGACGATGGCAACCAAGACTCCGGTGAGCCTCCCACAGCCTTGCATACCCGTCTTCAGAGGAGAGGACTATAGACGGTGGTGCTTGAGGATGAAGACTATGTTTTCAGTCTCAAAAGTTTTGGGAGCTCGTTGAAAAAGGCATGCCAGAAGGAGAAGATGAAGTAAAGGTAAAGGAGAACAAGAAGAAGGATGCAAAAGCCTTGTGTCTCATTCAACAGGTGGTTAATGGCTCTATACTTGACCGGATTGAAGAGGCAGAGACAGCACATGATTCATGGGAGATTGTTAAGAAGTTGTACCAAGGTTCTTCGAAGATGATGACCGTGAGGAAGCAAGCGTTGAGGCAGAGTTTTGAGACACTTCAAATGGAAGATAGTGAGAGTATTCAAACTTACTTGTCTAGAGTTGTCATGATTAAGACTCTAGTGCTGTCTCAGGATGGAGTTCTACTAGAGGAAGGGGGAGAAGATTCATCAGAGGAAGAGGAAGGGGCAGGAGTGCACGAGGTTGGAGTGGTGGCAATAAAAGCAACATACAATGCTTCAATTATAGGAAGTATTGGGCATATGAAAGCTGAATGCCGAGAGAAAGGGAAGCAAGTAGAGAAGGAGGCCTCAATGGTTGCAGAAGAACAAGAAAATGAGCACCTGTTCATGGCCAGGAGTACAACAATGAAGGCTTCCAATGCAATTTTGTTAGTGGAAAGCGGATGCTCTAACCATATGACGGGAGAAAGGAGATTGTTTGCTAGTCTTGATGAGTAATAGAGAACCTTAGTTCATCTTGGCAATGACAAGGAGATAGAGGTGCTCGGAGTGGGTATTGTCACCTTAATCACAAGGAATGGAGAGCCCAAACACCTTCATGGAGTGCAATTGGTTCCTGGACTCACGCATAACTTACTAACTGTAAGACAACTCCTTACAAGAGGATATTCAGTTACCTTTCAAGAAGGAAAATGAGTCATCAAGGATGATAAAATAGGAGAGGTGCTAATTATGATATCAAAGGGAAACAATAATATGTTTCCTTTGGATCTCACCAAGATTAAAAGGTTAAATGTGGTTGTAAATGATCGAAATGTGTCTGAGCGTTGCCACTAATGTTTCGGGCATCTCAACTATAGAAGTCTGGGGTCATTGGTGCAGAAGAGTATGGCTATAGGATTACCTAAATTACAAGATAGGCCACAATGTGAAGTCTGTGCAATTGGGAAGCAAGCAAGGAAGGCTTTTCGAGCAATAAGGTCAAGGAGAACAACATCATGTTTACAACTAATCCACATGGACTTGTGTGGCCCCATCAGCATAGACTCATCAGGAGGTAACAAACTCTTTCTCTTGTTTGTTGATGATTTTAGTAAGAAATGTTGTGTCTACTTCCTAAAAACAAAATGTGAAGCTTTTGAATACTTCTGGAGGTTTCATGTACCGGTCATGAGAGAGACGGGAAGGAAGTTGAAGGAGCTGAGAAGTGATCGAGGGGGTAAATTCACATCCCATGTCTTCAATGAGTATTGTGAAGGGATTGACATTAGAAGGGAGTTCTCAGCGCCCTACACACCATAACAAAACGGTGTAGTAGAGCACAAGAATAGAATGGTTGTCAAGATGGCACGGTGCTTGCTCAAATGTTGAGGTCTCCCGACAGAGTTCTGGGCTGAGGTGATCGCTACATCAGTATACTTGATCAATCAAGCACCAACCCAAGCAGTGTGCAATAAGACAGACACCTTATGAGGTGTGGCATGGAGAGAAGCCCAATGTAAGTCATCTTAGAACATTTAGTTGCATTGCCTTTGTACTCACCCCTTCGCAGAAGCTTCAAAAATTGGATGAAAAATCTAAGAGGCATGTGTTTGTGGGCTACTGCCCAGAATCAAAAGCTTACAAGCTCTACAACCCCATTACATCCAAGATAACTGTTAGCAGGGATGTAATTTTCCATCAAAATTCTCGATGGGTGTGGGAATCAAACAAAGGTGGACCCCTAATGACCATTGAAGATTTGGGTGACAAAGGAAGTGAAGAGAGAAGCAATAAAGGAGGTGAAGATGTACAAGAGGAGGCAGCAACAAGTGGAGGTCCATCGAGTACCAGTGAAAGCATAATCAACTCAAGTTCATAGGAGGAGTCTTCTGATGGATCACCACCTAGGAAGATGAAGCTCCTGACCAATATCTATAACACTTGCAATTTTTCTCTTCATGTATCTGAACCTCGGGAATACAAGGAAGCAGCAAGGCATCGGGTATGGCAAGAGGCCATGGATGCAGAATTGGCAGCTATTGGAAGCAATCACACATGGGACATGACTTAATTACCTCCTGGGAAGAAGGCAGTTAGTTTGAAATTGGTTTACAAGACCAAATATGGAGCTAATGGTGAGATACTAAGGGACAAAGCAAGGCTAGTGGCCAAGGGGTAAGTCTAGCAACATGGCCTAGACTACGAGGAGGTCTTCTCCCCTGTGGCGAGGCTTGAAATAGTAAGACTTATTCTAGCTCTTGCCTCTCAAGCACATCATTTAGTGTACCACTTTGATGTTAGATTAGTGTTTCTTAATGGAGAAATCATTGAAGAAGTCTATGTTGCTCAACCTGAGGGATATACTATTGAGGGGAAGGAACACATGGTGTATCGACTAAGGAAAGCACTCTACGGTCTCAACCAAGAACTGATAGCTTGGTATGAGAAGATCGACACCCATTTCAGGCAGCATGGGTATGAAAGAAACGAAACTGAGCATACACTATATAAAAAGGAAGACCAGGAAGGTAATTGTATACTGATTAGTCTCTACGTTGATGACATTGTGTATACAAGCAGCTCACAAGCCCTGATCAATCAGTTTAAAGAAAAGATGATGAGGACTTTTGACATGTCCAACTTAAGATTGATGAAATTCTTCCTTGGTCTAGAGGTATATCAATTGACCAATGGGATTTTCATTTCACAGAGAAGGTATGTAGAGGATCTGTTAACTCAGCTTAATATGAAACAATATAAACCTGTTTATACATCCATGGGAGTCAATGACAAGTTATAAAGTGCAAAAACTGGTGATTACACTGATCCTAAAGTATACAGGAGCCTAATTGGGAAACTCCTCTATATAGTACACAGTAGGCTAGATATTTGCTATGCAGTTAATTTCTTATCAAGGTTCATGAGCAAAGCCAATAGTGATCATCTAATAGCAGCAAAGAGAATTGTCAAATATCTGGCGGGGACGACAACATATGGTTTGTTTTATTCTCAAGAGAATGATGCTTGCTTAGAGGGCTTCACAGATAGCAACTGGGGTGGATCCTTGTGTGATCAAAAAAGCACTTCAGGGATGTTTTTTAGGCTAGGATCAAGTGCAATTACCTGGGGATCTAGGAAATAGGATGTAGTGGCCTTGTCCACAATGGAAGCGGAGTATATGGTTGCTACATCAGTTGCTTGTCACCTTGTGTGGCTCAAAAGAATTCTGAGTGATTGTGGGAAGAGTTCAACTAAATCCACTGTTCTTTGGTATGGTAACCAATCAACAACCGTTGTAGAGAAAAATCTAGCTCTTCACGGTAGAACCAACCGTATAGACGTGAGGTTCCATTTTATTCAAAGTCTAGTAACTGAAGGGTTGATCACTCTTTAGCACTGCAACACCAAGGACCAGCTTGCGGACATTTTCACCAAATCTTTACCTGCAGAGAAGCACAAGGATATCCGAGCTCAAATGGGAGTTTGCATGCTTCAATCAAGGGGGAGTGTTGATGGTGATGGGTGATTGAATGAGACATGAGGTGCTGGTATTGGGCTGCAAGGTATGGCCGGCAACCATGCTCGAGGATGGCAGCAAGTGAATAGGACCATGCTGGGTTTGAAGAAAGCGATGGGCAACTGTACCAAGGGTATGGATGTAATGTTACATGTGTTAATGGGGTAATATTTTATAGTATCTAAGCTTTAAGTTTTCTGACCAATGGGGTTAGAGTTAAGTAATGTTGTCTGGCCAATGGGCTATTGGTATTGTTTTGACTTTTTGTCTTTCGTATGTTTGGGTTATATTAATGTATTGAAGGGTGGTGAAAAGTTAGTTTACTGGGTTTTAAGAGAAGAAACTTTTCTCTTATTTAAGTGTCTCATTTTGGTCACTTTTCTTCGCTCTTCTATCTATCTTCATTCATTGTGAATCCTCAAGGTATAAAGGAAGAGGCTGAGCTGCTCACCAACAAGAAGAGCCAAACTAAAACATTTCAAGAGAAAGACTAGAGAAAAAAACATTCATTTTACTTGCCTCTAAATCTCGCTGCTAAACACCAGAAATAATTATATTGACAAAAAAATTGAATCAATTTTATTCTAGAGGAACATATAAAGTAGCTTGTAAAAAAAAAATGCAACTTCCAAGCATAACAACATGAAAAGCTTGTAAGGATTTAAAAAAATATATATATAATATACGCATTCACTTAATTGAGATAAAAAATTAGAAGCCTCACAAAACCCTAAAAATCATAATCCATGATGAATCAAGAGAATAAACATTTAAAGATGCGAAAGCGTACCTGATTCCATAACCAAGGATCTCTAATGTGTTATGATCTTCCAATTCTCTACACTTTTCTAGTCAGAAAGACTCTCATTCTCTCTAATGGAGATGGAGAAAACTCTCTAAAAAACATCACGTATGAATTGGGGACCACGACCCTTTTAGTATTTTTTTAATTGCACTTTATTCAATTTAGCCCCTTATCAAATTGAAAATTATATCTGGTCTCTACACATAAATCCCATAATAATTATACTCCTAAACCCATTAAAAAATTTAATTACATCACTTTAATGGGCTTAAATGAAAAATAGCAAACACACATCTAATTTACATGTGTGACCCTATTAAATTGAAAATTTCTAATAATCTCCCACTAGGTCATATATATAAATTCAAATGTGCTAAACATTATGAGCTCCTTGATTTGCTATTTTTTAAACTTGGAGTATATCTTGGCAATCTCGTCCATTAGCTATATTGATATTGGATCAAAGCAACTTTCGTTGCATTTAGTGCAACTAGATCTATCAATAGTCACATATACGAAAATAACTAAATGGCATAGATCACTTATGTGTGTGCAGCATGGAAATTACATGAAATGCGATCTGTACATGTCTACTTCCAATTGATCCTACTTTACTTTAGTGAGTTCAATGCTTTAACATAGATTAATATAGTGAAAAATGTTGAATTTCTTTAATTCTGATCAGAAAAATGTTTAAGAACATAAACATAGTCTAAGACAAACATAAAACAACAAGATATAAAATGATACAAACTCTCACTATAACAAGTTATCCTTATGTTAATCAACACCGATGTGAGCAACATGCTCATGAAAGACTTTGGGTGGTAATCCCTTTGTAAGCGGATCCGCTATCATGGAGTTTGTTACAATGTGCTCTATAGATATTTATCCATTTTGCATTCTTTCTTTCACAACCAGGAATTTAATGTCAATATGCTATGACTTCGATGAAAACCTGTTGTTATTAGAAAATAACACTATTGCCTTATTATCGCAATATATTTTTAGTGGTCTTTCAACACTCTCCACAACACGCAGCCCCAAAACAAAATTTCATAGCCAAATTCCATGATTAGATGCCTCATAGCATGCTATAAATTCTGCCGCCATAGTGGAAGAAACTATGATTGTTTGCTTAATACTTTTCCATGATATAGCTCCTCCAGCCATCAAATAAATGTAGCCTGATGTGGATCTCCTACTATCTTGGCATCCATTATAGTCAGCTTCATAATACCCTATGATCTCCAAATGATCTGATCTCTTATATGTGAGGATATAATCTTTGTTTCTTTACAAATACATCATAACTTGTTTGACTATTTTCCAGTGATCCATACCATAGTTACTTAAATATCTGCCTAACATCCTAAACAATGTATACAATATTTGGACGTGTGCATACTTGTCATACATTAGACTCTCTACTCCTAATGCATAAGGGAATTTTTGCATTTCCTTAACTTCAAGATTGTTCTTTGGGCATTAACTGAAACTAAATTTGTCTCCTTTAGCTAATGGGGTATCACCTAATTTATAATTCTGCATGCCAAATCTTTTGAGCAGTTTATCAATGTAGCCCCTTTGTGACAATCCAAGAATACCCCGAGAGTGATCTTGATATATTTGGATTCCTAATACAAATGAGGCATTACCAAGGTCTTTCATCTCAAAATTGTTTGATAGAAACTTTTTGGTGTCATATAACATTCCTTTATCATTTGTGGCAAGTAGTATGTCTTCAACATACAAAATTAGAAACATATATTTGCTCCCACTAAACTTGTGATATACACAATCATCTACCACATTTATCTCAAAACCAAATGAGACAATGACTTGATGAAACTTATAATGCCACTGACGAGAAGCTTGCTTAAGCCCATAAATGGATTTTTTCAATTTGCAAACCATCTTCATTGGGCTACCTGATTCAAAGTTTTTTTGTTGCACCATATAAATTGTTTCATCAATTTCTCCATTGAGAAATGCAATTTTGACATCCTTTTGATGAAGCTCAAGGTCAAAATGTGCAACAAGAGCCATAATTATTCTAAAAGAATCTTTTGTAGAAAATTGGAGAGAAAGTCTCTTTAAAATCAATCCCTTCCTTCTAAGTAAAGCCCTTAGCTACAAAACAAGCTTTATAACTTTCCAAATTACCTTTAAAATCTTGTTTGGTTTTAAATATCCATTTACAACCAATGTGTTTAGCACCTTCTGATAATAGGACAAGTTCCCAAACTTTATTGTCTTGCATAGACTTATACTCCTTATTCATACCTTCAATCAACTTTTGAGAATTAGAGAGGTTTTGGCAAGGCGTTTCTCTTGGAAGATAGTTATTGGGGGAGCTTTCATCGGCACCGATCCGGTGAGGTCTGCCGTAGGCTAGATAAGGAGACCTTTGGAGAGGACGAGGCCACTCCACAAGACTATCGACACAAATACCGAGGGAGTTTTACTATAGATTGCATGTTGTTACTTTTGATTTCATTATTGATTGTATCTTGCTCCATGGAGAGCTAAACCCCCTAGTGGGTACTTGGATTTGTGAATCCTAGGATGTATTTGTTTCATTAATCTTTTATTATGGTTTCCTTTATTGATGTTTTAATTAAGTTCCAATCTTGAATGCTTGTTGAATGATTTCTCCCTTGGAATGACACTAGGGTTGAGAGTCTACATTGGTACTCCTTGTGAGTGAGTTACACACTACGAGAGTTAGACAAAGCAAGATTGGAGAGGGTCGAGAGGTGACTCAAGAGGTAGTGGAGCGTCCCTTTTTCCCCTCCGGTGTGATTTATCGGAGAATCCTCTTTCCCCTTCGGTGTGATTTATCCTACCTCCACGTTCCGAGAATTCTTTGCGGTCACAATAGAGTGAAGGGTTAAGGGATGAACTCCGCTGGGGCTTAGTTGCGCGAGCAACAGAGTGAAGCGTTGAAGTGACTTTAACACCTGGGGTTTAATTGTGACTAGGGCTCTTACGCTTGGACCAAAGAATTAGATCTACATATAGGAATAGGGTTTATCACTTGGAATTCCTAGAGCTTCTTACAACTTTACACAGTGTGAGGTGTTAAGACTGATTGATTTCTCAGTTGAGGCACAATGTAGAATTAGTCACGGTTGACTTAGGTTTGGGACCGTGTATTTAAAGATATCCATGACAAATTAAGCATTAGTTAGGAAGCATAATAGTTGGTTTTGCACTTGAAGCAATAATCCTAGGAGGAACAAGATCCGAGTACCCCACTTTTATCAATTGCCTTTCCTCTCATTTATTTGTGCCTCTCTTTCTTATTTTCTAGTTTGTTTGCATCGATCTTTATCCACACCATCATTGTTTCATTTTCACTTAGTTAAGTAGCAATTTTGGTGTTTCTATTCCTTAATCCTTGTGGATACGATACCCCACTAACCTGGGATTTATTACTTCGACAAACCTGTGCACTTACGGGTCAAACGCAAGGACGTTGTCATTCATGAGGATCAGTTACCTCATTATGAATAGGGAATTTTTCACCATAGTTTGGTTGAGGATCTAAATAAGCTTCTTGACCAATGACAGGTATGGAAACCTACACATTATCAAAAGCTACAATAGGAATCGAAATTGATTCCATCTACTCAAAGATTATGTTTCTAACCTTATTTCTCCCCCCAAACTCAATATCCTCAAAAAAAGAGTTGCAGTTCCCGTTTCAAAATTTGTCTTAAGTGTGGGATCATAAAATTTGTACCCCCTAGATCTCTGCGCATAACCAATAAAGTAGTTGTTTACTGTTTTAGAGTCCAGTTTTCTTTCATTCGGCCGATAAGGCCTGGCCTCGGCTTAATATCCCCAAATATGGAAATGCTTTAGACTAGGCTTTTGACTTGTCCAAAGTTCATAAGATGTTTTTGTAGCTGCTTTAGTTGTCACTCTATTCAGAATACAAGCAATTGTTTTGAGTACTTCTCCCCAAAGATAACCTAGTTAGGTAGAATAACTAATCATAGGCCTCAACATATCCATTAAAGTCCTATTTCATCTTTTAGCTACACCATTCATGCTAGGTTAACCTAGCATGGTGTACTATGGGACTATACCATATTCCACTAGGAATCGAGCAAATGGTCTTGGACGTTATTCACCTGAATTGTCATACCTACCTTAGTATTCCCCACCACGGTCAGATCTGACAGTTTTAATTGTTTTGTTGAGTTGGTTCTCAACTTCAACCTTAAATGTCTTAAACACATCTAAAGATTGTGATTTTTCATTAAGAAAATAAAGGTACCCATAATTTGAATAATTGTCGATAAATAATATAAAATATTGCTGACCATTGCAAGAAGTTGTAGGCAATGGCCCATAGATCTGTATGAATTAATTCTAAGACATCCGTTGCTCTATAGGCACATGATTTCTTTGTTTTGGTCTGTTTTCCCTTAATTCATTCAATACAAACATCAAATTCTGTAAAATCAAGAGAATCTAAATTCCATCAGACACAAGTCGTTCAACTCTATTTCTAGAGATGTGGCATAAGCGTCTGTGCCACAAAATAGCTGAATTTTCTTTAATAATTTTGCGTTTAATGCCACCAGATTCTGTATGTTGGGATTCAATATATGATTTAACTATATCGAGAATATACAAAGTATTTTAAGCATTAAGAAAACCAGTTCTAACAATATTTGAATTCAAAGACAGAATAAATAAACTGTTTCCAAATGGACAAGTGAAACCAAATTTGTCCAACAAAGAAACAAAGGCCAAATTCTGTCTAAAAGACGGTAGAATAAAAGTGTCTTGTAAATACAAATAATAACCAATAAGTAATAACTATCTAAAATACCCTATTGCCTCCACTTCTACTGATTTGTCATCGCCTACAAAGATGTGTCTTTCAGCATTATTTGGCTTTCGGAAGTTCTGGCAACCCTGCATGGAAACACTGATATGAGTGGTTGAAGCAGAATCTAACCACAATGTGTTTCTTTGTACTGAACTTAAATTTGCCTCAGAATAGACCAAAGAAATAGATGTACCTTTCTTTGCACTCCATGCATAATATTTGGTACAATCCTTCTTCACATGTCCAAGTTTTCCACAAAACAAAACATTTGTCTTTATCTTGTTGTTGTTTCTTGGAAGGTGGACCTTTAGTAGCTTCATTATTCTTACTCTTTTTACCTTTATCGTTTGAGGTGCTTGTCAAATGGACATTTCCTGTTCTATCCTACTTCAATCTCTTTTTTTCTTGCACACAATATGAAATGAGCTCATTAAGAGTCCATTTCTCCTTTTGATAGTTATGATTGACCTTAAATTGGTTAAAGTGTGCTCGCAGAGAGATCAATACCAAATGTATGAGCAAATCATTTGAAAGCTCAAGTTTTAATGCCTTCGGTTTGAAGCAAAGATGAGAAATTTCCGTAATATATTCCCTTATATTTCCTTTTCCTTTATACTTCATAGAAAAATCAAGCTTTGCAAAAGCGTGCTTACTTCTACCTTATCATTTTTTGCAAAACATTTCTCAATTTTGGTTTGGAAATCCTTAGCATTATTTATCCCTTCGGATACCACACCTCTAAATGACTCAGGTATGCCATGCTTAATGATCATTAGACTCATGCAATTTGAGCGATCCCACTTCTCAAAGTTTTTCTTTTCTTCAAAAGAACGTTGATCCATAAGAGAATGGGGTTGCTCAATCTGAAGTGCAAGGCCTAGATCCATGCAGCCCAGAACAATAAGAACATTTTCATTCCAATCCTTAAAGTTTGTTCCATTAAGTATAGGAATGCTATTAATATTAGCAGATATTGTAGAAAAAGAAGCTGAAGAGAAAACACAAATAAACATACAATCATGTTCACATCAATTTCTAATAGTAAAATAATAAGCAAACAACTTCAAACAATTGCAAACCCCATCACAAGATACCTAGCACAACATTAATATTAAGTCTTTGGACAATAATATTAATTGCGAGTGGTGATCTTATTGTAGTGATCAAATATAGTCAATAAATTATGTCCAATAATAAACTATCATTGGATTGAATTATTATTGACATGTAAAATGTTATAAACACCTCATATTTATCACCACAAGCGTGTGTAATTTTGCCAAATGTCAACTTTCCTTTCGGCCAGTGACAAGGTCCCCTTGTCGAAGTAATAATCCCGGATGAGCGGGGTCGAATCCACAGGGAGTAAGGGAGTAAAGACACTTAATTTGATTCTTAGCTATGTGGAGTATCAACAATGATAAGTGTGGTAATGATTCAATTCTAAGAAATTAAAAGTAACAAGTAAGAGAGCAAAAGTAAGGAGGAGGCAAGGCAATCGATAAAGATGGGATACTCGGATGATGTTTCACCTAGGATAATCACTTCAAGTGCAAGAACTCTCTATTATGCTTCCTAATCAATGCAATGGTGAGTCGGGGAAATCCTTACATACATAGTCCCAAATCTAAGGTCAACTATGCCTAACTCTATACATGTCCTGGAGGAGAAATCGAACAATCTCAACACCTCGCACTCGCATAGAGTTGCAATGAGCTCTAGGGATTCCAAGTTATAAATCTCTTCCTAGATTTAGACCTAACCCTTTGGTCCAGGCGGAAGGTCCCTAGCCACAATTAAGCCCTAGATACTAAGATCACCTCAACGCTTCACTCCATTGCACGCGCAACTAGGCCCCAGCGGAGGTTCATCCCTTAGACCATTCACTCTATTATGGCCGCAAAGAACTTGAGGAATAGAGGTAGAATCTATCACGTCGGAGGGGAAAGGGGACGCTCCCTGCACTCCCTCGACTCACCCTCTCAACCCTCTCCAACCTAGCTTTGTCTAACGCTCGTGGTGTGTCACTCACTCACAAGGTTACCAACAGGAACTCTCAACCCTAGTGTCACTCTAGGGGAAATGTTCATACAATCAAGCATTCAAGGTTGGAACTCACAATAAACATCAATTTATTGAAAGCATAATAAAGAAGTTCAAAGAAACGAATACATCCTAGGGTTCACAATCACCCAAGTACCCACTAGGGGTTTAGCTCTCCATGGAGCTAAGTACAATCAAAGAAATTGAATGTAAAAGCAATGAATCCATAAAGAAACCCCCTCAATGGTTGTGTCGATGGTCGTGTCGATGGTCTTGTGGAAAGTGCTCTGCTCGTCGTCCAAGGATTCCTTCGTCCGGTATAGGATACGCCTCGATCGAAGCTCTCCTACCAACCTTCTTTCTAATGGAATCATGATGTCAGAGCCATAGAACCTCTCCAAAAACTTGCCCAATACCCCTCAAAACCCTAGCCGAAGCCCTCTAGCAAGTTGGGGAAAAGATGGAGAAAAGAATACGAAAATCGGGGCTGAATCGGCTTTAAATAGGGCTGGAATCGGGCAACTCCACGGGCGTGCGATACACGCCTGCGTCGGAATTTCCACATGGGCGTGGATAATTTCCACACGCCCGTGTGGATTCTCGTGTTTCTCTGATTTCTCGGCCGTGACATGTTGCAAATAGATTTTGCTCGCATTGCTCTTCTACAGTCTTTGACCTGAATAACGTCCCAATTCCATACTTTCATCGGGGTAGCACAAACGGGCAATCGTTCACGTCGTGAATCACTTGCTTCTTCAATGATATATATGTTGGTGGAGCTCTTGTTCTTATTTGCGTAAGACGGAATGCTCGAGTGTGACTGCCTTTATGCCCCTCCAAATGGATGTGCTCACTCGAATGCGAGGAGGTTGGCACAAACTCTACCATCTCACACCTGTCCTATGTCTTCGCGTTTGAACTTTAGCAAGATCTCCTCCCAAGTAAGTGCATTATGATCCACATTGGCCTATTTCCTTCATGCTCGGCCTCACAGCCTTACCTGCGTAAAAGTAACATAAAAACACACATATTAATGTAAAAACCTGAGAAAAGTAATGCTCAACACAATGAATGAACGCTTCACATTTATATCGCACAAGCACTTATCAGCCAGCTAGTATTCACATAAATATACATACACACAAACATCCAACATTCTTTTTTGAATAATCTATTCAAGAAAGGTAACTTTGGTCACATCTTGCTTTAACTAATTCAATTGGAATGTTAAATAGCCATTTATGAATTCTTACTACACACAACGCTATGTCTCAATATGACTAGCACTGATTCCAAAAGAACATGATAATCAACCATTGCTAGTGTCAAACTAACACTTAAAGTAGGAGTTATCATATATAAACAACAATTTCTAGCAAAATTGTTCATGAATTACTAAATAATTCTTCATAGGAAGTTCGAAACCCTAACATTCAGCGATTTCTACAAAAATTTGGACATATCTGAAAAGAGTTTAATAGATTTGAAAAGGATTTAATTAGATTGAAACAAAACTTTAACATATCTAAAAAATTTCACCACATGCCTAAGGAATTTCAACAAATCCAAAATATTTTAACAAATCTGATAAATTTCTAAAATAATCGAAAATTCTCAGTTCTTTAGAATCATTCATGGATGGGCTCTGATGCCACTTGTAAGGATTAAAAAAAATATAATATACTCATTCACTTAATTGAGATCCAAAATTAGAAGTCTCACAAAACCCTAAGAATCATAATCCATGATGAATCAAGGGAATAAACATTTAAAGATGCAGAAGCATACCTAATTCCATTACCAAGAATCTCTAATAGGTTATGATCTTCTAATTCTCTATGCTTTTCAAGTCCGGAAGACTCTAGTTCACCCTGATGGGGATGGAGAAAACTCTCTGTAAAATCACGTATGAATTGGGGACCACTGCCCTTTTAGTATTCTTTTAATTGCACTTTATTCAATTTGGCCCCTCATCAAATTAAAAATTATATCTGGTCTCTACACATAAATCCCATAATAATTATACTTAGTTCTGGGCACGGGCAGTTAACCAGGCCCGTCCGACCCGGGTCAGTTTTTGACCAACCGGTAACCGGCCCTTGCAACAATATTAACCTGTCAGGCCGGGTTGACCCGGTCAACCCGGCGGGTCACGGGTTGGCCAAAAGTGACCCGGACCCAGCCCGGCAATTACTAAAACCCGCCGGATTCGGGCCAAACCCGCAAGGCCCAGTGGTTATTGAGATGAGAATCGAACTTAAAAGCTTTTCACCTCCTAGCCATCCATTCCTTAATTTTTTTTTATCATTATTGTTAAAAAAAAAAAAAACTACATTTCATATTAAGTTTCTTTTTAATAATTTTTAAAAATAAAAATTAATTCTAATGAATTAGATAAAGTTGAGACAACTTAAAAAATTTGAAAATAATTTTGGAAAAAAGCAAAGTATTGCACTAAACTCATTTATCTATCTAATTAAACGATATGTACAATTTTTTTTATGTGATAAATATTAGTTCTTTAATTTTTTTATTAGAGCTATCACCCACTTGTTTATTTATATCTATTTAGATCTATTTAAGCTATACTTTTGGTCTTGAATTCTAAGGTGTTGCAGCCCACATTCACGAGTGATGTTGTAGCCCACATTCACGTGCCATAAAGACAGATGCTTGTCACCTTTTTTAAAAAATAATAATACTAAAGCACAGTTTTAATTATTTATATAGATTCATATTTCAATAAAGACAATTAAGAATTTGGTAAGTCCAACATATATTTACTTGTATTAAATGTATGTTTATACTTTATTGCAGGCACAAAATACAAATAAGTATGTTTTACAATTAATGATGTCTAACAATTATATAGATATACATATATATATAATAGTAGATGATCAACAAATGTTGGTGGAGTTGGTTAGAGCATCACATTAATTTGTTGTGTGACCTTATTAAATTGATAATTTCTAACAAAGCTATCATTTGATGAGAAGAAAGAGTTGAAGTGGTGAACTATTTTATCAAAAGACAAAAAAAACAAAGTTTCCAAAATATCTACAGCTTCTCTATGCCACGATAACCAAAGCATATAAATAATCCACGAAAGTATGGAGTACTTTGAATAGTAAACTATTGAAAGACAAAATGAAGATCATGAGATGGTAAAAGCATTGGCAAATATATATATAAACTGAGTCTCCAATGGTCTTAAATGCCATTTAACATTGTCCACCGTCTCTGGCCCGAAGAAGGTATCTGCCATAAATCAAATTCAAACTACAAATTCAATTGATCGATGATAATTTGTTTAATTTATGCATAAAAAGCAACATTATTGCCATAAATTTTAATCTTTCAAGGAACAAATGCATTAAAAGACACAATGAATTCATAGATCAAGCCAAATTCACAAAAATAAATGGCCAAAGGGCCAATGTACTCTACTGACCGATTAACATTTCTTCAAACAAAGATTAAACAAACTTGCTCTCATAAGCAATCCCCGCAAGAACACAATGCACTCATTCATTGAAGACAATGCACTTATCAATTTTGCGCGACTCCTTCTACTACCGCTGATGATGAGACAGCGAAGTCGGTCCGGCACTGCGACAGGGTGGTGATGACGAGGATCTGGTGACAGGACCAGCACGATCTTATCTCTCTCAATGAAGTCAGCCAAATAGATCATGTAATTTGCGATCTTGTGGGTTGAGCTCCACTGCTGGTGGGCATAACGGGTGATGAAGCTCAGAGGAGGCTGAGCTTCACTGTTGTTTAGGAATATGATTTTAGGGCAAAGCACATCTCAAGTGAACAGATGATGAGCTATCTGTTGATATTGTCAGGCTGTTGCTCAGAACTAAAGAAGCTAAGGAAGAGTTGTCAATTCACAAAGGCAAGCTATTGTGTATGTTCATGGCTTTGGGTGGCTCTGATTGGATGTTCCCTTTCTCTGTTCTTACTTTATGTTTTGTTTGCTTTGTCAGTTGTTTAGCTGGCATGCTTTTTGTTGCCTTTATATTATGTTGACTCTGTAGTGTTTCAAGTATGCTTAAGAGATTACCAGCTTTAGTTACTTCTTTGTCCAAAGAGTGAAAACCTGGAGAGAGTGTGAGTTAACATATTAGTCTTATTCTCATCAGTGGTATCAGAGAATTGGGACAATGGCTGGCGGTTCTTCAAGATCTTCTCAACCCAACGTTCTTCTCTTCAAGGGAGAGAACTATAATCTTTGGAGCCTCAAAATGAAGACAGTCTTCAGGGTTAAGGATCTATGGAGTATTGTTGAGAAAGGGATAGTTGAAGAAGCCGACAACAATAGACTCAATGAAATTATGAATAAAGATGCAAAAGCTCTCTGTTTAATCCAACAGAAGTTGGATGATCAGGTTCTTCTAAGGATCACTGAAGCAAAGATAGCAAAACAAGCATGGGAAGTGTTGAAAACTCAATATCAAGGGAATGAAAACAATGTTACAGTCAAGCTTCATTCCCTACACCGAGAGCTTGATGCAACGAAGATGAAGCATGAAGAGAAGATAGAAGATTTCTCTACCAGAGTCCTAGACATTGTTTTATCAGATCAAAGTACTAGGAGAGGAGTTCCCGGAGAAGAAGGTGGTCACAAAAATCCTCATGAGTTTGACACCTAAGTTCACAAATGTTGTCTCCTCCATCGTTGAGGCTACGAACCTCAACACCCTCACAGTTGATGAACTTTGTGGCCCACTTAGGAGCCATGAATCAATTTTAAACAATGAAGCTGACCAAGATGAAGTGAAGGCACTCCATGTTAGAACTACACTACCTGGTGATCACCTCAACAGAGGAGGAAAGGGGTCGAGGTCGTGGCGGCCTTTCACAGAGGGAGAGGAAGAGGGCGTGGATGCGGGAGAAACTCAGAGATCTCTCACTCTGCTGAGAGCTCACAACAGCACAAAGGAATGCAATGCTTTATCTGCAAGAAGTACGGCCATATCAAGTCACAATGCTGGTATAGAATCAAAGAGGCAAACATAACAGAAGAATCAAAAGAGTCTGATGATTTATTCATGGCAAGTGATGGCTCTAAAGAAGAAGCTGGAGGGATGTGGTTGATTGATAGTGGTTGCTCAAACCACAAGTCAGGAGACAAAAATCTCTTCCAAAACATTGAAGAATAAGCTGGAGTAGATTGGGTGATGGCAAGATCTTACCTGTCACTGGAGTAGGCACGGTGGCTTTTCGAACAAGCTCAGGAAAAAAAAAACATTTTAACTAACGTTCAATACATTCCTAACCTTGCTCATAACCTGTTGAGTGTAGGACAACTTATGATGGCTGGTTACAAAGTGGAGTTCTCAGAAGTTAAGTGTGCCATTAAAGACAAAGTTTCAAATGTTCAAATTGCTCGAATTCAAATGACAACTCACCGGTTGTCCTCTCTTAATGCGGATGACATTGGCTCAGCCCATGTTGCCCAAGGTGAAGAAGACTTATCTATGCTCTGGCATAGGAGATACGGGTACTTAAATCAGAAAGGTTTGCAGCTGCTATCACTCGAACACATGGTGGTTGGTCTTTCACCTATTTACACCCATACAACCATGTGAGGCATGCTCACTTGGAAAGCAAACCAGAACCATGTTTCCCAAAGGACATGCCAAGCGTGCCACCATCCCCTTGGAGCTTGTCCATGGTGACTTGGTTGGACCTATGCAAAGTCCTTCTCTTGGAAGTAGTATCTATTTCTTTTTATTAACCGATAACTACTCTCGCTACAGTTGGGTTTACTTCCTCCGCAACAAATCAGAAGCACTTCAGAGCTTCAAATCATTTAAAGTATCACAAGAAAGACAGCTCTCTTTGCCGTTGAAGAGCCTACGAGCTGATCAAGGAGTGGAGTTCGTATCTCGGGAATTCGCCAGCTTTTGTGAAAACTCTGGTGTAAGGCGACAACTCACTACACCAAGATCGCCACAGTTAAACGGTGTGGCCAAACTGAAAAACCGTACGGTCACGGAGATGGCAAGGACAATGCTCATGGAGAAGAAGATGCCAGTTAAGCTCTGGGCTGAGCCGGTGGCAGCCGCTATCCATGTGTTAAATTGCTCTCCGACTAGTGCACTTAATCATCAGACACCTTATGAGGCTCTTAATGGGTTAAAGCAGACGGTCAACCATCTCCGAGTCTTCAGAATCCTTTGCTATGCGATGGTGGATCCCCAATCACGGCGCAAGTTCGATGCCAAATCACATGCTGGAGTGTTCATTGGCTATTATGACCAGTCAAAAGCCAATAAAGTGTTGGATCCACAAACCAAGAAGGTCCAGATAAGCGGAGATGTCACATTCTTCGAAGATAAATGTTGGGATTGGGCGAAGCATGATGAGTCAGCAACACAAATATTCTCTCTAAATGAAGGTCTGGGAATAGCTTCATCTAGTGATCACGTGGGTGCTCCTTAACCATCAACACTTTTTGATGAATTGCCTGATGACGTGAGACACTCACGTGACATACCTCCAAACAGAGAACATGCACCATCAAATGAAGAAGATGACGAATTCCCTACGAGGTATAGATCTCTATCAGAAACTATACAACCATGTTCATTTGCACTAACCGCTGCAAACCCAACATCGTATGAAGAGGCAATGAAGAACAATGAATGGGCAGCAGCAATGCTTGAAGAACTCAATGCAATCAAGAAGAATGATACATGGGAGCTGACCAATTTGCCTCAAGGAAAGCGAGCTATTGGACTGAAATGGATCTTCAAGTCCAAATATAACCCCGACAGATCTCTATTGAGAAAGAAGGCACGTTTAGTCGCAAAGGGATACTCGCAGCTCAAGGGAATCGATTTCGAAGAAATATTCTCCCCGGTGGCTCGGATGGAGATGATACGTGTGTTCATGGCCATTGGAGCTCAGAAAGGGTGGTGCATCCATCAACTTGATATTAAAACTGCCTTTCTCAATGGAGAGATAAGCGAAAGAAGTGTACGTATCACAGCCGGAAGGATTCATCAAAAGGAGAAGAGGAGAAAGTGTACAAGCTCTGAAAAGCTTTATATGGGCTTTACCAAGCTCCTAGAGCTTGGTATAGTCGCATAGATCGGCACTTCCAACATACAGGGTTTGTGCGAAGTGCTAACGAACCGACGGTGTATAGAAAGCTTCTAGGGAACTCCGACACTTTGATGTTGTGCTTATATGTAGACGATGTTATTTATATGAGCTCATCATAAAAAATGTTGATCGAATTCAAAGAAGAAATGCTGAGAACCTTTGAGATGTCGGATCTCGGCCCGCTGAGATATTTCTTGGGTCTAGAGGTAAAGCAGAAACCTGGCTCTCTGTTTGTGTCTCAACATAAATATGCCGAAGATTTATTGAAGAAAACTGGAATGTTACATAGCAAGTCAATCTCTACTCCTATGAATTCAAATGAAAAACTTTATTTGAAGGATAACTCTGGGAATGCAGACTCATCTCGCTATAGAAGAATTGTGGGAAGTTTGTTGTATCTAACGCACACCAGACCGGACGTTATGTATGCCGTTGGGGTGGTTTCTCGGTTCATGCAAGCACCTACAACACATCACATGGGTGCTGTTAAATGAATACTACACTACATATCAGGAACAATGAGTTTTGGACTTCATTACACCAACAATGATCAGTTCAAGCTCACTGGTTATGCAGACAGTGACTAGGGAGGCTCGCCGGATGATTGGAAGAGCACCACCGGTTGGGTTTTCTCGCTTGGATTAGCTGCAGTTGCTTGGAGCTCGAAGAAGCAACAGATCACGGCTCTGTCCAGTACTGAAGCCGAGTACATCTCTGCTACCTCGGCGGCATGTGAAGCTGTGTGGTTGAGACGTTTGCTTGAAGACTTAGGAGAAAAGCAGTTAGGGCTGAGCATCATCTATTGCGACAACATGTCGGCCATATCCATCACCTGAAACCCAACCTTGCACGGCCGCACAAAGCACATCGACACTCGATTCCACTTCATTCGTGATTTGGTGAAAAACGGCGCACTCGATGTAATTCAATGCAAAACAAATGAGCAAATCGCTGACATTCTTACCAAGGCGTTGCCTGTTCATAAACACGAGTACTTTCGACATGCTCTCGGGATGAAAGAGTTCTGAGCAAGGGGAGGATGTTGACATTGTCAGGCTGCTGCTCAGAACTAAAGAAGCTAAGGAAGAGTTGACAATTCACAAAGGCGAGCTACTGTGTACGTGCATGGCTTTCGGTGGCTCTGATTGGATGTTCCTTTTCTCTGTTCTTACTTTATGTTTTGTCTTCTTTGTCAGTTGTTTAGCTGGCATGCTTTTTGTTGCCTTTATATTATGTTGACTCTGTAGTGTTTCAAGTATGCTTAAGAGATTACTAGCTTTAGTTACTTCTTTGTCCAAAGAGTGAAAACCTGGAGAGAGTGTGAGTTAACATATTAGTCTTATTCTCATCACTAGCAAGATCGTCTCAAATGATTCATGCAATCCTAGCCTTCAATTTTGACTTGTGATTGTAACATAAACATTTTAAGTTTTTATTTTTATTTTTTTAATTTATGTTTAATTAGAATAAATCCATTAACATAGGGGGAAAATGATTTTCTAACAAAACATCACTACTTATTCATAAATATTGTTAATAAAATATAATAATTAATAAGATAAATATATTTAATTATAATTAATATTTATTAAGTCAATCCTAAATAATTTTTTTTTCAAAACTCCCTAAAGATTGTCAAATTATTACAAAGCTCTAAAAAAAATTAATTTGTACATCTACAAAAAAAATGGATCTTTTAAATCCTGGACATCTTTTTATTTTATATCTAAAGTAATCTACATGGGACAAATCTGATGTAGAAGACTCGGTTGGAGAGGAGAGGAGAGGAGAGGAGACAACTGTCTAGGGATTAAGGATTTAGGTTTTCTCCTTTTTTTTTTAACATAAAAAGAGATGTTTTTTCCATTTAATTCCAAATAAATATTTATTTTTATATAAATAGGAAACCCACGTACATAATAAAAGTTTGTTTGAAACACTATATATGATTTCATTCATATTGAACTATATGCATTATTGATTTAAAAATTTGAATATAAAATTAAGAAATAAATAATTAACTGTAAATTAACTGCGTAAAATGAAAATGTCTAAACAAATTATTAATTACATAAATTTGAATTAAAATTATTTTATTATTCGGTATATTATAATTAAAATATTATACTTATTTATATTACATTAATTATGAAAAACAATGTTATTAAATAACATTACCTTTTTCTATTATATGAGAGCATCTTGCAATAGAAATTATGTTTATTTTAGTGTATATTTGATAAATAGACCAAGCATTAGGATATTGCCACTAAACAAATAAATATTATATTAATTAGTAACTTAAATGATTTCTACATTTTTTTAAATTTATTGATTAGAAATTTAACCTAAATTAAAGTCATGTAGATTAATAATTTTGCTTTAGAGGGGTACAAGGAGGAACTGTAGGTTTTAGAATCCTCATGGATAGTTAGGCACATTTTGAAACAGGCATAAAAAATCCTTCAAAAATTTTGTAATTTGATCATTTGAAATAAATTTAAAAAAATTCCCCTAGATCACCTGTCCAACGTATCCCAAATAAAAAACTTTAAAAAAAAAAATCAAAATCCTATTTAATAAAGACATTAAGCTCTTTAATTGTGATTTAATTAACTCTAAAAGTAATTGGAAAATTTTTAATTTTTTATCTAAAATTGAAAACTATTCTCTCAATTAACCATACCAATCACAACAATTTTATTTTAATTTGGAGCTATTTGTATGCATTTTTTTTTGTTTCAAATTTTATTTGGTAATCTATCCATTTGCATGCCATCAAATGAAAGTTAAGTCAATAGAGACTCAGATTGCTTAGGAGGGACATAATTGTTGATAACTTCATTTCTCTATCCACATTAATCGTGATAAGTTATTCATGATCATTTACCATGGTGTCATAAGGCTAAATAGACCAAGAAAAAAAAGACTATAGTAAAAGACATAATTGTTCACAACTTTAAATGGCTAATCATCTTGACTTCTGCAAATTGAACAAGTTATTGCTTATTGATTATAATAATAAAATTGCTCATTTTTGTGAAGATTATTCATATTCACTTTGAAATCCACATACAATGACTTTGTTTTGGGAATTGGACTATAGTTGTGCTTAATGATCACCATGACAAGTTGCTTGATTTTGTGGCAATGTTTCCTAAGTTGATTTCGAAGTCAATTTTTTAGTAGAATATAATCGTGAACATTAAGGCTAGTTTACTTTTCTCTATTTAAACTATTGTTGTATTTCACTGGAAGCTAATGCAATTGAATCTTCCAATGTAAATCTCCGCATTTCCTAATACTTTTCAAAATGGTTTTAATGCTTTTCTTCATCTAAGAAACTTGTGACAAGACAAGTTTCTTGTTCACAAAAATTAATGTGAATTGTCTACCCATTATTATTATTATTATTATTATTATTATTATTATTATTATTATTATTATTATTATTTTATTTTTAAAATTATAAAAATAAAAAAATTCTAAAAACTAATGAAGTTAAAGTTTTCATATAAAGAATTTAAATTTTTAAAGTATCATAAACTGATTTGGAAATAATTTTTTATTGTTATTTTTTTTTCTATGCAACGGGGCATATAAATAATTATAAACTTTTTAGAACAACCACTAATTAGTGTAGTGGAATATTATAAAAATGGTGAATGGTGAAATTTAGGGTCAAATCTTTGGATTAGCAGTGCTGTTTAAGTATACTATATAAAATACTATAGTAGTATTATTCATTCACTGTTTATCGGTCTCTTGTGTGAAGATGTCGTTTCTCTCCCATCCAAGATTACATGACAAGCGGATTTATTAACTTGGTTTGGTTTTTAAAATATCTTTTGGGCATACATATGGTAGGACTCTAATCACACCATGTGGCATTGGCAGAGTTAATAAATTCTTAGGGTGTAATTAAACCACCGTAACTGATGCACCACCATACCTGCATGTCCTTTGGCACCCCCTTCTAGTGTGGCGCTTATCGCTTTTGCAAAAAAAAACTTTCTAGGGTACATTTGAATAAATTTGCTTCACACGACCATAACAAAATTTTATATATTAGCAAAGTCACCAATATTTTATGTGCATTAGCTATACATAATTACATTTTAAACTTATGTATAAGCACACAAAAATTAAATTACTAGAATTTATGAAATTTAATATCTAAATATGGAAATTATTGTAGATCGTTTTTGAGTTTAGGAAATCAGAGAACAACTTTAGAAAAGACAAAATTTGGGATATGACATTTGGTGGATGTTATTCTATTAATATCGAGCATAACTAAAATAAATTAGAGAATTAAAATTAATGACAAAGTTATCTATTGTTATTTGGGTCTCTTTAAAATTCTTCATAACTGATGAAAGTTTAAATTACAAGTGAGAGTATATTTTTGGAAGTGTGAGTAGTGGTTGTATACGGGTAGTCCCAGTTCCCACTTATGCATGGGTCCCATCCCCATTTGCTTTACTGAGGTTTGTGCATGGCGCTGCTTTTTCTTAGTACCCTAGCTGTTAATCTTGGAATAAATAAACTAGAGAACTTTTTCTTAACAAAATCATTAAAAAGATGATATGATTGTTAGGATTATGCCCTCAAATGCCAACGAGGATACTTGTATTTGGGCATTTCATTTGTATTATACATTCTTATTCTTATTAAAAAGGCATTTATTTTGATGTTCATATAAATATTGTGATGACATTATAATTAGTTTTGAATATCATAGTCCATGTGTATTAAGTTAAACCTTCTACTTTTTGTGGGATAAAGAGAAGAGCACTAGAAGGGTTTGGTATTTATACACTTAAAAGTTCGCAAATCGGAGAACCTTTAATTGGGCATTAAAAGTTCATAAGGATTTGTATGACATATACTTTGACAAAGAGTGCCAGTTGAACATTATGGAATAGTGGGAGCATATGTCATAAATGCATCATTGGGAATTTGTGTATTCGAACATGACTCGCAACAATCCAATCATATGGGTTTTACTCTTTGACAGTCAATGATTAGGATTGTTGGTTACAATCATATGAGTGGACCTTAGACCTGAGGTATCATGATCACAATGTACTTGTGATGTCTAGTCTGTTACTAGAGTTGCTAAGCTCAGTTCACCTTTTGGTAGGGCCGACCTCAAAGTGCGACTATGTCTGGCAGGTAGCAGTTGTGAGTGATCACCAAGAAGAAATTCGTTCTCTCGGAAGTAAATGAGTCAGTATCCTATGCGACTATAAGTATGTAAAATTAGAAGACCTTGTCCAAGGCAGTCAAACTAATCGTGTGGGACACGAAGGGTAGTTTGGTAATCTCACCCCACTATAGTTATTTGCATATGATCGAGTTTGACAATTACCATGGCTCTCACTCGGTTAGGATACAAGAACGAAAGGTTTATACACATATGGTAATCATAATCGGAAAGGTTCGTAATGATCTACTTATTCGTGTTCAATTGGGCTTAAAGGTTCGTAATGATCTACTCATTAGTGTTCATTCGGTTGGCTAGGTGTCACCCACGTCCTTTGGTATCCTACCATTGCCAATCGAAACGAACCTAGGGAGCCACGCTTAAAGGGATAAAGAATCAGTCTTGTTTTGAGTGCAGGGGTAAAATTGTCAATTTACAATTTTACTTTATGGGATGAGTGAAATTGTAAATTAGTCTAGGGTTTTTGTCTTAATTTTAAATTTTGATTTAAATTCGATGGAGTCGAATGGATAATCAAAATTATGAGGACTCAAAAGATAAAGGTGGTTTTAGTTAGATTAAGACTCATATTTCTAATAGAACTTCTATGGTAATGTTTAGCATATTATGAAGGTTCATATTTTGAATAGGACTTCATAATTGAATGATGTTTATCATATTATGAAGGTTCATATTTTGAGTAGAACTCATAATTGAATAATGTTTATCATGTTTTATGAAGTTTCTATAAATATGACTCCTCTCCAACTATAGACTAAGACTAAATTAATTCTCTAGTGAGAAAATCCCCTAGCTCTCTCTTTCTCTCTAACCCTAGGCGCTATTTGGAGAAGAAGAGGAGATTGTTTCTTAATTCCGGCGTGTGATCTAGAGGCATTGAACTTCCGTTCAGCGCTAGGAGATCTACGACAATCAAAGATAAGTTCGGCATGCCCTTTTAATGTTATTTGATTTTCTAGGCCTTTTAATTAAATTAAGATGCTCATTAAAATAATTAGAATATATATCGCAAATATATTATTGCTTCTGCATGCCCTTTTAATGTTATTTGATTTTTGCGATATAACCTAACAATAATGATTTGCAAAGATTTTGTATTATATGTGTTAGAATAATGATGAGTTGATATGATGAGCTAACATGATGAGTCCGCGTTATATGTTAAAAATTATTTAGATAAATCTAATGTTGGTAATATGTGAATCAAAGCATGGAAGTAAATGGGAGATTTCCTGATGAATTTATGTTGAGGAGTTCTTGGACGAAGCTATATCATTCTATTTATGCAGAGCGTATTGATAGGACGAGCTACTTATGGCTTATATATAGGCCTTGTTTGGATTGGCTTTTGGAAAACCCATAAGTGTTTTTTTTATAAGTTAAGCACTTCTGGGTTCCAAAAATATTGTTTGTATTAATTTTTCTGAAAAAGCAGAAGCTGTAAAAAAAACTGAAAAACATTTTTTTTTCAAAAGCTAATCATGACCAGCTTTTGAAAAAAACTGTTTTTTAGTTTATTTTTACAGCTTCTGTTTCTACATAAAAGTTAATCCAAACAAAAAATGCAAAAAGTGCTTAACTTACTCTGGAGAAGCACTTTTTTTAGAAGCACTTCTACTAAATTAAAAAAACACTTTTTTAATAAGCCAATCCAAACAAGACCATAGCACTAGTTCATCTGTTTCCACAGGGACATACGGATTATGCGGACATAAGGATTACCATAATTGAAATGAAGGGGAATAAAGTATTGAAAAAGGGGAAGAAATGTGTATGTGATTTTAATGAAAAAAACATTTGGTTGGAGAGGTAATCATTGGGAATCTCCAGAGTAGAAGACTTATTTATTAGAAAGTGAAAACTAATGAAAAGATATGATATAAAATTACTTTTATGCCTTTAATATAAAAAAATAAATTTTGTTGTTTATTAAATATTTTAAATAAATTTAAATTATTATAATTAATTATTTAAATTACTTATTAATTTTTTTATAACTTATATTTGACATAAATATTTATTTAATATAATTATTATATGATTATTATAATTAAATACTAATTATTTTTATATTAATATATTTATATTTATATTTATATTTATTTAATATATTAATATATTGTTATATATATACCCATTACCCATATACATATAAATGGGTAATTTACAATCATTCCCCCTCTGTCCTCCTTTTATGGCCCCCAACAATATGTAGGGAATGAACCATTACCCTTGAGGGGTTGATGGTATCCCCCCAAGATAATAGTTACCTCCCTAAATGTCATCCAAACATGGGAATGAGAATGTGTAATCAATGATTCCCCTAAGAGAGAACTATTATTGTCATCCAAACATCCCCTAACAACGTCAATTGCAACATCTACATGAGGTATAGTAGTTGTTTCATATTTAATTTTTTTTTCCCCTAGTTTTTTATGTCACTTTCATTTAACTAAAAAAGTAAAATTTGTACAAATAATAATTGAATTTATTTAATTAGATAATATCAGACCATTTTCTCTGATAATAAATTATTTTTAGTTTTACATCATAGTTTTATTTATATTAATATAATGCTGAATGAACTTAAAAAATGTCCAATAGATTGGATTGGTGGAAGTCAAATTTAAGCACACATGCTTTGATTAATTCATCAATTAAGAACTCACGCTCTTACATGGTCACATGATAACCACTTATTTATAATTTTTTAAAATATTATATAATATTAATATTTAATAATTTGAATTATTATATAACATTAATATTTAATAATTTCAATTATAATAAATATAAAATATTATAATTTGAATTATTAAATATTTAATAATTTGAATTATAATAAATATACTAGACACGCCTTATTAGTATTAAGAAATTTTCAAATGACTAATAAATCCTCAAATTTCAAAAACTGTTGTGCAAATTTTAAAACGCAAGAATACATTATCGTAAACGAGTAATACAATGATAATAGAGTACTGTCCTACAAGGATTGAATTTATTAACTACGAAAATTACTCTAATCATAATTCTACTTGATTAATGAAATTAAAAAATTAGAAAGATATAATTCAAAAAATAGAGAGAGATAGTTAGACGAGGAGATGTCAATGCTTAGAGATTCTAGGGTTTCTGAGTTTCTATATACTAATTCCACCTAGATCATCTAGTTCAACCAATCAATGTTTATTTCTTATGTTGTCATCAAATTTCCCTAAATTACCAATTGATCTTTCTCGAGCATCAATAGCATATTCTACTAGATAAGTCAACATCATCTATGAGATAACTATGAATCTATAGAACTCATTAAACTCTTGAAATTTATAATGATGCATACAATCTCATAAATATCTCTATCTAATGATGATTGTATGATATTTCAATCAAGACATAACTCAATTATCACCTCTCGATCTCAAATTGAATTACCAATCATGAAATTGTTGATCAAGCAATCATAACCATGAAGTAAAAATTAAAATATCCAATATAACCTTGAAACAAGCATCAATTAAATTAAACAAAAAATGAATATAGGTTTTCATAGTCTTGCTACATTATAGTTCTAGGAAAAAGGTATGTAGAACATGATAAATGCAAAGCTCAACATATTAACAAGATTCATAGTCAAATAAACATAGAATAACTAAAAACTAAAGTGTGGAAATGAATCTTGGCTGAATCTTTGCTCCAGGCCTTTTGATGTCTGAAATTCTCCTCCTCATTTTCATCTCAAATTCTAGTCCTTTTTATAACTTGAACATCGGGGTAGCGCCTTGGCACAAAAGAATGTAGCTCCTAGGTAATATACTTTCTATTTTGCACCTCTTGATATTGTAGTACCTAGGCACTAGACTTTCTGTTTTGTTTGTTCACTCTTTATTTAAATTCGCTCCAATTTTCTTCAGTTTTGTGCTTTTAATGTGTTCCTCCTTAAAATTATTCGACAATAAGATTAGGAATAAAATTTGTTCAAAATAATTCACATTTTATTCAACATGAGTTAAAGAAAGTCTGATTGAAAATTATACTCATCAAATACCTAAATGATTTCTCCATTTTATACACTTGGCTTGTTTTTGGGTTTTTGTCTAACTTTGGTTTGCATATAAAATTTTTGTTGCTAGACCTTTATTATTTTGGGAAGTTCAACCGTAACATTTATGAAAATAGACAAAACCATCTTTATTCTTGTTTCTATTGCATTTTATGGAAATGGTTGGAAGAAAATTTCTCTTTTATTTCATTTTTCCTTTCCGATTGAAAGCTAATGTCTAAAATGCAATAATTTTATTGTAATTCAGACTTGTTTAAATTTATTTATGCTAATTTAAAATTTTATTTGGTAATCAACCCATTATCATGGGACCAAAAACTATTGATTAAAGGAGACTTTAGATTATTTTTTAGAGTTGCGCATGTACATAAAAGTAATGCTATATCATGTGAAGAGGCTATCTAAATTATTTAAACGAATGTTGTGGATGCCAGTTGGCATCCATGTCACCTTCCTTTATCTCTCCTAGTCAGCAATTTAAAAAAAACAAACAAGCCATGCCTTAATTCCTCCCATCCCTGTTTGTTTGGTGTAGCCGTCTTATGTCCCGCGCCACTGAACCTTGTCGACCACCACCACTACCACCACCGATATCGACGAACCCTTCACATGCACTAATTCCTCCCATTCCTCTTTGTCTTTGATGAGTGTACAATTATTCATTATTTTATATCATTTTGTACACCCATTAGGCATGTATTAGAGTTATATTTTGGAATTTGATGTCAAATATGGTATGTTGTGTATTCTCGGGATTCAGGCAGTGCTCAAAGATGAGAGAGAGACAAAAGAAGCATTCGAGAGCCAAAACGACAAAGAATGAGCTCTCTTGGCATTAATTGAAGAAGGACAAGGCAAACATGATTGTTTATGGGCACCTTATGGCCGGGTTTACAGCTGTAAGCCTTTTCCAAAGAACCTTGCGAGCTTGCTTATGCCCGTAAGGAAGAGCATAAGATTACAAAGAGGGATTTACGGGCAGCACTTACACCCGTAAGTCAGACTGTAAGGATCATCCAAAGGAGCTTACGAGTAAAGCATACGCCTGTAAGGGCAGTCACAAGGGGCAAAAAGAGAAACTTACAGCGTAGAGTTTATGGCCGTAAACTAGACCGTAATACCATACAGAAGACCTTACAAATGGGACTTATGCCGTAACTGTTCCCATAAGGCTCGTGGCCCATCATCCCCAATTCCTTACAGCTACTTCCTTACGCCTATAAGCAGCTTATAAGTGACACAATATAAATATTTATGATGAGGGTTTTAAAAAAAAATTTATTCTATTTAGAGGTGAGGCTTAGGAGAAGAAGATGAGTGAATCTCCAGGGGTTTAGAGGTGACTTTGGAGCGAGATTCAACCCATCTGTCTTGGAGAGGAAGGATCATAGCCATCAATACTAGCTTGGTGGCATTTTCAGAAGGTCCTTGGGTGTTCTTGGGCGATCATCCTCTGACACAATTGAGAAGGGGTTTTCATGTCTCGTTTACTCTCTTCGTGTCTTATTATTTAGATGCTTTTCCTCCATTAATGGAGGGTTAATTTTGTAGATGTCTGGGCATAATTGAACTCTAGGGTTTTATTCTATTAGACATTACTTATGGATCTTGTGGATTTATATGTTTCTTAAATGCAATCCATGTTATTTGAATATAATTGCGTGTTTGTATTGCTTGATTGATGTTGTCGTGAAAGCCTTAGTTTTCCTATTTAATGTGCTTTGTAACGAGTAGATATACCCACCTAGCATAGACATGCCACAATTAGAGGTGATTGTGAGTAAGCCTAGCAATTGAGTACTTTGAATTTGAGAGTTCTCGTCCCACAATGCTCCTGAGTGGATTAACAAGTTATTTCCATGCTCTTTGCAATCATAGAGAATAGATTTTATTAGAAATCACATTTCTATACAGTAAGGGATTAGGGGTAATATATTTTTGAGAAAGATTATTTATTTCAGAAATTCTTGTTAATCCATAATAAGATTTCATGAAGTGCAAAGCGTTTGTGGGGTATCTGTAGTAGCACAATATTGAATCAATTGCTATTCACCATTGCAAGAAGGATTTAATATACTTTAGAAAATCTCTAAGTTTAGATAGGATTGCATATTATTCAACCTTTGTCCTGTACTTAACAAACCAAGAGGAATACTATGCCCGGGAATCCCTACTTTCCTTAATTTCTCAACTTCTCTTATTTCTTTACTACTGTTTTTGAATTTGTTCACACATCACCATTTCACTTAGGTTAATTTTTGAATAGGAATTAGTACTAGTATTCTCAATCTTCCCTGTGGATCGATACCCCGTTTTGAGCACTTTATTGCACGATCAACACGTACACTTGTGTCGCTATCAGTTTTTTGCGTAGCTGCCTCACGTCCCACGCCATAGAACCTTGTTACCCGCCGATGTTGCAGCCACTGATGCTGACAAACCCCATCACCTGTCGCCTACCAACAAATTGGCCGCCCGCCTAAGACCATAGATCCATGATTTTTTGTAATTTTATGAAAATTTTTCATCTATGTAATTGTATTCTTTTTCATGTATGTTTTTTTCCCATTTGTTAATGATTTTATTGTGAAATAGTTTGGATTTGTGATTAAGAATTTTGGAATTTTGAAAATCATGGTTGCTAAGGAGTTGTTATTCACCTGCAAACAAATCGGTCACTGGCCATTTGTAAATTTTTGAATTTTTTTGTGTATGTAATCGTATTCTCTTTTCATGTATGTTTTCTTCCCATTTGTTAATGATTTTATTGTGAAAAGTTTGGTTTTATGATTAAGAATGGTTGGAATTTTGAAAATCATGGTTGCCAATTAGAGCTATTATTGGCTTCAAACTAAAGTTCAATGCAATGGTAAGAAATTATACATAGCACTGATGAAAAGGGATGTGAGGTAACGGGGTTCATCAGCGTCAGTGGCAACAAAGGCTGCGGGTGACAAGTTTCGATAGTGTGGGATGTGAGGTGGTTGTGCAAAGAAGAAGAGGGATGGGAGGAATTAGGGCATGGTTTTTAAAATTGCTGACTAGGAGAGTTAGAAAAGGATGACATGGATGCCAATTGACATCCATGCCATTCATGTAAAGAATTTGTGCAGTGTCTTCGCATGATATAGCATTACTCTATTCATAATCCCTTGAGTATCTATTCACCTAGATCATGATAATTTTTTTTGACAAAATGTGGGCACACGACATGTCAAGGACATGCACTCTAATGGGATATTAATCATCCAACCCATACACCCTTAGCTAGGGATGAGTGGTTTGGGTTACAAGCCTGCACTAACAACTGGTGACTCGTTACTGCCACTACTTCCATCAAGTCTTGAACATGAGACATTTGAATGTCTCACCTTTGATTTTCATAATTAGGACAAGTACCACTAGGTTATGAGCCATTTCGTATGATAACTTACTCATGATCAAATATCAAAGGAACAAATTGACTAAGTCAAGAAAGACTTGGATTAATAACAAAAGAAGTATATATTCATAATCTCAAGTGGTGATGTGTCCCTCACACATTACACCGCAAGTACACCACTCGTATGAAGCAGTAAAGTGTACTCGAAGGTTGGATTATCAAATCCATAGGGACCGATACTTTTACTACTACTTTTTCTTCTATTATCTAGCTGATGGAAATGAGTAATGTTGCTAAATCTAATGGGGAAGACAAAAATTGAGGATACACGATGGAAAATCTAGGGTAAAATCAAAGGAATATAATGGTACCTTAGACCGAATCCTCTCAAGACACCTATGCAATTGATTTCCTATATTGGCTATTGATTGAGTACTCTTTGACCATGGAGACTCCTAAAGTCATTTAACCATTTTGGTCTAGGCGATCAAACCCTAATCCCATACGCCAATGATAATTGCCCTATGATTGTATTAAAGCGCTCTATGAATTCCACTATTAGGTCTAACAATAATTAGGAGTGTTTGATACCATACACCCTATCACTAAGCACGCACTCAACCTCTACCTCCTATGTGTGGCCTAACATCATTGATTTTTCAATCCTAGTCATATCCATCTAACATCAAATTAGAGCTTTACACTAGCAATTACTAGAATAAAGCAACATAGAAGATTTACATGAAACATCAAAGCTAATATAATAAAATGAAATCAAATACAAATAGTCTTAAGGTTCATGATCTGAGGTACCTAAGAAGGTTTAGCTTCTCATAGTATAAAGAATCCTACTACAATCTATGAGATTGGGCATTCGCATGTTAGTTTCTTTGAATTTCTCTAGCATTATATGCTATATTAGTAAATGTTATTTTATTTTATTTCCTTTTATATTCGGTATGCACAGTAAATCGAATCAAATTCTTTTTGATTTTTGGACATGGAAATGATCCATTTCATTTCTAAATCAGTTTGTCTTAAGATCATTGAGTTCAAATTGTCATTTGACCCATTTTGACCGAGTTTGACTATTTTGACCAAGTTTCAACATGCTGACTTGTTTGACCAAGTTTGACTGGTTCACAGCCAAACTTGAGTGTTAACTAAGTGTAGATGACTTCTAGACATGGGAGGAAATCCTATTTGAGTTGAGAGCAAGAAGTTTCTTCAAGCTTTATATCTTTTCTTTAAACTTCTTTAATCCTATCTCTAAGGATTGAAGACTAGGTTAAGTGTTTTTAATTCTTCTTTGAATGTTTAATCATTCCTTGACCAGCTATTTATCTTGACTAGCTGAATGCTTTGAACTTCTAGAAGCTTGAAAGTGATGGATTTGAATCCTTATCCATAGGTGTTTAGTGAACACCTTAAGCATGTGTTGCTATTTCCTTTAACCCTTAATTAGTAGCCTCTTTAAGGTATAAACCAGTCTTCATGCTCTTCCCCTCCTGGTTATTTGCTCTTTATTCTTTCTTGATTTAAGCTAAAGCTTAAAGGAAGCTAACCAATCTTGCAAGCCAATATTACTTCTTAGTGGCAAGCATCTTTGATGCTTTGTTCTATTGTATTTTCATTATTTTTCATGACCCTTTGCATGGTTTGGTTACTCATCTTTATCTACAAAATAAGTCCTTATGATCATTAAAGCTTTGCTATATGTTCCCTTTGTTGATTGAATGGTAGAACACTAGCAATTTCATGAATATGGTGCCTTTAAGCTTGCTTGTAATTTGCTTGGAGAAAACCCCTATAAATTAGGGTTTATCTTGTTTGTTTTCATTGAGTTCTTGTCAATTGACACCTTGAGAGTGTGCAACACTTTGGTATTTTATTCATTCCAAAATTGGTTGTGAACTGGACCATATTCATTCCCAAATTGTCAATGGAAAATCGGATTTTTACTGTAGCTGTAATGTTGCAACCGAAAATTTGTCTCTATTCTTCTCAATTTTTGGGTAGAATTGTAGAGTTTGGTAATAGAAATCCGATGGTTCTTGTTTTGGTTCAATTTGGGATCATATGTTTCCAATTGAGCTACTTGCACGTGTGAGGCTAGTGACATACGCATTAGTAGGTTTATTTTTGTTATGGATTGTGATTGATGTTCTTGGTTTCCTTTCATGTGTCTAATATGTGATGAATCTTCTGAGAAAGGGAAGGAAGTGTTGGGATGGTAAACCACGCTATGAGGGTTTTGCATTGCATTGTAAGTGGTGATTTTTTTAAATGCGTAGCTTTATATGAGTGCTAAAGTATTTTATAACATAGTATGCCTTATATATATATACTATCTTGCTCTTTCTCTCAAAAGCTTAAATGGTTTTTTATGGAACTTGAAACACATATTGTGTTAGTGACGCATGGGGTATGGGTACCTAAATAATGCAAATATATAAGCATTCAAGTTTGCACTTAATACTACAATTGGTCCATTATACCGCAAGTGTACGGGTAATACCTCGTGGGTGAGTACGAGGGTCATATTTCCCCAGGAACGGCGAGAGTCTCCTATTATTTTCTTTTCAGTTAATCAATAGCCTAATCGTTTACGCTCTTTCTTTAGTTTTACTTGTACAGCACTATTAAACAATACAATTGGAGATGTTGTTAAGCACACTTAGAAGGAGTTGGGAGTATATACTAAAGTTATCTTTATTATTAATTATGGTGGGAGTTAAGTGTCAATCATGTTCTAGGATCGGATCAGGGCAATTCAAAGGCCTACTAGCCCCAATAAGCCATGGCGACTAGGTCTAAACCACTAAAAACTTAAGATGAAATCTCTTCCACCTCAACCTCCTAGGTTTGCCTTAAGTGCGGAAATCCCATGAGAAGAGACCAATCAGACCCTAAGCCTAAGGGACAATCAATCCCTAATCCAAAAATCTAGCTATGCCTAACCTCTAAGAACATGCATAGATCTATCATGGCATGGCCGTCATCAACATGGGGGCATATTTCCTCCTCATCCACATCAACATGTAACAATCAATTAAGAATTTGCAATGATTATGAAAACTAGAACAAGTTGTATTAATCAATCAAGATTCATGAATAATAATCGGGGGACCTAGACATACAATTCCCCTCGAATTAGGTTCTTATGGATCATTACAAGCAAAGCATCAAAGCACAAGGGAACCACAGACCAAATAAATAATAAATAAGCTTTAATGTATTCCTAGACTAACTCCCTCCAATAGTTCTCTGAAGGTTGGGGATTAGAGGATCCCAAGATTGTTCGGATGACATGTGTCACTCACGGCCCTCTGACAATGACCTTTGAAGATGCCTATCAAGCGCAATTTTCTCCAATAATACTCATTGATATACTTTTGAGAAATCTACTAGAATCCATTAGAATGTGGAAGACACACCGTCTTTTGCCTCTCAAATCTCCAGAAATCCGGCTGCCATAGGTTATTTCGTTAAAAGAGTCTTCTTGAATTTAGAGAATACTGGGGTATTTATAGTAATCAGCTCCACCACGGTCTCACTATAGGTGTTGTGATGCCCGTTGTGAGTAAGTGTTGCTTGGGCTCCAAGTCACGTCCTAGCAAGGTCTTCAGGGGTCATGTGTCTTGGCAACGACCATTATGGACTTCACAACAGCCGTTGTGAGGCCGTTATGTGTTCTATGTTGCTACCAGTGAGCTCATGCTGCCACGGCTTGATCACGGTAGTGGTAAATATAGACAATGGGCATCGTGTGTTGCCATAACGCCCGTTGTGAGTCGTGGTGCAATCTTGAATTAGCAACTTTCTTCATTTTGCTTCAAAATATCCTTGAATTCACTTCTTTCTTCCTAAAACAAAAATAAAGGTCATTGTAAATAAAAGAATGAAATTCGTACTAATGAGATACTAAACAAGTACAATTTCATACTAAATGCAGTGTAAATGATATAGAAAATATGATCAGTTTAGCACTTATCAGTTAGTGCATGTGTTATGTTTCATGAGCAAATATGTGTCTACATTCCTTCTTCCTATTTATGAAAAAAATGCTTTCAAAGTGTGTTTGATTGGACTAAGATTTGGAAAGGAAAAGTAAACCTTCATCTTGAAAATAGCTTCATGTATTTATTGGAATGTGATGGTGATAGCGGGGTATGTCTTCCGGGTATTATCCATAGGGTTTTTTTCCATGCAAGAGGCGTTGTAGAGCTTATGATGGGTGTGATGTTGAGATATTTGTGGTCACCACCCAGGTTGATTAGAGACCAACACCAAGGTGTTTTCTTACTTTGTTTTCAAATTAATCCTTGGCTATCCCAGGACTGGTTGAGGCTATGACTAAACTGGGAGAGTTTTTATGACCAACAAGAAAAACCTATTTTTGTACTTACAACATTTATTGATTTACATACGGATGTTTTTAAAATAATTTTTTTACTTGATGTTAAGCATTGTACTACTTTGTTTATATAAGGGAAGTTCTTTAGGACTTTATTTATCTATGCAGTCACCCCTCATTGGGTAATCTTATTACTCATCCTCTTCCTTATTCATCTTGGCACATATCGTGGTGTTGTCAATCGTTATGTTGTGCGGGTCTAGTGTCAAGTTCAACATCTATTAGCCTAGGTATGTCTGCATCTTGGTGTTTATACCAATCTATTGGTCATGTTGTATATTTTATCTCTAGTTGTGTGTACAGGATTTGTGAGTGTTGTAGTAACATTAGGCATCAAGGAAGTGTTGTATGTATCTAAATCCACTGTTATATGTTTGTGATATGTGGATTTGTTTATTTATTTTAGTGTCGACAGATGTCATGATGCCTTGCCTTAACTTTGAGGGTAGGGTATGACTCATCCCATCTCGAGTTATCACAGCAATTGTCCTAAGCCTGCCTAGTGTGACGGGACGTGACACAATCCATAATAAGTGATAAGATTGAAAGCATAATGAAAATTCTCTCAACGCCTCTCTCAAAATGGATGATGATTGAGACTCCAAGATTGGAGATGATAATGCTATCAATCTTGAACCTGAAAAGTTGAAGGACCGGCGTCAACTCGTCCTTCATTGGTTGTTTCTTCAACCTCCGATTGAAACCCTAGTCGTCACTAAAGATCTCCCCAAAAAGTTGTCAATCAATCCTAGCTTTCTGGTTTTAAATTGCATGTAACGACTAGTGCACAGGCATGCTTTGCGTGTGTTTAATCCGTTTTGATTGCTACTGGCAACTTGGACTCAATTCTACGTGAAAATTTGGTATCAAGAGATCTGCACGGCTGAGGAGCATGATTTTTACTTTTTTTGAATATGGTCATGGTCTGGGCACAAGAATCGTGCAGAGGTCTATGCTCTTTAGTTTCTCTTTTCTCGTGTCTTGCACACCCTAAACTCACCTATGTTGAACTCATGTTTTTCTCTGGAATTGTTCTTTTGCATTCTTTCCACTCAGAATTGTATCAATTTTGCTTCTTTTTATTTCAAAACCTACTTTGCCTACCCATTAAGCAAAAAATACCCTGTATAGCACTAAAATAAAAAAAATCATGTAAAAATACAAGCAATATGAATGGATAAATAATAGATAATACAAGCATTTCATGGCATCATCAAGTGGCTATTCATCTTCACTTATAAGGCCACATTCAATGACTTTGATTTAATTTAAAAAAAAATCTATTATTATTATTATTATTATTATTATTATTATTATTATTATTATTTCATTGAAGTTCTCCTTAACTGAAACATCACATGGGACGTTCTACTTCGGTTGAGTCAACAAAAATATGTGGTCTTCGATTATAGGTGTGGTTTACCATTAGAGTGTATAGAGTTTTTTAAAATTATTAGTATTCTTTCATCTAAAGGCCATGTTGATTGAGAACAATTCATGGTTGGATTAGCTTGAACTTGAAGATTTTTAAATATATTTATTTAAAGATTATTTTATCTATTTACTTCTCAAACTTTTACAAGTTTTATCTGCGCAAATAAATATTATCTGGGGTTAATTTGTAATATTTTTGGCTATGAAAACGTCATTTTAAAAACATTTTTAATGGAATAATAATAATAATAATAATAATAATAATAATAATAAATTCAAATGGTTTATTTGCAAAATTGGTGAATGTCTCATGAATTATGATATTGAAACAATTCAAATAAAGTGTCTTTTAACAATTTTCATGATTTTGGCTAAGGTTTATATATCTCTATATATATATATATATATAATTAGCAAGGTCGTGCATACATACAAAAACTTTTTTTAAAATTTTGTAATTTGCTCATTTTTAACAAGTAAATAAAATAAATAAATAAATAAATATATATATATATATATATATATATATATATATATATATATATATATATATATATATATATATATATATATATATATATATATATATCACCTTGTCTACCACGTCTCACTTAAAAATCTAATTAAAAAATTAGGATCTTGTTGATGGAAGGTTATGTTTCCCTTTAGTGGTGTGTTTAGTTGGCCATAGAAAATTTTGTTTTTAAATTTCTTATTCATTTGAAATTGAAATTTAATATCTCAGTCAGTCACTCCGATCACAACAATTTTATTCTACTTTGAATTTATTTTTATCTATCTATTCTTGTTTAGAATTTTATTTTGTAATATAAACATTTTATCGCCAGATTAAAGAGGTGTGAGTTAAGATAGGCTTAGGATTACTTTCTAAAGACTCACTAGTTCACAACCTCATGTGTTATTTCGTCTGGATCATGATAATAAGCAAGGTTGTCAAACCCAGATCGCCCGGCCATTTCAACCGGAAAAATCGGGAACCGGCCATGTGGCCGGCTCGGGTATACCCCATTGAACCGGGTATTAAAAAATCCGGTGTTAACCCGGTGACCCGGGTGGTTCAACCGGGAACCGGTTGACCCAGTCAGGTCAATCGGGTCACAATGTTTAATTTCTTTTACAATATTTAATAATTTATTATTATTTTCTCATTAGACAATAAATAAAATTACAATATATATATATATATCATAAACATACCAACAAAAATTAACATTTAAAAATAAAATCTATTAATTTGTTATGTAAATACTTTCTAAAAAATTAATTTATTAAGAAAATAAAACAATAAATGAGTGTAATTTTATTATAAAAATATAAAATTAAAGTATTCTAATTAAATAAAAAATATAAGAAAATTTAAAACAAAATAAAAACTCAATTGAGATATAAGAGTTAGTGAATTAAATTTCTTATCTATTTTAACAAAATCAGCAAATAAACAAATAAATAAATAACACCAAGAGAAGTTCGATAATTATATATTAATATATTAAATTTGTAAATATTTAAAAAATGTAAAAATAAATGACATAATTAGAAAGCTCTACTGTATATAAGGTCATTTATCAATTTAAATATCAAATTTGGGTAGGTTTTATATTATAATTATGAGTTTAATATTATATTTGCTCATTATTAATTATTATAATATTTTTATATTTAATTATTGACCCCAGTTCAACCCCGGTTCGACCCGGTCGAACCCATTGACCCCTGACCCCTGGACTTAGCAGGGTCATTGCCCGGGCCGGGTCTGACAACCTTGATAATAAGTTGCTTACGATCAATAAGCCTAGGACTAAATTTATTAAGTTAAAAAAAAAAAAAGACTGATTATATAGAATAGGACCTTGTTCATATCCCCAAGAGGTTTTTTATATTGACTTCCAAGCTCACATGTAACGACTTTTACTTTGAAAATTAGACTAATTGTTGCTTATTGATGATCATGATGGTAAGTTGATCAATTTTTGTGCTGGTTCTTTTAAAGTTGGTTTTGAGGTCAATCTTCAAGCTTGTGGAAGATCATTAATTAAAGAGCATTCAAGAGTGATACGCCTTTCTCTAACATGAGCTGTTTGACCCAATTTTTATTATTATTATTTAGTTTTAAATTATATAAGGATTAAAATATGCTTAAAATTGAAAATTTTTAAAATTTAACAAATATTATTAAGTTCTAATTAACAATCAAATTTATAATATAAATAACATCAGTAACTCCACCAAATACACTAGGTTGTCCTCTAGTTTGCAATAACAGAAGTCACTAATTTCTTTAGGCATTTCAAGATATTTGTATTCTATCAATTAATTAACATAAGTTCTCAACTCAACGCAACCTTGAGATTAAGATGAAGTGGACCTTATAAAGAACTGGATTTTAGTTTCACGGCAACAAAGATACATTTATGTTTCATTGGAAGCTCATGTTTTCTGATTTTTTTAAACCACTATACGCCAATAAATGAAAATAAACAAAAGACAAAAAATCATTAACTATAGAAAATAAGTAGACAAAAGAGACGAGAGATTTACATGGTTCGGTCAAAATTAAGAATGGTTGAAAATAAAGTTCAAATTTCACACAATAATATGATAGGTTTTCATTCTGCTTCAAAACACAGCCAAACAAACAACATATATAGCTGAACTTAACATGATAACACTATCAACTAAGGCTATCCAAAAAGCTAAGTAGCATACTCTAACTTAACAGTTCAACATAAAGGTAAAGTTTACTTGTCAACTTGCAGGTGTACGAGAGCACACGAAGCTCATTCGGACGTGACCATTCTCATGCAAAGGCAGTTCCTTTTGTACTCTTACATCAGTCTTTAGCTTCAACACCCTCACATGATGAAAGAATGCAAAGACCCAAGCTTGTTCTTAGGTGCTCATGCTTCAATGTTGGCAAGGCTTTGTTGAGAATGTCTGCACACTGCTCATCCTTAGTACAGTAGTTCAGAAGTATAGTTTCATTAGCAACAAGGTCCCGAATAAAGTGATAGCGAAGGTTGCTATGTTTTGTTCTGTCATGAAGAGTTGGGTTTTTGGTAATGGTGACGGTGGACTGGTTGTCACACCAAATTACAAATGCACTTTTCTGAGCATAGCCGCAGTCTGTGAGGAGTCTTATTAGAAAGACACACTAGCAAGCAATCGCAGCGGCTGTGATGTACTAGACCTCGATCATGGAAAATACAGTAATCTCCTGCTTCTTGGAGTTCCAGGAGATAGCTGTAGACCCGACGCTGAAAACCATCCTTGAGGTGCTCTTACGATCTTCAAGAGATCCTCCCCAATCATTATCGGTATAGCCCTCTAGTTTGCACTCCTTGGTGTGAGTATACAGCAGGCCGTGTTGGAGCGACCCAGGCAGATATCTAAGCATGCATTTTCCAGCTCCAAAGTGGTGCTTCGAGGGCCTATTCATAAACCTTGACAATATTTCAACTACAAAGGAGATATCGAGACATGTGTGAGTGACATACATGAGCTTCCTGACAAAGCATCTAAATACCTTGGCATCCATTGCTTTCTGAGCTGTCTCTAGTTATTAACCTCTCATTTGAATTCATTCGTGTTGACACAGTCTTACACCTAGTCATGTTGTAACTTTTTAATACGTCCACTATGTATTTTCTCTGTGTAATGAAAATACCATCATGCCCTTGCTTTACCTCCAGACCCAGGAAGTAGCTTAACATGCCCAAATATGACATTTCAAACTTATTTTTCATGCTTGCTTGAAAGTCTTTGAAGAGTTGGAAATGAGCCCATGTGAGCACATCATCCACATAAATGCATACCAGCATTAGGTTTCCATTGCCATCATTCTTCTTATACAAGGTGTGTTACTTCAAACTTTGGTTGAAACCATGTTGCAGGAAGAAGCCATATACTTTGTTGTACCAGGCTCTCGGAGACTATTTCAGACCGTAGAGTGCTTTCTTTAATCTATGCACCATGCCTCCTTTTCCCTTGTATTTGATAGCTGAGTGGTTGCTCAACATAAACCTCTTCGCTTATCTCTCCATTGAGAAATGCCAACTTAACATCAAGATGAAAAACCAACCATTTTTGTTGAGCAGCAACAGCAAGGAGAAGTCTCACAGTCTCCATCCTGGCTAGTAAAAAAAACCTCTTTAAAGTCAATTCCATATTCTTGGGCATACCCTTTGGTGACTAGGCGGGCCTCGAGTTTAAGAACTTCCCCACCTGCCCTGTATTTGATCATGAAAACCCATTTTAGACCAATAGAAATAGAAATGTGAGTCCGATATATTCTATGGCAGGCTACACAAAATTATAAGAGAGAAAAAAGATCAATCCATGTGATTTCCTGCCTGACCCCACTTTATCGGGCTAGCCCACTTCGATTGTGAAAAGGGAGATATAAAGGAGAAAAGTAGTTTACGTCCAACGGCGTTTCTTCCTAGAAAGTAGTGTTGAGACCTCCCACATTCCATTCCTATGAATTGCATCCAGTTCCTCTTTCATAGCTTCATGCCTTGACAACTTCTTCATAGGAACATGGACCAGCAATATTTAGCATGAAACTGCAGTTCTCATACAACTCCATCAAGCTTCAAGTCCTCCTTGGATGGGAGTCCATAGTCAACATAGCTTCATTGTGTGGAGCTTCAGTGAGAGTATCTTCATTCAGAGGGTCTTCATTGAGAGTGTCTTGCACTACTAATGGGAAGGAATTTTGCTCACTCTCTTCTTCTCTTATAGTTGATACCTTCAGCTGAATTTTAGGTGCTACTTTTTATTTGTCTTCTCAACTTCATTATGAATTATCTCTAAACACCACATCCCTACTAATGATAACTTTTTGAGTGAAGGGATTGTACAATTTGAGAGCCTAGGAATCTAAATAATAACCCACAAAAATGCATTTCTTGGTTTTTTCATCAAGCTTTTGCAGTGTTTTAGATGGAATTAAAGCAAAAAAAGCTAAACAACCAAATACTTTAAGATGGTTTACAGAAGATTTCTCACCTCACCATGCTTCATATGGAGTGGTTTCTTTGCAAGGCAGATGTTGGAGGGATGTTGATGAGTTATACCACAGTCGCCATGGCTTCAGCCCAGAAATCAATAGGCAAGTTACTGCTCCTCAGCATACTTTGGGCCATTTCAACAATATTTTTGTTCTTTCTTTCAACAACTCTATTCTACTAGGGAGTGTAGGGAGCCGTGAGATCCCTTTTGATGCCAACTCTCTCACAATAGGATGAAAAATCATGTGAGGTGAACTCCCCACCTATGTCCATCAGAAGGGCTTTGATCTTGAGTCTTGTTTACCTTTCAACTGTAGCTTGGAACTTTAGAAAGATGATGAAGGTGTCTGATTATTGTTTGATGAAGTACACCCAACACCTGCGAGTGCAATCATCCATAAAGAGAGCAAAAAATCTGTTACCTTCGAGAGAGCTTGACTGCATTGGCCAGCACAAATCAGCATTAATGAGTTGAAGCTTCTCTTAGCTCTGCTTGCTCTACCAACAGGGAAAGACCTCATTGTTTGTTTGCCAAACAAACACTCATCACAATCTCCTTCTCCTTTTATAGTTGGTAGCCTATTAACTAGGTTGTCTGAGTGTAACTGTTTGAGGCCGTTGTAGTTTAGATACCCGTATCTTTTGTGCCATAGAGTAGAGTTACTAGTAGATCTTAGAGCCATGTTACAACCCTGATAAGTGCTAATCTAATCAAAATTTTCTATATTATTTACAATGTATTTAGCATGAAATTGTACTTGTTTAGCATCTCATTAGTACAAAATTTCATTCTTTTGTTCACAATGACCTTTATTTCTTTTTTTAGGAAGAAAGAAGCGAATTCAAGAATGTTTTGAAGAAAAATAAAGCAAGTTGTTGAGTTAAGGCTGCACCACAACTCACAGTAGGCGTTGTGGCAACTTACACCACCCGTTATCTACACTTACCATTACCATGATCAAACCGTGGCAGCATAAGCTCACTAGTAGCAACATAGAAGCCATAACGGCCTCAAAACAGCATTGTGAAGTCCATAATAGCCGTTGTCAAAATACATAATGCCTAAAGACCATTGTCAGGACATGACTTGGAGCTCAAGCAACAACTTACTCACAATGGACATCACAATGCCCATGGTGAGGCCGTGGCGGAGCCGATTACTATAAATATCCCAGTATTCTCTAAATTTAGAGAGACTCTTTTGCCGAATAACCTAGGGTGGCCGGATTTCTGAAGATCTGAGCGGTGTTCCATAATCCAATGGATTCCGGTGAATTTCTCAAGAGTACCTCAATGAGCATCATCGGAGAAGATCGCGCGTGATAGGCATCTTAAACGATCATCATCAGAGGGGTGTGAGTGACACACGTCATCTGGATAATCTTGGGATACTCTAATCTCCAACCTTCAGAGAACTATTGGAGGGAATTAGTCTAGGAATACATTAAAAGCTTATTTATTATTTATTTAATCTTGTGGTTCTCTTATGCTTTGATGCTTTTCTTGTTATGATCCATAAGAATCTAATTTGATGGGAATTATTTGTCTAGGTCTCTCAGTTATTATTTATGAATATTGATTGATTAATACGAATTGTTCTAGTTTTCATAATCATTGCATGTTCTTAATTGATTGTTACATGTTGATGTGGATGAGGAGGATATGCCCCATGTTGATGACGCCATGCCATGATAGATCTATGCATATTCTAAGAGGTTAGGCATAGCTAGGTTTTCGGATTAGGGATTGATTGTCCCTTAGCCTTAGGGTATGATTGGTCTCTTCTCGTGGAATCCCCCCACTTAAGGCAAACCTAGGAGGGTGGGGTGGAAGAGATTCCATCTTAAGTTCCTAGTGATTTAGACCTAGTCGCTATGACTTATTGAGGCTAGTAGGCCTTTGAATTCTCCCAGTTAGAACCTAGAACTTGATTGACATTTAACGCCTATCATAATTAATAATGAATATACTTATAGTACATACTCCTAACTCCTTCTAAGTGTGCTTAACATCATCTCCAATTATATTATTTGATAGAGTTGTAGTAAAACTAAAGAAAGAGAGTAAACAATTAGGTTATTGAATTAGTGAAAAGGAAGTAATAGGAGCCTCTCGCTATTCCTGGGGAAATACGACCCTCGTTCTCACCTACGAGGTATTACTTGATGACCCATACACTTGCGGTATAATAGACCAATTGTAGTGTTAAATGCATACTTGCATGCTTATATATTTGCATAATTTAGACACCCATAACCCATCCATCAAACCCTCAACCTCTTTTACATCTAATGGAAACATATTATTTCTCATTCGCTGAACACATGTAAGTTGTAATCCTGTGGCCTTGTCTTTGATTATGAAACAATTGTCATCAAAGACAACCATGCAACTACTAGCCAAGAGTTGGCCAATGCTGTAGCCTTGCTTTCCCATCTTTAGAGCTCAGTGTCACAGTATCTTTTTCCTGGACCTCTACTTCTTTATTATCTCCCTACCTAATGTGAGCGTTTGTGACTCATCAAGTGACTTGAAAAGGCACCTATGTCCAGACATGTGGTTCGAGCATCCACTATCTATAAGCCATACTGACGGCTCGAGCTTTTCATCTTCACAATGAACCATGAAGAGGTTGTAGTTCTTATTAGTTTCACCTTCTTCAGCAACCAAACCCGTGTCTTCATTCAATGGTTGATCTTTAAACCAACACTATGATTTAATGTGTCCATACTTTTTACAATGATGACATTGTATATAGTTTCATTGAGGTCTTTGTTCACCATTAGGTGCATTAGCATTGCTCACCTCCTTGTTAAACCTGTCACCATGACCATAGCCTCTTCCTCTTCCTCTATCACTTCCTCTTCTGCAACCTAGACCTCTAGTGAAACCTCGTCCACTAGTTTCAAATCTAGGTTTAACTACTTCTACTTTGGCCTCATCATGGATACGAAATGTAGCTCCCTCAGTGCCTTCAGCTGTGAAAAATTTGAGCCTCATGCATTTGCAACGCATTGTTCAGTTCAACTAGAGTCATCTTTGTAATATCTTGAGCCTCAGTGATAGCCACCACAATGAATTTGTACTTAGGGGTAAGGCTTCTTAATACTTTGGTGACAACCTCCCATTCAGTTTCATCTTCACCATATGCACAAACCTAATTCATAGCTGCATGAACTCATTCAACAAAGCTCTGAATGACTTCAGATGCCTTCATTTGCATGACTTCAAAGTCATGCCTTAGGTTCTGTGCCTTAAGAATCATGTGTTTGTTGTCTCCTTGAAACTCAGCCTTGAGGATGTCTCGGGCTTCTTTGGTAGTGGTGGCTCCTTCAATACTTGTAAAGGTATCTTCATCAACACCTTACTAAATTAGGAAGAAGGCTTTAGCATCCTTCTTCAACTTTTGCTCATTTGTTTCTCCTTCAGCTAGGCCTTTCTCTACTTGATTCCACACACTCAGAGATCTCTGTAAAGTTTTCATTTTTAATACCCATCTCTCATATCTCACTCCCTCTTTGAGTATCTACACAGGAAGTTGAGAGTTGGTTTCACTCATTGTTGAAGAACAAAAGATGCTTTTTGGCTTGAAGAAGAGGAGAGGAGTAACCTTTTCTCTAATGTCACTTTGTTGAGAATGAAGTCCAAATTTCTCATAATAATAAGATAGGTTTTCATTCTACTTCAAAACACAAACAAACAAATAGCATATATAGATGAACTTAACATGATAACATTGTCAACTAAAGCTGACCAAAAAGTTAAGTACCATACTCTAACTTAACAGCTAAACATAAAGGTAAAGTTAACTTATCAACTTCCAGGTGTATGAGAGCACACAAAGTTCATTTGGACATGATTAGTCTCATACGAAGGCAACTTCTTTTGCACTCTTACATCAGTCTTTAGCTTCAACAAGACCTACATCCACATAACAACAATGTTAATAGTAGTTTCACTATCATTTGAAAATTACAATTAATTACAGTAAGATCCAATGCCAATCTTATGATTATAAGCAAGTAATCAGATATAGGGGTGTAAACGAGCCAAGCTACTCGTGAGCTACTAAGCTACTCGTGAACTACTCGAGATCGCCTCGGTTAGTACTCGAATTCGATTTAATTTTTCACGAGCCGAACCGAGCTCGAGCTGTTCGTTTATGTTGTCGAGCTGAGCTCGAGCTCAAACATACTCAGCTCGTGAGGCTCGTGAGCCTAAACGAGCTTATATATATAATATTAAATTATTTATATATTAATTATAAAATATATATAATTATATAGCTATATTAAATTACTTATATTATATATATATTATCCTAACTCAAGCTTAAACGAGCCGAGCTCGAGCACAAAAAAAATGGCTCGAATGAGCTCGAGCCGAACTCGAGCCTTCGAATAATATATTCGAGCCGAGCTCGAGCCTGGTGATACTCGGCTCGGCTCGGCTCATTTACAGCCCAAATCAGATACAACACCTACAACTTAAAAGTAGACATTTGCCACACAGGAAGAAGCTCTTTGTACTCCAATGAGAAGGCCATCTTCTTCTTCTCCTTGCATTCAAAACTTCACATAAAGCTTCTAATATATAGATAAGTCTCCAACCATTAGATTAAAATAAATCCAATGATAAGGAATAGCTTTGAATAAGTGTGAACTTATCAACAAATATTAAGCCTCTAAATTAGTTATTGGCCTTCTCCTTAAATAAGTCCAACTGAGTTTATGCACCATAAATTAATAATGTCTAACTACACTATAAAGAAACGTAAATCTCTGTTAAGAAATCATGGTAACAGACACTGGTGTCGCTGCGGGTGTGATTATAATATTCCTTTTGCTTGCATAACTTGATAGAAATTAAGAGATGATATATCTATAATATCCCTACACAATAGATGAGCAAATTAATTAATATCAAGAATTAACCATCCATTTGAGATGGAAAGTGCGGTACCATCACTACCTCAAAAATATACCTTGATTTTTGTGGTTGCAATATGAAACTCAGCTAAATGTCACCATCAAACTATGTATGTATGTCCATGGGCATGTAACAACACTATTTACATCATATACTTGTATTATGATTGTAAAGTTTGTAAATTTTTTGTTATATGATGATGAATATTGTAACAAAGTTAAACTATGTTATTAAAAACATGTATCATTCAAAGAATGAAGAGCTCACAATTGCCATAATTTCTCCTCTATTTCTGATTGGATAAACATGAATAAATATATATATATATATATATATATAGTATATATACATGTGATTCTCACTAAATTAAGTATATACTGAAAATTTGATGACATGAATGATAGGGCAAGAAACATATCATCAAAAACTTTTCACTTTTATAGTTTTGGGGAAGAAAAAATAAAATAAATACCAAATATGTGAAAAGTGAATTAAAGAAACATCTAGAAAGAGAAACTATACCATATTAATGACCAAAACAAAATAGAATCACGCTCTTTCATAACGACTAATTAAATTTCCACTCATACTAAATCAAACTGCATTTAAATAGAGAAATAAAAACTAAAATTTAAAACACAAAGCTTAACTGTTTCAAACTAAGGAAAAAAAGGCTGGTGCATCAAGGCTTGAAATAGTTCCATATATGTTGAGACATAGAGAAATCATCCCCAAATTAAGCAGAAGATTATGCTTTCCTTTAATTTATTTAAATTCATCTTTGCCATCTGAAACAAATAATAAAGCATGTTAGATTGATCCAAAGGAAGAATAAAGAAATCAAGAAAACTTTAGTTAAATTTAAGACGTTGAAATCAACTAAGCCAATACAGAAAGCTAAGTTTTAAATGCCAAAAGGTATTTTTCTCTTTGTTTCCTGAGCTTAAAAGAAAAGATGATAAGTAAATAACCTATGATTAACAACTCCTATTGAAAATGTTCACTAATATACTAAAGATCATATTGAAATTAAAAGGTTACACTTACATAACCAATTGACAAAAAATGTCACACCCCAAGCCTGAAGCATTGACAAATGGCCGCATACCTACAAGGCCGTAACCAAGTAGCCACGCAAGGCCTCAGTACCTGTCTCACACTAGAGAAAAAACATCTGACATAAGTACTAAATTTCAAAAGAAAAGGAAAGATACAGTGTTCAAAATAGAACGAAATCAAATAACAATGGCTAGCATATCAATTAAACAAAACATGAAGATCTAAGTCCACAAGTAAGGAAATTCATTAACTCACTAAACAATTAGACGGCAGCTTCCTCAATGTCCCCGCTAAGCTGTCCACCACACAACCCTACTCCTGATCTGAAAGAGAAAAAGAACAACTTAATGAGCTTGGGAGCCCAATAAGCAACCACTAAAACTATCAGTGTCACAAAAAAAAATTCAATAATTTCAAAAACATACTCGAGTGTGACATTGCATAGTAAATATCAAAATGAAACCAGGAATCATAATATTTCAAAATAGATACAATTTATCAAAATAACGAGCATATAAGTCCCCCAAATAACTAATACCAAAATAAAACATCAGAATTCATTTGTTTAAACTGGGTGACCCAAGTCAGATTTCAGAGCTCATCTGTTTATCCTCAGTGACCAGATCCAAAATGTTAAAGGTCGTTATTCTTCACCGACGGAATGGTGCAAAATCTATAATTTCTATGTCAGAAGTACATGTCGACACGGTCAGTGTTTAATCCCCAATAACAGGGTTAAGTGCATAATTAATTAGGGACTAATTTCTATATCAAAATATTTCATGTTTGCAAAATAATAAATCATCAAAGTCAATACCGAGCAAAGACAGAGCAATCCACCAAGAAAAAGTATTCGTATTCGTATGATCCCAACTTTTATAACAAAATAAGCCAGTTATTTTCAATCATAATTGTACAATAATTAAATACCCAAAAATACTGTAGAGAAATACAAATAATGGAATTCAAAAAAAAAAATTATTAGCTAACTCAGTAAAAGATAATATAGAAAAATTTACTAAATAATTAAATTATTAAATAATTTAGAAAATTAATATAATTGTCAGAATTCTATTCTCTTTCACAATTCAAAATAAACATATAATTAACCAGAATAAATAAAATAATTATCAAATAAACTAAAAATTACCAAATTATTAATTAATTTTGAAAATAAAATAATACCCAGAAATTAAACAAAATATAATTCAGAAATTAATGTTGATTAAAGAAATAATAATTTACTAATAAAATACCCCGTAACTAAATGATAAAAGAAATTATTTAACTATAAATTTAGCAAGTGTCAAGAATACATACATATATTAATATTTATAGGTGATTTACTTACCTACACTAATGTCTAGAAATTTCAAGCCTAAACAAGTCCAACCTCTTCGGTATGTCTTGCTATAATTAGAATAAAATGCTATTAGCCTCACTCTGTCATGGCTAATAAAGCACAAAGAGTAATAACTTTTACAAACAACTCTATTATAAGAAGATACTCTTTAAACCCCTAGCCATAATTACAAGTCACGAAGCTCAAACATATCTAGGCAAAATGACACATAAGTTTTACACATAAATTTCTCAAGTTATAGACTTCCAACCTGACACTAACATGCTAAATCTACTCATACCACGAGTAATATATAAATATAAGTGGGCATGGAAACTCTCCATTTCCACAACATTGATATTCAAAACACAAAAAGCTTATCTCTAATACTCACGCACGAGTTCCGAGGACTAACAGAAATACTCTTCTTTAATATGATATGTCAATAATAGCATCTCTAATCCAAAGCAACCAAACCTCACATCAAAACAACAACTAAAGTTATCTTTAACATCTAATCATGTTCATCGGACAAATAAAGGTTCCAGATTCACCTGATGCAAGATTTCAACAAGAAGATTACAAACTTTACTTAATTACGATCATAATCATCTATGAACTTAATTGCAATATCTTTTTCTAGTATTTGCAGGTTTGCATCTAGTTTTGAATTTTTCTGCAATTTTTTTTTTTTGGCTCTGTAACCCACACACACACACACATATACTCATAAAAAAATCACCTCAATGGCATGTTTAATCCTGAGATATTTGAACTATTAAGCGCATAACATAAACCCTAAACAAGAACATCAAACAAAACCCTAAAAAAACCTTCATTTCTGCAATCACATCAAAAGACAACACACCAGTCATGTCAAGATCTAGAAAACAACAATTTAATATTCTATAACTTGACCAAAGATTTAAGGAAAAGGATGCTTTGCTCAATAATAAAAATGAACCAACCGTGGATGACAAAACCCTTCTCCCACCCTTGCCGCCGACACCACACTCAAAAAGGGAGAGAAAGATGAGGCTAGGTCTCTCTCTTTTCCCTAAACGGTGATCTAAAATGGAAGGAGGTGAAGATACGAGTAGGGTTTCAAAACTAAAAAAATAATAGAATATAAAAAGGTTTTTACGTAACCGCCTAACATTAACATTTAAAATTAAAATAAAAATTAATTTATTGGTGGAACCTGCATAAAAAATACTAATGAGACATATCAAGAGATTAAACTCAAGGAAATCGATATATAAAATGAACGTGCAAGGAAACATATTAATTTAGTACAATACCTTAATTAATTGGAATTGAAGGTGTTAATGCATCTGAAGCTTTGATATTTCCTCTTTAACATAGTGAACTTCACAAAATAATTGCCACATAAACCCGATCATGCACACTGTCTATGTATTGGAAATATAAAACCCTCCAAGTTCTCTTGAACAACATAATAATAATAATAACTACCCATAAACCAGTTGCAAAACCTGAGCCTATGATAAGATAAAGTCATATATCTTTTTCTTCATCAGCACCTGTTGGAGTTGTTGGCCCTTTCTCCATTGAACAAATCATTAAAGGAGGACGACAAAGATCATTATTGCCAATGTAGATAGATGGATCATCGAAATGTAGTTAGGTGTTTCTCAAAAGGAATTACTCCTGACAAATTATTTTATGATAAATTCAAGTGCCCCAAAGAGTCCAAATTACTCAAGGAAGTAGGTATTACTCCCGACATGCTATTTCTAGATAAATCAAGAAATTCCAGTTCATGGCATTCTACCAATCTTGTTTGTAATCTCTCCAATAAGATTATTTCCAGATAAATTTAGTCTCTTTAATCCAAGAAGATATGTTAACTCTTTAGGTATGCTTCCATATAAACTATTTTAAGAAAGGTCCAAGAGACTAATTAGGGGTTAAATTATTTCACATTTGTACTCATTCCCATTTATAACCAATAAGATATTCTCCTTGTAAGAAGCAAAATCTCCCAAATGGCTCATCTTGTTAAATAATTTCATGGCCTTAAAATTACCACTGACTACATAACTACACTTATGCAGCGGTTATAAAACTGCTACAATAGACTATCTATTGCAGTGGTTTTGTAGCGATTTCATATCATTGTAGTCAATTTTCCAACTAAATATTACATTTGACTCAATCCGTTGCAAAAACCGCTACATATTAAAATAGATATGCAGCGGTTATACAATTGTTGTAAATGTTAAAAAAAAAGCAGCGGTTCATAATCACTGCATATGTATTGTAATGCAACGATTCTTAATAACCGCTGCAGATGGGTTATCATATGCAACGGTTTTTTACAACCGCTGCATGTGTTATGATATGCAGTGGTTTTTTAAAGCCATTGCATATGTGAAAATAATGCAAGTTTTATAAAATTTATACATATAGATGACAAAATCAATAAATTTAAGAAATAATAAAAAATATCATTTGTTTAAAATAAATGGTATAGATAAATAAATTAAGAATAGTATTTTTACTTGTGGGAGTATACTTTTGAAAGTAATTTCTTTTTGTTTATTGTACCCATCTCCTTAATCTCCCAATCAATCTTTTAGATAAATATAAATGGGTTTATATTTTAGATGTAGTGGGGATATTAGTTTGTTGATTGTTTTTATAATATTTATTAAAAGATAATGTTGATTATATTAAAACAAATAAAAAATTAAATTTTATAAAAAATGTTGAATTATAATATATTTAATATATCTATATTAAAAATGAATGTTACTAAAAGATAATGTTTGTGGGTGTTACAGTAGTGGGAAATCCCGGGGTAACATAAAAGGAATTTAACTTTGCAATATGATTACTCACAAATTACCTTTGTGGGCAACATATTTATAGGTAATCCCTGGTTAATTAAATATTTGAACTTTTTGTTTAAATTATACCTATGGATTATCTAGGGAAATGTTTACAGATAAATAGTCCATAAAAAAGAATGTATTTTTTTCTCATAAATATTTGATTTTAATTATTTTTTAAAATATTTTTAATTTATATTAGATAAAAATAAATAAATAAAATTATTGTAATTATAATATTTGTAATTATTATGCATACCAAATAATAATATAAATTTTATGATTCAATTTAAAAAACAAAATTATAATAATTTCTATCCCAAATTTTAAATATTAAACAAAACTCCTTAAATAAATACATTGGCCAATAATATTATTTTATTTGTAATATGTTGTCATTATTGTCATAATTATTTTTATAATTAATTTTTATAATTAATTTTTATAATTAATTTTTACAATCAATCTTCATTATTAATATTGTTGTTTTGTTACAATGTTATCATTTTATTTTTATTATTTTAGAATTAATTTAATTTATTGTTATTGTTGTTGTTGTATTTTTATAGTATTAATTTATTTGTAATATGTTATCATTATTATTTGTTTACTATGTTCTCAACATTTTTTTCCTATATATATAGATAAAGTTTTAAAAGTCAAGGGTAAAATGGACATTTCACAATCCGGATTGGGCATTCCTCAACCAATTGGGGTGAATGCCAATCAACCCTCTCCCTCATCTCATTCCTCATGATTCCTCCCACATTCCCAGGCCTCGCCAACCAAACAAAGCGTTGGGCCCATTCCCAATCCATTCCCAATCCAAAGCTTTCGCAAAACAAATATATATATATATATATATATATATATATATATATATATATATATATAAAGAAAGCCTAATCCCTAGAGTCTCCTCATTCCCCCCTCGGGTTTCTCTCCCTTTTCTTCTCTAAAACATCAGATCAGCGGAGGCAATGCTCATGAGTCATTGATTCTCTGTTTTTCTCTCACTCAATCTCAAAGATGGAGCCCTAACCCCCGTGGAGGTGATGTTCTCCTCCCTCGGGTTCACTGCCTCTGGCTCACTTCCCAACCATCGACACCGTGGCCTCCCTTCCGACGCTCCACGGAGCTTGTTTTCCCGTTCTTTGATACCAATTCGGAAGGCCTGCTGTTCTATGGTCATAGCGTCACTGGAAAGAAGCCCCGAGGCGTCTTGGATCTCCACTCCGGGGAATGCCAGCGATGGATATGGCTGTTGGGCTGTTCGGAAGGCCCAAATAGTGATCGCAAGGGTTGGTGCTCAAATTATGGCAAATTTATTTAAATTTTTGGAGAATTAATGTGTTTTGTTGGTTTCTTTTGCAGATCATCTGAAGCTTGTGCTTGCTATTGTTGGAACTTCGGTGGCGATTCTCTTGCCTGTGCTCACATATCGATCAACATCGAGAAAAGGTTTGTTGTCAGTGAATTCTTGGCAATTAACTTGGTGACTTGCATGTTCTTTATGTTATTTCTTTGCTCATCTAATGGATGTAAGATGATATTAATTGAGTCAAATGCAGATTGGCTTGGCTTTGAAGAAGTTGTTTGAAGATGGGGTAGTGAAGTGTAAGGATTTATTTATCACTTCAAAACTTTGGTTAGTAAGTGGCACTACCATTACTATGTTCTTTGATTATGTTATCCCATCAAGTACATGATAAAGTGAGAGTTTGAGACTTCTTGGAAATTAATGGATGATTCTTTTCTTTTATTGAGAAAACAATGGTCATGGAATAGCATATTCCATTAGATATAATTCAATTGGTGTAAGTGACCATAGAACAATATCTATCTCCAACTAATTAATATAGTAGTTAAATTTTATCATGCATTAATTATAACTCATGCATGATGTTCCTTATTTGCAATATCTACCCGTTAGAAACTTGGATGCATGTATAATCAAAGAACAACAAGTGTAGAATATAATCAGGAATCAGGATCTACTAAGAATGTTTAGGATTGCTAGATCATTAGATCAAAAAGATAAATATGATGTTTAGCCTATATAAGTTGACAATCTTTGTAAAGAAGTTGGCAAAAGTGAACAAGATTGAAGGTCACACAATTTAATTATGGACTTTGCTTTTGCCACTTGCTCAACAAAAGTTATGTATAATATGATCACTTTCCATGTGCATATGAAGAATATATTACACCAAATCCTACTTATGTTTTTCTACTTACCCTTTTTTTTTAAATATAGTTATCAAATTTATTGTCATTGTGTTAGTTATGCTTGATTTAGCATGCAAGTGTCTTCAATAATAACACATTATCAAGTTGAACTGTATTGTGATAAAGACATGATTGGGGGAGTATTCATTGAAGATAAAAGTAGAGCCAAGTTCATGAGCTAGTACACATGAGATCAATAATAGAGAGTTAACAAAAGGAACAACTACATGATCATTGATGCTCCAAATTATACGAAAACCATGGCTGTAGTATTCTGTTACAAGGTTGTAAAGAATTTTCTTATTGTGGTTTATATAGGCATCTACACAAAAACCATGGCTGTAGAACACCTATATAAACATGCTCTTGACCTTGAAGAGGAGATCCACCTATTTTGGAGGCTATTTAATTAGTTATGGTTAAACATGTTGATTATTTATGTTTGTAATTTTCTACTTGAAGAGGAGATCCACCTATTTTGGAGGCTATTTAATTAGTTATGCATGATGTTCTCCTTCTATAGAGGTAGAGCCAAAATCTCATATTAGAACCAAACTTTTCTTATCTTGTACTTGTCCACCGACAGATAGATCAAACAGGAGAAATACAAGGTTTCCCACTTTCATAATTCAGCTGTTTACTACGTTCAATATTCATTTTAGACTTTATTTTACATATATATATATATACCTTCTTTATCTCTTTATTTATTTTGATATAAATATTTCAATTAATCTTCTTTTGCTTTCTGATCTAAAACTCACAATCTCTTTTTATGCATAGCCTCTACTGTTCATGATTTGATTTTCATGCATTCATGTACCTTTTGATTTCACCTACAGAGATAACATTAGGGGTTGCATTTAGAAAGAGTTCCTTGTGTATTTTCTGTTAAGGATGAATTTCCTGAATCATTTTTTGTGTGTGATATGGTATAGTGTTGTTGGAAAGGCTTTTCAAACAAACGCTATATAGCCTCTACTGTTGAGCAAAGAAGAAAGTGTAGCATAGATTCTTAATTAGTATCATTTGTTGTGGAGGCCCGAACAATATAAGTATGACCAACAACAAATGTCATGCAAAAAATAGATTACATAGAGAATTCGATTTCAACCTTGCCAAGAATTAAGTGTCTTTAGACTTAATGAAGTAATTGCTAGAACATGCATCTGTACTTTGTTAAGAATATTAAAGATGATTCTCTGTTATTTGTTTGGTCTTTAATACAGTTTCTATTAGTGAGTCTTAGAAGTTGACCCTCATGTCCTGTGTAGTATATATAGTTCTCCTTGTCTGTTAATAAATAGCTAAGGAATATAATTTGTTGCTTAAGGATTGTTTAATTATCTTTTATTCTTCTCTCCTCCTTGAATGCTCATCTCTTTGATCTAGTATTTTTGCTTCAATTTTGATCATGATTTGCTGTAAGTTCAGCCATCTTATGCTTTTCACATATATACTTTGATAAAGAACTACGAAACCCCCCAAGCAAACTAAAATGATAAAATCTATAAGGCATACTTGGAAATTTAGCAAATTAAGATACATGCATGCTTTTTAGGTAATTCTTGCAAATTAAGTAGCTAGGAACGTGAGGGTAGTGCTTTGCTAGCCACACATTTAATTAACCAGATTTTGATGGATTAGGATTTTATTATGCAAGATGATCAGGAGCCAAGCAAAAAAAAATTGATTTTAATTAATTAAGAGGGGTGTGCGACACATATAAACAGTATTGCTAGGCTCTAATCATGGCATAAGCTTGCCATGTACAGAGTGAATGGATGCTTGTGTTGATATATTGGGTCCATAAACCCATCTGGAGTCCAATAACTATGTTTGAAGACCCATTACTTGTTAACTTACTAACACTTGTTCCTGATCACCATTGCATTAAGTCGTGTTTAATGGTTGAAATTAACTCATTGGATCACCTAATAGAGGAATTGCATAAGAAGCCATCAAATAAAATAAAAAAATAAAAAAAATCAAGGAATAATTGGGAAGAAGAAAAAAGAAAGTTTTATTTTTAAACTTGAATGCAATGAAGAATATTTCTTTAGCGTATTGTTTATGCTTCATCAAGTCTAAAGGTGAAAACACTCTTTTTTGTTGCTCATGCAATCTTACTTTTGAAGTGAGATCTTTAATTTGTCTTATATTTGCAATTGTTCTTAGTGATATATAGTGAATTACTTATTATTGTTTTATTGTTATATTTTTAATTTATTACTTATTATTGTTTTTTATTTATAATTTATAATTTTACTTTTTATTTATTTTTATATTTTTTGTATTTCTTTTTTTTTTTTTTCTTTTTTTGTTTGTTGAATTATGTTTATAATGATATATACTTGTCTGTAGATTTGCCAGTTTGCAGAGTTGAATCTAGATGCTTTGTTCCTCCAAGTGAACTATGAAGAGCATAAGTCAATGTGTTATAGTTTGAATGTCTATGTTCTCCCCTACTTTAGGTTCTACAGGAGAGCTCATGGCCGACTTTGTAGTTTCAGCTGCACCAATGCAACTATAAGAGTATTTCTCTATCTTCCCACCGAGTTTTCAGTTTTTTACAAATCATATTACCTTTCTTCTGAATTATGAATATAATTAACATGTTGCAGATTAAGAAGTTCAAGGATGCATTGCCCAAGCACAACACAGAAGATAACTTGTTTTGTATTAACTTCAAAATTGTTTTGTATTAACTAGTTTTCTCCTTAAATTCTTATGTTATTGAATGTTTTTTGTCAATTTTAATGTGATGTTGTTGGCTCTAAGTGTTTATTACATTTTCAGATGATATTTGATAATGTTATAATTTTATTGAATTAAATTATTAAAATTATTATTTGTAAAATGGTACAGGATTACAAAATCACTACAATTAACTGTTGCATGAGATATTGTAAACCGCAGCAATAGATTAAATGAAACCATTGCAATAGTTTTTACACAACCGCTGCAACATGTATTACCAAACTACTACAATAGATATTACAAAACCGCTGCAATATATATTACAAAACCGATACAATAGATATTAACAAACCATTGTGGTAGATATTTTGAAACTGTTGCATTATATAAAATAACCATTGCAAAATAAACCGCTGTAGTATATGAAGCAATCGCTGCATAATTAAAACCCGCTACAAAAGACAAAGGCAATTGGAATTGTTAGGCAACGGTGTGGAACCGTTGTGATAAGTGCTTGTGCGATACGAATGCGAAGCGTTCATTTCTTATGTTGAGCATTATTTTTCTCGGGTTTTTACACTAATATGTGTGTTTTTTATGTTACTTTTATGCATGTAGGGTTGTGAGGCCGAGTATGACGGAAATAGGCCATTATGGATCACAATGCACCTATTTTGGAGGAAATCTTGCTAAGGTTCAAATGCGAATACATAGGTCGATGTGAGATGCTAGAGTGTGTGCCAACCTCCTCATATTCGAGTTGGCACATCCATTTGGAGGGGCACAAAGGCAGTCACACTCGAGCATTCCGACTTATGCACATAGAACAAGAGTTTCACCAACATGCACACACTTGAAGAAGCAAGTGATCCACGACGTGAACGTGTGCCCGTTTGCGTTACCCCGATGAAAGTATGGAATTGGGAAGCTATTCGGTCGACATCATGTAGGGCAGCAATCGTAGCAACATTGTAGTATGTGATCGTAGCAAAAGACTTGCTCACGATCGGCGAAAAAAACCGAGAAAGCAGAGAATCCACATGGGCGTGTGGAAATTATCCACGCCCGTGTGGAAAGTCCGCCGAGGCGCTGGAGCATCCACGCCCTGCGTAGTCACCCGATTCTAGCCCTATTTAAAAGCCGATTCAGCTCGGATTTTTGGTATTCTTTTCTCCAACTTTTTCCCCAACTTGAGAGAGGGCTTCGGCTAGGGTTTCGAGGGGTATTGGCCAAGGTTTTGGAGAGGTTCTACGGCTACGACATCGTCATTCTTTAGGAAGAAGGTTGGTAGGGGAGCTTCCGTCAAGACGTATCCTATACCGAACGAGGGAATCCTTGGACGACGAGTAGAAGACTTTCCACAAGACCATCGACACGATTATCGAGGGGGTTTCTTTATAGATTCATTGCTTTTACATTCTATTTCTTTGATTGTACTTAGCTCCATGGAGAGCTAAACCCCTAGTGGGTACTCGGGTATTGTGAACCCTAGGATGTATTTGTTTCTTTTGAACCTCTTTATTATGTTTTCAATAAATTGATGTTTATTGTGAGTTCCAACCTTGAATGCTTCATTGTATGAACATTTCCCTAGAGTGACACTAGGGTTGAGAGTTCTTGTTGGTAACCTTGTGAGTGAGTGACACACCATAAGCGTTAGACAAAGCTAGGTTGGAGAGGGTTGAGAGGGTGAGTCGAGAGCTACAGGGAGCGTCACCTTTCCCTCCCGGTATGATAGATTCTACCTCCGTTCCTCGAGTTCTTTGCGGCCATAATAGAGTGAATGGTCTAAGGGATGAACTTCCGCTGGGGCTTAGTTGCGCGTGCAATGGAGTGAAGCGTTGAGGTGATCTTAGTATCTAGGGCTCAATTGTGGTTAGGGACCTTTCACCTGGACCAAAGGGTTAGGTCTATAATTTGGAAGAGATTTATCACTTGGAATCCCTAGAGTTCATTGCAACTCTATGCGAGTGCGAGGTGTTGAGATTGTTCGATTTCTCCTCCGGGACATGTATAGAGTTAGGCATAGTTGACCTTAGATTTGGGACTATGTAATTAAGGATTTCCACCACTCATCATTGCATTGATTAGGAAGCATAATAGAGGGTTCTTGCACTTGAAACAATTATCCTAGGCGGAGTATTATCCGGGTATCCCATCTTTATCGATTGCCTTACCCCCTTCTTTACTTTTGCTCTCTTACTTGTTGCTTTTATTGTTGAGAATTGAATCATTATCACACTTATTATCATTGATCTTTCACATAGCTAAGAATCGAATTAAGTATTTTTTATTCCCTACTCCCTGTGGATTCGATACCCGCTCACCCGGGATTATTACTTTGACAAACCCGTGCAATTGCGGGATATGCGCAAGGGGACCTTGTCAAGTTTTTGGCGCCGTTGCCGGGGAATAGACATTTAGAGATACTTTGCACTTTGTTTTCTTAGCTATTTCACCATACATTTTGTTTCATATCTTCTCATTCTATCATTGTTCTGATTTTCTTTTTTTTCCTTTTTGTTGCAGCTCCAGGTTATGACCCGAGGGAATCCATCAATATTGATTGAAGGAGACCCTGAGCTTGAACGTACACTTAGAAGAAAAGGGAAAGAACCTGTGGAAGAACAGCATAATTCAGCTGATTTGGAAGGAGAGGAATCTGAAAACATGGCAGGACAGAATGAACAACAGCGAACACTATCCGACTATGCCAGACCTTTAGTGTTGGGGACGCAATCGAGTATTGTGCGTCCTCCGATTACAGCTCAGAACTTTGAGCTAAAGCTGGTATTCATCCATATGCTGCAGCAGTCCGCACAATTCAACGGTTTAGCCGATGAGGATCCAAATAGTCATATATGGAGCTTTCTCGAGGTGTGTGACATGCGGAAGATAAATGGGGTTACGGATGATGCCATCAAATTGAGTGCCTTCCCATTTTCCTTGAAGGGGAAAGCGAAGCAGTGGCTACACTCATTACCTAGAGCATCAATCACTACATGGGAGGAGATGGTAGAAGCTTTTCTAGCCCATTATTTCCCTCTCGAAAAATCAGCAAAGCTTAGGAATGAGATCTCGTCTTTTGTTCAGTTGGAATTGGAGTCTCTATTCAAGACATGGGAAAGGTTCAAGGAGCTCCTGAGAAAGTGTCCGCAACATGGATTCCCGGAGTGGATGATTGTTCAAACCTTCTACAATGGTTTGAACCCGAGTACAATGCAACTCTTGGATGCGGCAGCAGGAGGTACCTTACGTACCGAAACCCCCGATGTGGCTCGTCAATTAATTGAGGAAATAGGGTTAAATAGTTACCAATGGAATGCTAGGGAGAAGAAAAAGGTGGCCGGTATCCATGAAATCGGTGTGGTGACCTCATTTGCGGCGCAAGTAGAGAGTCTAAGTAAGAAGCTAGATCTCATAACTTCGAATAGAGTTGTGACCGTGACCAATTGCACCGGTTGTGGTGGAGGACATGCTCCCTCCGATTGCCCGATCTCTTTTGGTGATGTTTCTTCAGTGGAAAACAATGACTTTGTAGGTAATGGCATGAGACCTCAAGGGAACCCATATAGCAATACTTACAATTCAGGTTGGAAGAATCATCCCAACTTTTCATGGAGTAATCAAGGACCACAAAAGGCCATGGGGCCACCGGGTTTCCAACAACAACAACAAGCACCTCAAGTGGAAAACAGAATTTCAGGCTTGGAAACCCGAATGACGGATTTAGAGAAGCACTTGGCTAGATTTGTTCAATCTGTAAATACACGGTTTGAATCAGTCGAGGCTACACTTCGCAACCACACTGCTTCTTTGCACAACCTTGAAAATCAGGTGGGGCAAATTGCGAAGTCTCTTTCCGAAAGGCCACATGAAAGTTTACCAAACAATACGGAAACCAACCCTAGAGAACATATGAAGGCGATCACTTTGAGAAGTAGTCATGAGGTTGAAGGAAGGCTTCCGAGTGAGAAGCCGAAAGAACACGCACCCGAGGTTGTAGAGGTTGAGGAGGGAGCAAAGAAAGAGAAAGAGGTGGCATCCCCACCTTTCAAGCCAAGAATCCCTTATCCCTCTAGATTGAAAAATGACCAAGGGGATGAACAGTATAAGAAGTTCCTGAGTTTATTCAAGCAACTCCACATCAACATTCCTTTTGTAGAGGCATTAGCTATAATGCCTAAGTATGCGAAGTTCCTGAAAGACTTGTTGACTAACAAGAGGAAGTTGGAGGAGAGTGCTTCAGTGGTGCTAGATGCTTCATGCTCAGCGATGCTGCAAAAGAACATGCCGAATAAGAAGAAAGACCCGGGAAGCTTCATCATTCTGTGTAACATCGGCAACTTAGGTGAGGAAATGGCATTGGTGGATTCAGGGGCAAGTATCAATGTTATGCCATACACTTTTTTCCAAAAGCTAGGCTTGGGAGAGCCTAGGCCTACTCGGATGACTTTACAATTGGCGGACCGAACAGTACAACATCCGAGAGGTATCATTGAAGACGTGCTTATCAAGGTGGACAAGTACATTTTTCCGGTTGACTTCGTAGTGCTAGATGTCAATGAGGATACGGATGTACCCTTGATACTTGGGAGACCGTTCTTGCGGACTTCCAAAGCATTGATTGACATGGACGGCGGAGAGCTCACATTGAGAGTTGGAGATGACAAACTCACTTACCGCCTTGCTGAAGCCATGCGGCATTCTTTCGATTTTGATGACACTTTGTATTTACTAGACACTACTGATGAGCTTGTTGATGAATACATGCAGGAAATGTTCAACCCGGATCCATATGAAGGTTTGTTCGACCAAGAGAAGAGCAATGAAGAAGTCATGATGCTTGGGTAGACTGAAAAAGTAACATCTACTCCGGGGATATTGAAGAAGGTGCTCCGGAAAATGAAGAGGGCTAGGAGACACCACCGAAAATACTCCAAGACTGTTGGAGACGCACATGAACCAAGAAGGTTGGATGAACAATTACTAGGTGGTCCGAAGCCCGATAATACACCCTCTACCCTCAAGGGACTTTGCACATCACGCTTCCAAGTCATGGGTAAGAGGGCGTCTTTCATTCATGAACCCCCGTGAGGTAAGACAAGTTACGTCAAGCTTAGTGACGTTAAACAAGCACTTCTTGGGAGGCAACCCAAGTTTTTACTGTTTTCTTATCTTTTAGTTTAGCTCGTTTGCATGAATAAATCGTTAAGTGTTGATGTCTGAATTTTTAGATGCTTGTGCTGCAATTTTATTGTGGGTTTTTAAAGTCATCGTGTGCTTTTTGAGGAATTGGCGAAAGTTTGGTCGTTTGGGTTCTATTTTGTGTTTTTCACTGTTAAAATTTGCATAATAGGGCAGGCTCTGAGTGTACAAACATGTTCAGAAATATTCTGCAGAGCCTGCAGATTTTTCTAAGTCATCCAGAGAAAACACACGGGCATGTCGAATTTCCACATGCCCGTGGGTGTATACTGCGAGCTCATCCAGAGAAGGCACACGGGCGTGCGGCTGCCCCTGTGAACGACCATGCGACTGTCACACGCCCGTGGGTAATTTCCGCACGGGCGTGTGGATTCCTGCAGAGTTGGGCGGATTTTCCCGAGAGCACACGGGGGCGTGGACTCTCCCCTGTGGGTAACCTTATGAACCATGCACGGGCGTGGGTAATTTCCGCACGCCCGTGCGAAAATCTACAGAGGAGTCTTCTCCATCCCGAGAAGACACAGGGGCGTGTAACCGCCGCTGTGAGTTAGTCGTGTGAATGTCCACGGCCGTGCGGAATTTCTGCACGGGCGTGTATAATATTTTTCTCAAATATCCAGCGATGCCACAGGGGCATGCGTCTACCACTGTGGATCCTTCGTTTGAGGGCGCACAGGCGTGGACGATTCCCGCACGCCCGTGTGGATCTCCAGGAGTTAAAAGACCGTCCGCTCTCCCAATACAACAGTCACACCTTTCTCCTCAAACAACCCTAAGCTGCCCAAAGAGCATTTTTCCGACATTCTCGTCCCCTCCTACTGTCGTCCTCGAGTCGATTGATTGCGCATTGTGTTGATTGTAGGGGTGTTTAGGTTCAGCTTGTTGGTAGGCCTTAATTTCCTCTCTTCTTCGATTTCATTTGAATCTAACTGATTACCCACGATTGAAATGGGTAATACACACCATCTTCTTGTTAAAATGGTTATGATTTGTCTTTAAGATGATCTGAAATTGAGATAGAGAGTGTGGCATGGAGATTGGCTACAAGGGCCGTGCGTTTTCCACACCCCGTGGATGTGCACGGGCGTGTGGAATTTTCGCACGGCCGTGTGTTGTTATCTTCCTGCAGCCTAAATGGAATTGATTGATTTTCTTTTTAATACATGCAGGTATGGCCACCAAATCGAAGAAAGCAGTTGCCAAACGTCCTCGAAAGCCTGCCCCTGAGCCGGAAATCATGGAATTCACACTCCCTGCGGATAAAGCTTTGTTTGAGCGGTTAGAGAAGCTTAAGTTTGGTCAAACGCGAATCCCGGATGTTGGGTTACTTAGAAAGGTGCAGCTAGCGGATGACATGGCTGACGAGGTCGAGAAATTATTATTGGTCGGTAATTAACACAAGTTATTGAATATTCATGATCCTGCTATCCGCGCACTCACTTTGGAGGTACTTGCTTCGTTTGAGTTCGACCGCTCTTATGCTCATTTTGATAGTGTCGGCGCTATTCAGTTCAGAGCCCTTGTGCAATATCATAGTATGAGTGTCACACAGTTTTCCACTAGACTTGGTCTATATGATGAAGAGTATACTGAAACTGAGGAGTATGAGAATCTTCCAATTGACATGTCGGGTCTATCTCCCATTGAGGCGTATACATTACTATGTGGAAAGGGGCGATATGAACTAGGAGTGTCTAAGGCCTCATGTTTATCTCGACCTAGTTACAGATATCTTCACGCCATCATAAGCAGGTCAGTGAATGATCGCGGTGATAGCACGGGAGTCATCAACAAGCAAGAGCTTCTATACTTGTACTCCATGGTTCGGAACGAACCAGTCCATCTGGGGCATATTTTAGCAGAGTATCTGAAGCATCAAGGACAATATTCTAGATTGGGTGTCACCTTCTCAGGTCCATATATTACCAGACTCATTGTGGGGATGGGTCTGCGAGACAAAATCAGGGGAACCGAGAAGGCGATAATACCAGCACCCCTTGGGTTAGAGACAATGAGGCTCATGGGGTTAGTCCGTAAATATTCAAATGGTGTTTATGTGCTGAACATACCATTCGAGGATGAAGCTGGGGCATCTCAGCCCGCTCCCGAACCCCAACCAGCACCGATGGAGACCGAGACACCTCCAGTGGCAGAGGAACCACCCCCCGTGCGTACGTTTCCACCATCTCGAGCCCATGATCGTTTCGAGAGGCTCGAGAGCGCTTTAGGAGTGATACGGGCAGAGGTGGCTGAGGCTCGAGCAGAAATTGCCGAGATTAGGGCTACGCAGGCCACTCAATACACAGAGTTCATGGCGCGTTTCGACTTTTTACAGCAGATTTTAGAGCGAGACGTCACCTCATCATTTGTATTGCGCCCGAGGACTCCTCCGTCCCCCTCAGTTCCTATAGCACCTCCATCCTCTACCCCGGCACCGGTAGACCCACTATGTGCTTCACCAGCAGCTGCAGCAGCACCGGCGCCTGAGAGCGACACTGACACTTAATTTTCCCTTCTTTTACTTTCTTGCATTTTGTTTTTATTTTTTTTTTGTTTTTAGACTTGTTCACTCAGAAAGGATTCTCCTTCTGAGTTTATTTTCATTTTGCATCATTGAGTTGTATTCATTGCTTTATCTTTTATATACACTCGATTTATTTTGTCTTTATTGAGCTTCACTGAACCCCCTCGTGTATGCGTGCAGATGGTCTTGTCTTCTTGGGAATTGAGACTTAGTCATGGGCACGGCCAAGGTACTGAGGTACTTGGCCGTGTGAGCTTCACAACCCGTTGGAACCCTACTCCCAACGAACTAGCTTCATCAAACGTCACACTAGTAGTCAGGGGAGTATTGTTTTGATTGCTTCTCCCACATTTGCTTTTGAATGATTTATATTTTGAGTGAGCTTGAATGTGTACATTGGGGACAATGTACAACTTAAGTGTGGAGGGGAGTTTTATAGTGCACACATCTTTTCTATTGTTCTTGATTGATATATGCTCACATAGCCAATGGCGGTTCACCTTAGTTGCAATGATTGTATTCTTGAGTTTAGGAGAATTTCAAACATTGAATGTTTTCATGCTCTAGTTCTTTCTTGAATTTCTAGGAATTTTTGCCCGATTTATACTTAGTGCACTACTCACTCTTTGAACTCTATTGGAAACTCATGTTCGATGTTAAAGTGACTAGTCAGGTTTATTTTCTTGTGCTAAATTCTCAAAAAAAAAATGGAAAATGAAAAGAAAGAACAAAATAGTTTTATTGTTTATTTGTGCTTGTTGGGTGGAAAGAGCTACCACCTATGTAGTATGAAGCTACTCTCATAAGTCGGATACTAGCTATGCCCTAATGAGAGAAAGAGCTATCTCATAGGATGAGTGAAAGCTACCACTCTGGTATAAAGAGCTACCACCTCTAAAGTGTGAAAGCCACCTTAGCGGCCGCTTTGGAAAGGGCTACCTTAGAGGATGTGTGAAGCTACTACCATCTTTGAAATTGTTGTCACTTTTGTAGATAAATAAGTCCCATGTACTTAGAACTTTGAGGAGTATACCTTGGGTTGTTTTTGAGTGAGTTCACACACGTACACGATTTCGGGTTTTGTTTCCTTTTCGATTCAAGTTTTAAGCTAGAGCATTGATTTTTCGTATTTAGTGTTGAAATTTCCCTTACTTGTAGAATGCTCTCTTTGTATACTTTGGTGAACCTAAGGCCAAGCACTTCCAATATTTTTTTCTATGATGCACATAACGTTTTTAATTTTTGCTTAAGGACAAGCAAAAGCTTAAGTGTGGGGGAGTTTGATAAGTGCTTGTGCGATATGAATACGAAGCATTCATTCCTTATGTTGAGCATTACTTTTCTCGAGTTTTTACACTAATATGTGTGCTTTTTATGTTACTTTTATGCAGGTAGGGTTGTGAGGCCGAGTATGAAGGAAATAGGCCAATGTGGATCACAATGCACCGATTTTGGAGAAAATCTTGCTATGGTTTCAAACGCGAAGAAATAGGTCGATGTGAGATGCTAGAGTGTGTGCCAACCTCCTCGTATTTGAGTTGGCACATCCATTTGGAGGGGCATAAAGGCAGTCACACTCGAGCATTCCGACTTATGCACATAGAACAAGAGTTTCACCAACGTGCACATACTTTAAGAAGCAAGTGATCCACGACGTGAACGTGTGCCCGTTTGCGTTACCCCGATGAAAGTATGGAATTGGGAAGCTATTCAGGTTGATCATGTGAGCGAAAGCACTCTGTAGCAACATTGTAGTATGTGATCTGTAGCAAAGACCTGTTCACGGTACCGGCGAAAAAAACCAGAGAAACAGAGAATCCACATGGGCGTGTGGAAATTATCCACGCCCGTGTGGAAATTCCGCACGGGCGCGTGGAGCATCCACGCCCGTGTAGTCACCCGATTCTAGCCCTATTTAAAGCCGATTCAGCCCGGATTTTGGTATTCTTTTCTCCATCTTTTCCCCAACTTGAGAGAGGGCTTCGGCTAGGGTTTCGAGGGGTATTGGCCAAGGTTTTGGAGAGGTTCTACGGCTACGATATCGTCATTCCTTAGGAAGAAGGTTGGTAGGGGAGCTTCCGTCAAGGCGTATCCTATACCGGACGAGGGAATCCTTGGACGACGAGTAGAAGACTTTCCACAAGACCATCGACATGATTATCGAGGGGGTTTCTTTATGGATTCATTGCTTTTACATTCTATTTCTTTGATTGTACTTAGCTCCATGGAGAGCTAAACCCCTAGTGGGTACTCGGGTATTGTGAACCCTAGGATGTATTTGTTTCTTTGAACCTCTTTATTATGTTTTCAATAAATTGATGTTTATTGTGAGTTCCAACCTTGAATGCTTCATTGTATGAACATTTCCCTTAGAGTGACACTAGGGTTGAGAGTTCTTGTTGGTAACCTTGTGAGTGAGTGACACACCATAAGCGTTAGACAAAGCTAGGTTGGAGAGGGTTGAGAGGGTGAGTCGAGAGCTACAGGAGCGTCACCTTTCCCCTCCGGTATGATAGATTCTACCTCCGTTCCTCGAGTTCTTTGCGGCCATAATAGAGTGAATGGTCTAAGGGATGAACTTCCGCTGGGGCTTAGTTGCGCGTGCAATGGAGTGAAGCGTTGAGGTGATCTTAGTATCTAGGGCTCAATTGTGGTTAGGGACCTTTCACCTGGACCAAAGGGTTAGGTCTATAATTTGGAAGAGATTTATCACTTGGAATCCCTAGAGTTCATTGCAACTCTATGCGAGTGCGAGATGTTGAAATTGTTCGATTTCTCCTCCGGGACATGTATAGAGTTAGGCATAGTTGACCTTAGATTTGGGACTATGTAATTAAGGATTTCCACCACTCATCATTGCATTGATTAGAAAGCATAATAGAGGGTTCTTGCACTTGAAACAATTATCCTAGGCGGAGTATTATCCGGGTATCCCATCTTTATCGATTGCCTTACCCCCTTCTTTACTTTTGCTCTCTTACTTGTTGCTTTTATTGTTGAGAATTGAATCATTATCACACTTATTATCATTGATCTTTCACATAGCTAAGAATCGAATGAAGTATTTTTTATTCTCTACTCCCTGTGGATTCGATACCCGCTCATCCGGGACCTTGTCACGTTGTAATATGATGTATAGAACCGCTGCAATAATCTATTGCAATGAGAGCAGATACAGTGGCTGCCAAATCGCTGCAATAGATCTTATGCAACGGTTTTAAGGACTTTTGCAATGGTTTATGACCGCTATAAATAGGCAGTTATGTAGTAGTGTACCATAGCTTTTTGGTATATGACCAGACAAGTTATTATGGGAGAGGTCTAATATATGAAGTCCCAGGATCTTGGAAAGTTGAGGAGGGAGGTACTTTGAAAACTTATTCGGCCTTAAATTAAGAATTTCCAACTCCACCATGCTCTCGCTTATCCAATATGGTATGTTTCCATAAAAATTATTATAACTCAGATCAAGAGTAACCAAACTATAACACTCCCTTAGAGATGTCGGAAACACACTTGACAAACTATTGTTTATCAAATGTAATCACTCAGGTTTATAAAGAGAACAAATAAAATTAGGAATTTCTCCTAATTAATTTGTTGTTGCTTTAAAAAATCTGACACATTGAATAGTGCGTTATTGTTCCAGCAGTTGGGAAGCTCTCCAGACAAATGGTTCTCAGAGATATCCAACACTACTATATTTTTGAAATTACATAAAGTAAAAGGTATTGTACCATTTATTTTGTTTTTTTTTTTTTGAGAGAGACTGAGAGTTGATAACCAAGACATTGCTTCAAAATGGTTTTCAGTCAATGAACCCTCCAAATAATTATTTTCTAGAGCCAATACACCCAAATTAGATAGATGTCAGATGCTTTTTGGAATATCACCACAAAAGTAACTGTTTGATAGATCCAAAATATCTATTGATGAAAGCCTACCAATTCTCGTTGGTATTGAACCCGAGAAAGAGTTATGTAAAATGTTAAGAATTTCTAGATATTTGAGGTTCTAAACCTCATCTTGAAAATAACCAACAAGTGAAGTTTGAGCTAAGAACAATTCCCTCAAACTATTTCTGATACAACCAGAAAAGATGCCACCATACTCTTGAAAAATTTAGCTAATATTTATGCCGTTGAGGTCCAAATCCTCTAGTTTGCAGAGGTTACCCAAAGTGATAGGAATCAGACCCTCAAGATGAAAATTCATACCCAAGTCCAATGACTCCAGTGAAATGATGTTTCCAATGATTGTCGGAATATATTCTTGGAAGTAATTTGATGCTAGGTTCAAGTAAGAGATGCTAGTTAGATTGAATAACCATGGAGGTAAGGTAGAGTTTATTTGATTATCAGAAAGATCAAGAGCCTTGAGTTTCTTGAGACCATCTATCTAATATAGCATATCACCTTGAAGGTTGGTTTTAGCTAAAAGTAATTCCTTCAAACTTTGTGTAATGCAATTAGGGAAAATTTGTTGAATCTTAGCTGCATTTTTTCTTAGATCAAGGCCAGAGAGACACAATATTTGTAGCTTGCACAGATTGCCAAGAGATGTCGGTATTGAAAGGCCTTGTTTGTAAGAAAGGTCAAGGATTTCAAGAGAACTCATGAGTTCATCATTATTGGTTGAAATTGAACCAGAAAGAAAGCTTTGCCCAAGACTGAGAGTTCTAAGATATTTTAGGTTCACAATCCCATTTATTAGGTGACCAGCCAGTGAAGTGTTTTCTAAGTACAAGTCATGCAAGCTATTTTTGATTAAACTAGAAAAGATAGCACCAAATTCTTGAAAAGTCCAGGTAATATTTATACCACTAAGCCCCAAAGTTTGTAATTTACAAGTGAGAAATTATGGTCAAATTAAATAACCAGTAAGATAAGGTAGCGTTTATTTGATTAAAAGAAATGCCAAGTAGCTTGAGGTTCTTAAGACTATCTATCAAATATAGCATATCACCTTGAAGATGGGCATCAGCTAATTGTAATTCCTTCAAGCTTTCTACAATGCATCCAGAGAAAATTCTTGGACTTTTCAAAATCTCTTTGCTTAGATCAAGACCATAGACAGACAATGTTTGTTATTTACACAGATTGCTAAGAGATGTAGATAGTGAAAGACCTCATTGTAAGAAAGGTCAAGGATTTTGAGGTTGGTGAGAGTTCTTGGCCAACCTGGTAAAGACCCATTAAGATAAGTGTTTGATAAGTCTACTCCACCAAGCTATTTATAATGCAACCTAAGAATATCCTGTTGGTACAAGAAGAAGGTGGTAGACCAATTAGATTGAGTTTCGATTGAGAGAAAGATACCTGAAATTGTAGTTTTGTTGCTTGAGTGTTGTAATTCTGCAGCTTTTGCAAAAATCCTCCTTCAATTCTTGATTAATCTGAAGAAAAGAGAGCATCTGTTCATCAAGATCAAGAGTTTTTCATACAACTCTTCTTCTTCTTTTCAGTACTTCAACCCCTTTCTCTAAAGAGGCTATTAGAGAGTTCTAGACTAGACAATGAGACCAAAATGCATAAGAGGACAAGATAACCCACAAAAGAAAGTCATACAAAACACATACTCATACAAAGTACATGTATTCATTTTAACACTCATACACTCACACAACATTCAGAACACTCCATCTATAAACTACAAATTACTCTAGTCTTCTAATACCCCCTCTTATTTTGTAATTTTCATATGGTCTTTGAAGCTGACAAGTTTGTCTTTGCTCACTGCCTTTGTAAGAACATCAACTGGCTGGTTTATTGTATTGATATAATTCAGTTGAACTTCTTTTTGATTTACCAAGTCATGGATGACGATGATGTCTCAACTCAATGTGTTTAATCCTCCCATGGAAAACTGGATTTTTTGTCATTGCAATGCTAGAAATATTGTCACAAAAAATTTTTGTAGGGCCTTCTTACTTTTGCTTCAAATCTGAAAGGTTATTCTCAGCTACATGGCTTCATAAGTTGCACTAGTCGATGTTGTATATTCAGCTTCTGCTGAAGAAAATGCAGCAGCATTCAGTTTTTTAGAGCTCCATGATATTACCTTTGTTCCAAGGCAAAGTAAGTAGCCTGATGTACTCTTCCGATCATCTAGTGCACTAGCCCAATCGCTATCTGTGTAGCCAATCAATTTGTTATTTTCTTCTTTTGCATATTTGATCCCAAGCTTTTTTGTTCCTTGTAGATACCTCACTATTCTCTTTGCAACATTAAAGTGAAGTTTGCTTGGATTATTCATAAATCTAGAGATGTAACTCACAGCATGCAAGATATCTGGCCTAGTGTTAGTTAAGTAGATTAATGATACAACTAGGCTTTTGTAAACATCAGGATTTTCATTTTGTGCTCCATTATTAGCTTGCAACTTCTCATTTTAGGCTAAAGGATTAAGCATTGGCTTGCAAGACTCCATGCGAAATTTCTTAAGCAAATCTTCAGTATACTTTTCTTGAGAAATGAAGATCTCTCCTTTAGATTGCTTCAGTTGAATGCCAAGAAAGTATTTCATTCTCCCAAGATTAGTCATCTCAAAAGTATGCATCATGGTATTCTTAAAGTCATCAGCCATTCTAAGATTTTTGCTAGTGTAGATTATGTTATCTACATATAAGCACACCACAAGAAAATCAGAATTACCCCATGTTTTCACATAAAGAGATAGGTCATTTTAGGCTTCTAGAAAAACTATTTTGTTGAAGATTACAATCAATCTTCATGTTCCATGCTCGAGGAGCTTGCTTTAAGCCATATAAGGCCTTTTTAAGGTGATATACTTTGTTTTCTCACCCTTTGACAATGAAACCTTGTGGCTGCTCCACATATATCTCTTCTTCCAAATGACCATTCAAAAATGCTGATTTTATATCAAGTTGAAAAACTTCTAACTCTAATTAGGCTTCCATAGCTAAAACTTCTCTAATAGTCTCCATACAAACAATTTGAGTCAAAAGTTTCATTAAAATCTACTCCAAGCTGTTGTGAGTAGCCTTTTGCTACCAAACGGGCTTTATGCTTTTGAATACTTCCATATTCATTGAGTTTTGTCTCTTTGTTTTGGCATGTCTACAAACTCCCATGTTTTATTTTTTTCAATATTAGCCATCTCATCATTCATTACCTTTCTCCATACTTCTTCTTTTGTAGCCTTATGAAAAGATTGTGGTTCACAAGCAAGAAAAGCAACATTACATGAATCATAAATGTCAATTAATGAACGTACCTTTCTTGGAGAGGAGTTAGAATCCAAGATTGAGGGCTAAATTTCGGATGGATTTAGTCAGTGAATCCCATTACTTGAGCTTCCTCCTTCATTTGTATCACATATGTTTTCATGTTGCTGAAGATTACTTGATTCAGTTAGAGTATAGCCTCATGAATGTTTGCCATTTTCATCCATCCAAGTCCAGCTTGCAAACTCATCAAATACAACATCTCTGGAAATCCACAACTGATTTGTGCTTGGATTAAGAAGTTGATAGCCCTTAGATTCATCACTATAACCTATGAAACTAAATTTTTCTCCTTTTTTGTCAAAATTTTCTTTATTTTGTGAGGTATTAAGGGCATAGGCAATGTAGCCAAAAATTTTAAGATGATCCATTATTGGTTTATGACTTCAAGAGGTGTTTTGTTACGAACTTCTTTTGTAGGTGTTCGATTAAGTATATGAGCAGTTGTATGGACAGCTTAGCCCATAGGAAATTAGGAAGGTTTTTACCTTGTAGCATGCTTCTTGCCATCTCAACAATTGTTCTATTCTTGCGTTCGGCAACTCCATTCTGTTGAGGTGTGTGAATAATAGTTAGCTGCCTTTGGATTCCATTTTGCTTGCAATGCTCCATGGATGGCTTGTAAATGTACTCACCGCCATGATCTAATCTTAATCCCTTCAATTGATGTCCACTTTGTCTTTCTACAAGAGCCATGAATTGCAGAAAGATAGGGAAAGCATCTGGTTTGTTCTCCAGGAAATATAACCATGTCATCCTTGTACTATCATCAACAAAGAGAATAAATACCTTTTTCCACCAAGTGATGAGGTCCTTGATGGTCCCCAAATATCAGTGTGAACAAGTTCCAAAGCGGTATGTGCTCTCTATGAGGATTTAGGAAATGTAAGATGATGCCTTTTGCCATAAATACAACCTTCCCAAACTTTGTTAACATCACCAATCTTGGGTAGACCAATCACTATGTTTTTCTTCTTCAAAAGTTGCAGTCCTTGATAGTTAAGATGCCCATATCGTATATACCAAAGAAGGGACTGATTAACTTCCTCACTTTTTAGAACCAACTTCTGATTTGTATTCAAAAGGATTGGGAAAACATTGTTGGAGAGAATCTTCACCTCCATAACAATCTTCATGTTTTCTTTATCAATGATGGTGCACAAATCATCATCAAAAATCAGTTTATAACCCTTCCTCATCATTTTCCCAACACTTAATAAATTGTTGGCAATCTTGGGAGCATACAAGACATCATGTATGAGCTTTTATCACCATCTTCAGTCTGGACTGCAATCACACCTTTTCCCTCAACTTTTATGATATTACTATCACCAATCTCCACTTGAGAGGAATAACCTCCATAAAGTTCTTCAAATACACCTCGATCTCCTCTCATGTGCTTACCACAAGCACTATCAACATACCAAACATATTGCTTTTGTTGTTGGTTTTGTTGTGCAATACTCATACAAGAAAATAAGACTTCTTTCTCCTTTAAGAAATTAGCTTCTCCATCAACATTTTCCGTTGTCTTCTTTTTATCTTGATACCAACAATCTCTCTTGGAGTGATTTGGTCTCTTACATTTTTTACATCTGAAATAACAATCTTTTGATTGGTGATTAGGTTTTTTGTAAATGATGCCCATTGGAACTTTTATCATTTTGGTTGCCTTCCTTCTGATTTCCTACATGTACCATGTTGACCCTGTTTTGGAGATAACCCCCATTGCTTTCTTTGATCTCTTTTGTTGTAATTCTTTGTATACAAGTTAATTTTGGATTGAAATGCTTGCTCCAAAGGTTGTTTTTCAAACTTGAGGATCCTTTGCTCATGTGACTCCAATGATCCCATTAACTCATACATTGAATATTGAGACAAGTTCTTTGATTCTTCAATGAATGTAACAACGTGGTTATATTTTTGTGGTAGACTCCTTAAAATCTTCGGTACAATCCTCTTTTCTTCAATTATGTCTCCGTAACTTCGTATTTGATTCACAATTTCTAAACTTTTGAGAAGAACTTTCTTACTTTATTAGTCTCCTTCATCTCCAAATTATCAAATTCTCCCCACAGAGTATGAAGCTTAACTTCAATGGCTCTATCAGATCCTCAGAACTCTTTCTTCAAAACATCCCATGCCTCTTTAGCTTTCTTTATCCCAAAAATTCTAGAATAAAATGGCTTGCTCACACCTTGTTGAATGATCCACAAGGTTGATGCATTCCTTTTTGTATCATCCTTGAATTTCTTTTCTTCTATCTCTGACCAAGATCTTGAGCTTCTTTCTTGAGGTGGTTATGGATATCCATTCTCCACAACATCCCACAAGTCCTGTGAGATGAAAATGGTCTCCATTTGGGAACTCCAATATTCATAATGTTCCCCTTCAAAGATAGCGACTTGATTTGTAGAGATGGAGAAGAACATATTGCTAGAGTCCATGAATACCCCAAAAGCTCTGATACCACAATTTGTTGGTACAAGCAGAAGGTGACAGAGCAATTAGATTGAGTTTTGATTGAGAGAAAGATGCTTAAAATTGCAGTTCTGTTGTTTGAGTGTTGCAGTGCTACAGCTTCTACAGAAATCCTCCTTCAATTCTTGATTAATCTGAAGAAAAGAGAGCATCCATTCATCAAGATCAAGAGTTTTTCAAACAACTCTTCTTCTTCTTTTCAATACTTCAACCCCTTTCTCTAAAGGGACTATTAGAGAGTTCTAGACTGGATAATGAGACCAAAATACATAAAAGGACAAGATAACCCAGTCAAAAGAAAGTCATACAAAACACATACTCATACAAAGTACAAGGATCCATTTTAACACTCATACACTTACACAACATTCAGAACACTCCATCTGAAAAACTACAAATTACTCTAGCCTTCTAATGAAATCCTTCCCAATTTAGCTTGCTCTAGACTTAGAACTAGATAAGATAAAGATAAGGTTTGCAAATTACAAAGATTACCAAGAGTTGAAGGTATTTGAAGGTTACTAGGAGAAATATAAGATAAGTCAAGGGTTTTGAGAAAAGTCAAGTTCCCAATGTTACTAGGAATTTTTCCTTCAAATTTATTAGCTTTGAGGTCTAGACATTCAAGATTACTAAGGTTGAACAACCAATCAGGTAAGGTGGAGTTAATGCGATTATAAGAAAGATCAAGAGTAGATAGAGATGTAAAATTCACATATGGAAGATTGAATAATGGCCAAGAAAGATCACAAGAACTTACACAAATCTCAAGAAAGGAAGGAAGCATGTTAATTACAGGAAGCTAATTGGATGCTCGTAACATATCAACATAGCTCATGTTGAGATATTTCAAAGAAGTGAGTCTAGATAGCCAACCAGCATTTTCAATGACAAGAGTTTCCCAATAATTGGGAGATAGATCAAGGGATTTCAACATAGAGAGATTTCCCAAGTGATGTGGGATAGTACCTGTGAAGCTAGCTCGAGAGAGGTTGAGATATTCCAACTTCTTGAAAGAGCCCATGAATTCTGGAATGCAAATTCCATTGAAATCATTGCACCTTAAGTCCGAAAAATGAAGTTTCTTGAGGTTTACAAGATTTGGATCTAGCTTTCCTCCAAGTGCCTTATTATATCACAAGATGTGTAAGCATCGGTACTATAATAATATCAAACTATTAATTGTGAGTTCCGCAAGTCTAGCTTGATAACATGTCTAGGGACAACATTACTGCAACCAACCCCCATCCATGAGCAACAATCATCTCTAGTCCAAGAAGAAAGCCTATGAGCAAGATCAAAAAGACCACTTTTAAATTGAAGGAGGGTTTGCCTCTTAGGACCCGTTTGGTGCTTTACAGTGAAAGACTTTCCCTATAAAGTCTTTCACTGTAAAGCCTTTCCCTACAATTACTTTCCCTGCAAAGTAACAAAATATTGTTTGGCATGTATAATAATAAATGTAATTGAAAAGCAAGTAAAGTTAATTCCTTCATTTGGTATGGATAAGTTTCTATGTAAAGTTATATGCATTCTCAATTTTCCCCTTGATTACTCTAGTTAATAAAATTAAATATATATATATATAAAGTTAAAATCCCATCACCAAACCCTTGTAACATCAAATGAATTCATTAAAACCATACAAAAAGCTAAAATCTAGTTTCAAAAATATAAAAATTAAAAAAAAACATTAAAAAGTAAAAAAATATTTTAAAAAAAATCTAATGAGTGATCTCTCTTGCTCTAGAGTTTTGGAAAGAAAAGAAAAAAACAAAGGAGTTTTGCTCAAAAAATTTTAAAATAAAGATAAAATTTATTTAAATAAGGGTAGTATCAGAATTTCATTCGATTAATATTTTCATAGACACTATGTAATCATTTTCACACCCTCCCCCTATGAATCATTTTCCCTAATCAAAAGGAAAGTAATTGCATGAAGACCGTTATTTTGCATTGCTCATATTAAAACCAAACGTGTGAAAGTCTTTCACAACTTTACTTTCTTTTGTAAAGTTGTTACTTTCCCACATACCAAACGACCTCAGTTTCAAGGCACTAGGTAATGATCATGGTAGTGTTGGTTTTAAAATGATAATGATGATGATGATGATGATGATAGGATGCTTGAGAATGGAAGTAAGAGAGATGGGGCAATAGCAAAAGAGAAAGAAAAACGAACCAAATAGAATTAGGAGAAGCCATGGTATGTAGGTGTGCGGTGAGCTCATGAACCAACAAGTAATATATAGCATTGCATCAGAGTCAATGTGGTTTGTGATGACTAATTAGAAATATTTTCAAACATCAAAGTTGTTTTCAATTTATACATTTGAAATACTAGGTTTAAATAAAGTTTATCTCTATGGTAACATAGCTAAAAACTTAATACGAATATAATTAAATTTCCTTTTCATATTCAAGGTAGATTAATGAAAAATTTTTGCCAGCTAGATATTAAAAGTGTATACTTTTGAGTTATCAAGTTAAAAATAGGGAAAAAAATTAATTATTTATAAGAAATGTAATAGTATTTTCGTACCTTTCGGCAAGTGAATCTAAATAAATTTAAACCAATAAAAATATAGTTAAAAAATAAATAAATAAACCATACATTAATTAGACTTCCATAATATTTATAATGTTTTATAGCATATCGTGATTTGTAGATAGGTTTTTCATTTTTATTTTGTCGATTACCTATGCGAATGTCCTTATAGATTTATGTCAAGCAAGTGAGCAAGGGTAATTTGAGAACAAAATCACAGTAAGAATGTAGGTTAGAAATATATTAGTAGTAACCCATTTTAATGAAAATATTTTGTAAGAACTACCAATTTTTTATGATACGGAATTTTTTTTTTTTTAACTAATAGGCGACAAGCACCCCCCATTTAAGGGATTGTCAAAGGGACAAACAGATACAGAGGTGCACTAATTACGATGGCTTACAAACCTCGTAGGAAAATTCCCTTACCCTACAACCTTGGAGGGGTGAAACTACTGTTTCTCCTACAAAGGACCCACACCCAGACTGTAAATAGTATAGGAACAGTACTTAACCCAAGTGTACAATGCATAAACTATACATGAACAGTACTACCGGGGGAGGGATTTGAACCCTTCCTCTTCCCTTTGCACCCAAGTATCTTACCATTGGGCTATCCAATAGTTGACTGATATGGATCTTTAAACCATGCCAAAGCTCTCACTTTTTTCATAAAATTTAATTATATAAATCATTACATTTAATATATATTAATTTTGAAAATTATTAGCACAAAGATTTATTAATTAGTTAAATTAAAACTTAATCTAAGCCAAATAATTATTTCCTCTGGCAGAATTTTCAACAAAATTTCCAACGTTTCATAGTCTTATAAACCACAAAACACGTTCACAGAATATTAGTCATGGCCTACACAAATTATTCATTCTATCAGAAGAGTACTCATCCATCTTCATATCCAAGTAGACAGCTTTGATTACAACACTCAACAAATTCAGATTTTAAAATTTTGAAAATTTTTATTTCCATCTTCATATATTTATCATTATCATTTATTAATGAATCTCTTCTTTATTTGCACTCAATAAATCGAATAAAAGAATTTTCAACTAAACCAACGGTATGTCATGTTAGAATTTTGCTATCATCTAACAATTATAATAGGGCAACTTTTACAACAACACATCCCTGACCATCATGACTTCCAAATATATGCAAGAACTTCTAATAAAATTTCCTTTTTTTTTTAATTGGTGCAAAGTGACAAATTGTTGGATTGATAAGCATATATACGCCTTTTTCTGCCATAATCCAAAAAGTTTGCAAATATAAAAAGCTTACTTTATTTATTTACAAGATAAACAAGTACATATCTTCGTGAAGATATTGTGTTAGGGATAAATACGGCATCTTTGTTGTTCAAACCTCCGTGAGCACGCAACAGGTACGTCAAGCTATGACGTTAAACAAACACTCCTTGGGAGGCAACCCAAGTCATGTGTTTCATAGTTTTTGGTTTGTTTGTTTTCTTAATTTTGTTTTTGGATTGTTGTTTTTGGATTGTTGTCTCCCGACATTCTGTCTTTCACTCCCTCTTCTAAACTAACATTCCAAAGTTGTTCCATTAATTTTTATAATAATTTTGTTATTTAAAGAAATATATTTAATAAGCAATTTTTTATACTATTTAAGAGTAACGAACACCTTATAATAATTTGAAAATTAAATTATATATTTTAAAATATTCAATTTTAATTAGTATTTATGCTAATTTTTCATCAACCCTAAAAAATTTCACTAAATATTCAAAAAGAATTTCTTTAATCTTGCCCCACATTTATCATGTATCCTCATAAACAAATCGATAGAATTTTAGTAAAGATATATATTTATCAAAAACTTCTAGTCAATGTCTAAATAGTTCATTTTTTTTAATTTCCTGCATATATAGTACTCATGCATCCATTTTCATATCAAAATAGCCAAGTCTAATTGTAACCTTTAACTAATTTAGATTTTTTAAAGGGAAAATTACTGTTTACCCCTCGTGAATTTCAAATAATCCCAAACAACCCTCCAAGTTTGGCAAACCCCGGACATCCCTTCTGTTATTGTTTAACTTCCCTTTTACCCCCTACCATTCACTTCAAATGGGTCCATGTTGTGAAATCCCATTTTTGCCTTTGAAAATGGTGGGAAAAAAAATGCCAAATCACATCATGTCCAACCTTTATGTGGGGCTTTCTGCCTGCTTTTTGTTAGATAATGTTTAGAAGTTGCATTACATCTTCTTGTTCTTCTCCTCATTTGCTTTGTTCGATTTCAGTTCTGCTGGTTTCGTAATACGGTGAGAATTTCTTCGTTGCTATCACTTTGACCATTCTGCGGGAGGGAGGGAGTAACAGAATTTATAAACAATGGATGTTTATTATGGAGAATTTTTGTGGTAATGATAGATGTAAATCTATTTCAGGAAACGAGTCTGGGTGAAGTTTATCATACCCGAGAGATATAAATCGGTTTGTCTAACAGAAAATAAAGTTGAATTCCAGTGGATTGGTCAAGTGCACTCCATCTTCAAATGAGCTGTAGTCGATTTTGTTGTCGAGACAGACGATGTGCCATTGTCGAATCCTACTGAAAATGAGTTCATTTCGTTGTAAAGTTCTTCTCGTTTATAGTTATCTAGTTGTATATGTTAAATACTGTTTAACTTTGCTATTCTATGTTTACATAGATTACATATTTGTTTAAGAATTGTCGTCTCCATTTAAATTTGTCTTTTTCTATTTAACTATTCATATTAACGTATAAATATTGACTCTAACGTGTAAACTCTCAAAAGTCTCTACGAAAATATTGATCATTTTCGTTTGAATCCCAGTGTTGGCATGTGGCGAGATGGCAAGTTTGATGGTATCCGTCGCGGGGCATAATTAATGACCAGCACATCTTTTCTCGCACGGTAGCATACACATATCGGAAGACTCGCTCGTTTCAGATCGAGTCAAGCTCGGGTCCACCGTGCGCTTCCTTTTTCTCGGATCTGAAGCGTCCAACCCGCTGTGGATTTCACACCACAAATGAGAAGGAAGAACCCTTCCTTGGACAACCCTCCTCGCGTTGTCGCTGCCGCCTCTCTCTCCTCGCTTCTGTGTGCTATGATATTCACGAGTCGCACCAAAATTTGAAGATCATCTCTATCTTAAAGATGTCTCATGATCCTCCCTCATCTTGAGAATCAAACAACAACGTAATCACGTCAACAAGTTAAACTATATTTTCTTAGCCAAGTCAAAATTCCCGCATAATTGCCTGAATGTGGGAGGATTCTCCAAATGGATGGATGACAAGTAAGCAATTAAGTCGGGACATTTCGACTTGGGCAAGAAAAGAAAAGTTTTCACTCTATTGATGATGCATGGAGGATTCTCCAGAGGAGAAAGATCATGAAACATCCTTTAAGACAGAGTTGACATTTATCACTTGAGAATTGTTCTCACCCTTCAAAAACTTTTCGCCGTTGTACAAATATTATTTTCACTGTTTAACTCTCGTGATCTCGGCTAAGCCGACCATGGACACATCG